>NC_091064.1:197197393-197512303 GCF_000393655.2 Nicotiana sylvestris
TCCTCATTCTCTAGGTGGACGCCTGACTTCTTCATTTCTTTGTCCTCATTCTCCAGGTGGACGCCTGACTTCTTTAATTCTTTGTCTTCATTCTCCAGGTGGACGCCTGACTTCTTCAATTCTTCATCCTCATTCTCCAGGTGGAAGCCTGACTTCTTTAATTCTTCATCCTCATTCTCCAGGTGGACGCCTGACTTCTTTAATTCTTCATCCTCATTCTCCAGGTGGACGCCTGACTTCTTTAATTCTTTGTCCTCATTCTCCAGGTGGACGCCTGACTTCTTTAATTCTCATCCTCATTCTCCAGGTAGACGCCTGACTTCTTCTTTTCTCATCCTCATTCTCCAGGTGGATGCCTGACTTCTTTAATTCTCATCCTCATTCTCCAGGTGGACGCCTGACTTCTTCTTTTCTCATCCTCATTCTCCAGGTGGATGCCTGACTTCTTTTTAACTTCTCCATCCTCATTTTCCAGGTGGACGCCTGACTTCTTATTTTCTTTATCCTCATTTTCCAGGTGGACGCCTGACTTCTTCTTTTCTTTGTCCTCATTCTCCAGGTGGACGCCTGACTTCTTTAATTCTTTGTCCTCATTCTCCAGGTGGACGCCTGACTTCTTCTTTTCTTATCCTCATTCTCCAGGTGGACGCCTGACTTCTTCAATTCTCATCCTCATTCTCCAGGTGGACGCCTGACTTCTTTAATTTCTTCCTCAGGTATTTCCTGACACAAATATTGTATTTGCCCCTGTTTTAAATCAAAGAAAACTTTGTTAGTTTAAAGCCGGGTGGTTGACTGGGGTATTCTTGCCGATGGTGATGCTTCTCTTCGTTTCTCTTTATTGCCTTAGAATGGTTGAAAAGACTGTTTTGTCTTTGTCATTGATCCTTGACTATAGGATTCCCCTCTGTATGTTTTCCTTCAAACCCTTTTAACTGTAATCATATGTCCCTTCTAACTTTGCTGATCCACTTTTGATTTCACCTTTCTTACACCCATATCCTTTATCTTCCACTTTTTGTGGCCGTATTTTGCATCCTGTAACCTTGAATCTTGGTAGTATACCTTGACATTCCTTCTTATTTGTTTGGAATAAAACTTATTTCAAAGCTTTTAGAAAAGTAAGATTATTAGTGACGAAACACGTTGATTTCGACAATTATAGAATAAAAAGAAAAATTCAATTTTGGATGACTGTTGGAGCAAGAATGAAAACTTATCTGATTGGAGTTACTGGCACCAATGATCAGGGTATGCACTTCGGATTAATCAACCCAGTCTTTTAATCAATCTCCTTTCAATTGTCTCATTTTTGTTTTTGCCAAAATTTCCATAACCCAACTTCATTTCTCATTTCACAGACCTGTTGGACTTGCAATGTCTTAAAAAGTTTTCACTGATAAACTTTCCTCATTTGTTTATTTCTCACTTCCTTTTCGCCTTATGGTGCCTACAAAGGTTTTCACCAATAAGACTCTCTCATTTTTACTTTTCTCTCAACTTCCGTCGCCTTATGGTGCCCGTTTGGGTTTTCACTTATAAGACTCTCTCGTTTTTACTTTCTTTTCTTGTTTGTACCAGAATGTTATGAACCATCTTCATTTGCTTGACTTAGCATTTTTCTAAGATTGGTCGAAAGGTCTTTATGGTATGAGGTTAGAAATGGAAAAGCTAAACAATTTTGGTATGTGTTTAAAATTACGACTCTTGGAATCTTTTCTTGTTTCCAATACAATTCTTGCCCCAGTTTCTTGATTGGGGTCGCTTGATGTTTCTTTTTGTGCACATTTTATGTATATTGTGCACCCTATGACCGATCCGTGAAGCGCCTACGTATCCTTCTTTGAGGAATCAGGTCAAACGTAGTTCACCGGATGATAGTGATTTTTTTTTATTATATTATTTTTTTTTTATTGATTCCAAGAGAGGGTAGGAAAGAAACAAGTATGGCTCAAAGGGGAAACAAATGGTATAGTGTTTGGATAGCAGAATAAATTGCCTTTGTCATTCCAATCTTCGAAATAATGCTAAATACAACCACTCAAAAAGTTATGCATAATATTTCTTTACCGCGTCAGAATTGATCGCCATATCTATGCATTTTCCTTCAATGTCTGTTAAGCATAGTGCACCATTCAATAATACTCTGGTCACAATGAATGGTCCTTTCCAATTCGGGGCAAATTTGCCCTTTGCTTCAACCTGATGTGGAAGAATACGTTTCAGCACATGCTGACCTACTTCAAACTTCCGAGGACGCACCTTTTTGTTGTATGCTCTTTCTATTCTTCTTTGATATAATTGACCATGGCATACTGCGGTCAATCGTTTTTCATCAATCAAGTTTAACTGTTCCAGACGGGTTTTGACCCATTCATCATCATCAATCTTTGCTTCGGCGATGATCCGAAGGGAAAGAATTTCAACTTTTGCAGGAATTACTGCTTCAGTGCCATATACCAACAAATAAGGAGTGGCTCCTACTGAAGTGCGAACAGTAGTGCAGTATCCCAATAACGCAAATGGTAATTTTTCATGCCATTGTTTTGAACCTTCTATCATTTTCCGAAGTATCTTCTTTATGTTTTTGTTGGCTGCTTCTACTGCTCCATTCGCCTTGGGCCGATATGGGGTAGAGTTGCGATGTGTAATCTTAAACTGTTGACATACTTCCTTCATTAGGTTGCTGTTAAGATTAGCACCGTTATCTGTGATGATCACCTTCGGGATTCCGAATCGACATATGATATTTGAGTGGACAAAATCGACCACAGCTTTCTTGGTCACTGATTTGAATGTCTTGGCCTCAACCCATTTGGTAAAATAATCAATAGCTACCAGAATGAACCTGTGCCCATTGGATGCTGCCGGCTCAATTGGTCCAATCACATCCATGCCCCAGGCAACGAAGGGCCATGGTGCCGACATTGTGTGCAACTCGGATGGTGGAGAATGAATCAAATCTCCGTGTATTTGGCATTGATGGCACTTGCGCACAAAACTGATACAATCTCGCTCCATGTTAAGCCAATAGTAACCAGCTCGGAGGATTTTCTTTGCCAACACATATCCACTCATGTGGGGTCCGCAAACTCCTGAATGTACTTCAGACATGACAGATGTAGCTTGTCTGGCATCTATGCATCTTAATAATCCAAGATCTGGTGTTCTTTTATACAAAACTCCTCCGCTTAAGAAGAATCCATTTGCTAATCGCCTAATGGTCCTCTTTTGATCTCCTGTGGCTTGTGCGGGATATATCCCCATTCTGATATACTCCTTGATGTCGTGGAACCATGGTTCACCATCAAATTCTTCTTCAACCATATTGCAATAAGCGTGTTGATCGTGGACTTGAATATGTATCGGATCTACATAAGCTTTGTCCGGATGGTGCAACATTGATGCCAGGGTAGCCAATGCATCGGCCACCTCATTATGGATTCTTGGAATATGTTGGAATTCCACTGATTGAAACCGCTGACAAAGATCATGTAGACATTGTCGGTATGGTATGAGCTTCAAGTCTCGGGTTTCCCATTCTCCTTGAATTTGATGTACCAAAAGATCCGAATCTCCCATGACTAAGATTTCTCGGATACCCATGTCTGCAGCTAGCCTTAACCCCAAAATGCAAGCTTCATATTCAGCCATATTATTGGTGCAATAAAATCGCAATTGAGCCGTAACAGGATAGTGATGCCCTGTTTCAGAAATGATTACAGCTCCTATTCCGACTCCTTTCATGTTGGCGGCTCCATCAAAGAAAAGTTTCCAGCCAGGTTTTTCAATTTGTTCCACCTCGTCGATATGCATTGTTTCTTCATCAGGAAAATAAGTCTTCAACGGCTCATATTCCTCATCGACCGGGTTTTCGGCTAAATGATCGGCCAGTGCTTGAGCCTTCATTGCAGTTCGAGTCACATAGATGATGTCGAATTCTGTGAGCAATATCTGCCACTTTGCAAGTCTTCCCGTTGGCATAGGCTTTTGAAAAATGTATTTCAATGGATCCAACCGAGAAATGAGGTAAGTAGTGTAGGATGACAAATAGTGTTTCAATTTTTGAGCTACCCATGTTAGGGCGCAACATGTCTTTTCCAGATGAGTATACTTAACCTCATAAGCTGTGAACTTCTTGCTAAGGTAGTAGATGGCCTGTTCTTTTCTGCCAGTGAGGTCATGCTGCCCCAATACACAACCAAATGAATTTTCCAAAACCGTTAAGTAAAGAATCAAAGGTCTTCCTGGCTCTGGCGGGACCAACACGGGTGGGTTTGACAAGTACCCTTTTATTTTGTCGAACGCTTCTTGACACTCATCGGTCCATTTGACCGCAACATCCTTTTTTAACAATTTGAAAATTGGCTCACAGGTTGTCGTGAGATGAGCAATAAACCTGCTGATATAATTTAACCTCCCCAACAAACTCATTACTTCAGTTTTGTTTTTTTGGAGGTGGCAGTTCTTGGATGGTTTTGATCTTTGACGGATCTAGCTCGATGCCTCGTCGACTGACTATGAATCCCAGTAACTTTCCGGATGGAACTCTAAATGCGCATTTGGCAGGGTTAAGCTTGAGGTTGTACCTGCAAAGTCTTAAGAAGAACTTCCTCAAATCCCCAACGTGGTCGGCCTGATGCTTTGATTTTATGATCACATCATCCACGTACACCTCAATTTCCTTGTGTATCATATCATGAAACACTGTGGTCATTGCTCTCATATAGGTTGCCCCGGCGTTCTTTAAACCGAATGGCATTACCCGATAGCAATAAGTTCCCCATGGTGTGATGAATGCCGTCTTTTCTGCATCTTCTTCATCCATTAGAATTTGATGATACCCGGCATAACAATCCACGAAAGATCCTATATCATGCTTGGCACAATTGTCGATCAAAATATGGATATTGGGTAATGGGAAATTATCCTTTGGACTTGCTTTGTTGAGATTGCGATAGTCGACGCATACTCTAATTTTGCCGTCTTTCTTTGGCACAGGAACGACATTAGCCAACCAAACAGGATATCTAGTGACTCGAATGACCTTTGCTTCCAATTGTTTGGTGATTTCTTCCTTAATTCTCATACTCATATCAGGCTTGAATTTTCTCAGCCTCTGCTTGACAGGAGGCACCGTTGGATCGGTGGGCAATTTGTGGACCACTAAATCAGTGCTCAAGCCCGGCATGTCGTCATACGACCATGCAAAAACATCTTTGAATTCTATGAGTGCTTTAATTAACTCTTCTCGGATCTTTGGTTCGAGATGGACACTTATTTTAGTTTCCCGGACATTACTCGTGTCCCCTATATTGACGTCCTCGGTATCACTCAAGTTAGGTTTGATTTTTTCCTCAAAGTGAATTAACTCTTTACTAATCTCTTCAAAAACCTCATCTTCATCATATTCTGATTCATAATCACAATATATTTCTTGAATTAATATTTCGGAACCAGATTGATTTTTAAGACTGGGCTGAGGATTCCTCATGCATGCCATATCACTAGAGCCAGCGTAAAAGGAACTGTACAGAAAAGAAGAAAAAGAAAAGAAAGCTATTAGGAATGATAATAAAAAGGAAACTGCTTTTTATTGGATGATGAAAGATAACAAGGTTTTGCACACTTCAAACCAACTGTAAGACAAACTTTGGGATTACAACCTTGAAATAACCCAAACAAACTGAAAGAAAATCAAAATAAACTACCAAGACTCCTTTCGAATTGGGAGAGGAGTGGCTTTCCAATTATTGAGCTTTGTTTCTGGCCCAACGAATTGAACTTCTGCGTTGCTACACCCTTCTCTGCTTTCCAACATATTCACATCACTAAACAATTTCTCAAATCTTTCAATTAATTCCTGCTCCGGATTGACCCGGGATTTAGGAATTGTTGTTATCGGGCGATTTTTAGCACCGGTCTTGACAAAAGACTTTGACAGATGTGGTACTGGTTTTGGAAGAACCCATGCTTGGTGTTTCAACTTCCTGGCCCTTATCACGTCATTGGTGGTGGGTATGAACCCTAAACCGAATGTTCCCCAGTTCTCGGGGAGAGATACTGGTTGTACAATTCCTTGCAGAAATAAGCCCAGACCTTTGCCGGGTATAAAGCCATTCTTTAACATTTCATAAGCTATCATGACTGATGCAGAGGATATCCTTGGATTCGGAAGGTATTTCCCTTCTGAAATTTTCTCTATCGACACTATGTTTGTCACTTGGTATACCCATGGTCCCTGGTCATTTTCTGTTCCCTCGACCGGTACAATGGTACTGCTGTGAGCATTTAAACTTTCTTCTCCATACACGACTACTTCTTGATGATCCCATTCAAACTTGACAGCCTGATGTAGTGTTGACGGGACTGCTTTAGCAGCATGGATCCATGGTCGACCCAATAACAAGTTGTAAGAAACAGATATGTCCAACACTTGGAATTCCATTGTGAATTCAATTGGCCCTATAGTTAGTTCCAACACTATGTCGCCAAATGAATCTCTGCTTCCACCGTCAAATCCTCGTACGCAGATACTATTCTTCTGGATCCTCTCCTCTTTAATTTTTAATTTATTTAAAGTGGAGAGAGGGCATATGTTTGCACTGGACCCATTGTCAACCAATACCCGGGTTACTACGGAGTTTTCACATTTCACGGTGAGGTAAAGAGCTCTGTTGTGCTCGGTACCTTCCACAGGTAATTCATCATCAGCAAATGTAATTCTGTTTGTCTCAAAGATTCTGTTGGCTATTTTGCCCAAATGATTTACAGAGATCTTTTCAGGAACATGAGCTTCATTCAGGATTTTCATCAACGCCAGACGGTGTTCCTCTGAATGGATCAGTAATGACAACAATGAAATTTGAGCGGGGGTCTTCTTTAATTGATCCACAACAGAATAATCATGGAGTTTCATTTTTCTTAAAAACTCCTCCGCCTCTTCTTCCGTCACAGCTCTCTTTGTTGGCATTGGATTGTTTTTAGTTTTTCTCAACTCTTCGGGAGTAAAACATCTTCCCGAACGTGTCAAGCCTTGCACCTCACACACTTCTTCCTTGATTTCTTTGCCCTTGTACATTACAGTCACCCGTTCATAGTTCCATGGGATGGCTTTGTTGTTGATGACCGGCAGCTGGATTACAGGTGCAATAATAACCCGATCTGTACGGGCTCCTTCCACGAATACAATGGGTTTGTTAGCAACCCCTGGTACTATCACTTTCGGCCTTTCTTGTTTTGCGGCAACTTTGCTCGATGATCCCTCATCGACTATCATAGACGGTTCATCACCATTTTTGTTCTGCTTAGACACCGGCTTCTCCTCCATTAACTGCTTATCTGGCTTGGTTTCATGAGACTTGATCATCATGACAGTTTGTGACGGCTTCTTTGTCTTCCCATCAGCTTGTATGATTTCTATCATATTAGCCTCTTGATGGGCTGGCATTGGATTTCTATTGATATTTGGAGCTTCGGGGGTTTGAACCTCGATTTTATTAGTATCAATCAGCTCTTGTATTGCATTTTTCAAATGCCAACATTTCTCCGTATCATGGCCTGGTGCACCGGAGCAATATTCACAGCTAATGGTGTAATCCAGATTCTTTGGTGGAGGATTGGGTAGTTTGGATTGTATTGGTCTCAGCATGTCTAACTGTCTCAGCCTGTGGAATAGACTAGTGTAAGACTCTCCTAATGGAGTGTAAGTTTTCTTTTTCTGTTCCCTTTCTCCCCTGAATGCTGGCCTAGGCCTGAAACTTGGTCCGGGATAGGCTCATGGGTAAGTATTTGATGTGACAGGAGCACGCCAATTGGTGTGAACAGGCGGCTGATTGTATGCTTGAGCATGGTTAATGGAAAAATGAGGCTCTGAAGGGTGATAGTAGTTTTGGGATGAATCATGGTGGTAAGCTGATGGGCGAGGTCGTTGTTGATTATAGTAAAGCGGTGAACCTCTGGGCCCCGGCCAAATTCCTGAATCAACTACGGCTGCTTCCTCCCTCTTCTTTCTTCCGATTCCTCCTACCCCGCCTTGAATGGCTTGAGTAGTTGCCTTAATTGCTGAATAGCTCATGATTTTATTTGTCTTGAGGCCTTCTTCCACCATACCTCCCATCTTCACTACTTCGTTGAATGATTTCCCAACCGCTGAAACCAAATGGGCATAGTAAGTCGGTTCCAAGGCTTGGAGGAAGTAGTCTACCATTTCGCTCTCCTTCATAGGAGGATCTACTCTTGCTGCCTGTTCTCTCCACCGAAAACCATACTCTCTGAAACTCTCATTGTGTTTCTTCTCAAATTTGGTCAAAGATAACCGATCTGGGATGATTTCCAGATTGTATTGGAAATGGTATGCGAATGCCTGTGCCAGGTCATCCCAGGTGTACCATCTTCCATGGTCCTGGCGTGTATACCACTCCAAAGCTGATCCGCTTAGACTTTGACTGAAGTATGCCATTAATAATTCATCCTTTCCCCCAGCTCCTCGCATCTTGCTACAGAAACCCCTTAAGTGGGCTACTGGGTCGCCGTGCCCGCTGTATAGGTCAAATTTGGGCATCTTGAAGCCAACTGGCAATTGCACATTAGGGAATAAGCATAAATCTTTGTATGCTACACTGACTTGCCCACCTAATCCCCGCATGTCTCGGAACGATTGTTCTAGACTTTTGACCTTCCTGAACATCTCTTCTTGTTCAACATTTTTGGCTGGCTTGTCAATTTCGGTTGGGAGATCAAACCGAGGAGCAGTTGAATTGATTTCGGAGGCTTTGAAGGTGGGCTCCGGGGGTAATATTGGTTGTCCTGGGCCTGGAATGTAGGCTCACTAGGAGATTTGTGAAATGTAGCAGGGGGAGGTGCTACAAAAATAGGAGTCATAGGCGGAGGAAAGTACGTAACTGGTTTTGGAGGTGGAGACTGTGGTGTCTGAGAGGTGGTGCCTCGGTAGTGCTGATAAATGGGGAAACTTGGGGATAATTCGGTGGTGATATTATCCTGAGTTTGGGTCATTGATGGAGCAGGGTTATTTGGGTAAGATGGGGGTAACTGTCCTGTAGACCAAGCTTGGTACATCTCAGCCATTTGCTGCTTGAGCTTAAACATCTCTTCTTTCATTTTCCCGACATCCATCTCTTCTATCTCCATACCTGTGTCAACATCTGGGATAGACATACTTTCGGGTATTGGTCCTTTTGATCTTGTGTGATAGTGATAATATGCCAGTATACTCTTTAGAGAAACTAACTGCTTGAATTCTGAAAATGAACAAACTTGTTAGTTTTGAGAGTTTAACACATATATAATCACACGTTGAGATGCAATGCTTTTAGACAAATAATCCCTTTCTATTATGCATTTGCTCGACTGCTTGTGTCGTCCCAGCCTTCTTGAAATTTTTATTGTTATTTTATTTATTATATATATCTTTTATCGTGGTGGTCGAATCTGAGAGATTGCCTACGTATCATGTTCTTACATGAATCAGACCTTGCGTAGTTCAGACCAAAGGCAATCACTTTTATTCATTACACAAAGATGGAATTACATTTGAAAACTTTAAGAAAATGGCTTGAAAACACACACACTTAAATCAAAATAAAGATACAATTCTTAACATCTCACAATGTGCCCCACTTTCCACTTTTGTTGTCAAATATTGGGTTATCTGCTCAATGTGGTGCTTGACCCGGATGGCCTCCCAGCGTTCGATACATCCTTTCCAACTCCATTGCTAGATGACGAGCAAAAGTGGGCGCATGCTCTGTAAATGCTTCATAATCCATTCCTTGGCAGTTTACATAACTTTGAGATGTGAAGACTGCCAGGTCGTGGATTTGTGCCCTGAAACCTTGGAGACGTTGGTCTTGGTCGTGTAATTGCTGCTGACGAGTGGTGGCTATATCTCTGACACGGTTCTCACGATCTAGAGCTGATTCTAACAAAGCTCGGAGTCTGGCCTGCTCTAATCTTGCTTGCGCTCTTTCCCTGTCGAGGTCTGCTTGTTGGTGTTCTCTGTTGCATCTTCTTGCCTCTTCTAGTTGTGCACGAAGCTGGTCTTCTGATCGCATCCAATAGTCTTTTTCCTTATTGAATTGTGCCTTGTCTTTTTCGGATTGCCTATCTTGGCGTTCCTTGTTAGATCTGGCTTCTTCGTTTAATTGTTGGATCCTTTCTTTTGCTTTGCTCAATGCCCTTTCATTTTCCGCAAGAATGAAATCATAATCTTGCATTCTTTCAAAGAGATTGGCGATGGTTTTTTGATCCTTCCAGCTCCTCTTTGGCGTTTCAGAAACTCTTTTCATTTTTTGGAATCGAGCATGAAGATTTTCATTCTCACAAGCTAGACTCTTTTTCTCGCCTTCGGCTTCTTGTTCTTGCAAATCTTTCTCCAAACTGAGGCTTCTTAGATTTTCTTTTAGGGCATGGATAGTTGCTTTGTACCCTTTTTCTTTTTCTCCCCAGATCAACCGCTCTTGGATTTTATCATTGAAGTTTTGAACATGGGGTCTTTTTGTTGGCCTTTTTAGCTCAGGTTCTGGTACATCATCCACGCGAGACCGTTTTTCGAACCACCTTGCATATCCAGGATTCATCTCACCCTTTGTAGTGTCTGGGACTTGAGTATCACTTTTCAAGTATCGACATCCATTCCACATCTGCTGAAGTAGAGCTTCGGGAATAGTGGCTTCTGGGTGTAATTCGATTACTTGCATACTCAAATCTTCATCATCAGGAACTATTTGATATCTCCCTAGTTGCCTTAAGACTCTTAGTGGTGCATATGGCTGAATGCTTCTTAATCCCAATAGTAGTAGATAACTATTTGAGGTTGACATATGTATTACTTCCCTCATCGGGAGCCATCCCAGAGTCCATTCAATTTGATTTGCCGTTAAAGCCTTTAGATGAGATACCCATGCTTCTATCCCTTCTGGAGCTTGATAATTTTTTGTTCTTTCCTCATAGCTCTCGATGCAATTATCATTTTTTGACCCATATTGTATGATCTTGGGCTGTTGTTGGAGATGCTCCATCACCCACATTTGCAACCAAAATTTTGCATCCTTCGAAGACCGTTGCTCCTGATTTACATAAAGTCAGAGCCCGATAAATATCTGATAGAATGATGGGGACAAGGGTGTGATTTTCTTTGGTGGTAAGGATTTGCACAACTTTTGCGGTGCGAATATCAATTGTTCGCTCTTTATTTGGGAAGACCATGACTCCTAGAAAAGCCACCATGAAAGCAAATCGACGGTGAATCTGCCAAGTGTCTTTGTTTTGCTTATTAGTAAGGCCTTTCTCATGAATTTCAAACCCATCTGACTTTCCGAACCTTGAATACAAAAAGTTGAAGGAACAACATCCATTGATGACATTGCTTTTCCTGATTTGACTGCTGATGTTCAAAAGACCGAAGAATCGATGTACCGAAGGAGCCTTTGTGAATATCAAGCTTTGCTTTCTTAAACTTCCGTCAAAACCAGCATAGGCAGCTATCTCCTCTAGTGTAGGAGTAAGCTCGAAGTCAGAGAAACGAAAAACATTGTGAACAGGATCCCAGAAAGTTACTAATGCCGCAATCAGATCATCACGGGGTTTAACTTTCATAATGTCCGTGAGATTTCCCAAATGCTTGACGACCCATTTCTGACCGTCTTCGCCTAAATCATACCACCACATTTGAAGCTGACATAGAAATTCCTCTGTACTTGTGGATGAGGGGCTTTGTGTGGTGCTCATTTTGTATCTGAAATTTAATTTTAATAAAGTCAAAATTCATTTTGGGAAATTTATACTAAAAATTATTTTCGAATTTTTTTTATTTTTTATTTATTAAATACCTTTATTTCAAGATTTAAAACCCTTTTTTTTCGAAAATTTTTTTATATTTTTTTTTAAAAAAAAACAACTCATTTTATTCCTTTCTCCTTACCATGATTTTATTTAAGCTGGTCAACAAGCATGTTCGAGGCAAATGAATGCACAAGTAACAAGTAGGATGCATCATGATGGTCTTTTTATTTTTGGTTCACCTGTCCTAGACAGACCCAACCCCTGTGTTGAGTCTCCAAGGCCAAATGCATATGATGCAAATATTCGTTCCTACTAGGGATCCGGTACATGGCTGAGTTATTCTAAGTGTAAAACCTTAGGTTGATTGTTCTAAACCTGGCTTACCCAAACGGACAGTTTGAGCCGAAGCGGGGGCAACGTACCGGGAGCACGAAAGTCTGCCCGGCCTAGTTACTTGTCCCAACTCCGTCTTATTTGGTATGACTTTAACAGAAAGGTGGGTCACGCGCACGTGTACACCATAAATTCAGAAGACTCAGAAAGAAGGGGGTTTCGTAGCAGTTGTATATATTCACAATTCAAATAATATTAAAGCGGTAAAAAAAACATTTAGCATATTAGCATATAAACAGTTGAAAATCATATAGTAAATAAAGCCAATTAACACAGATATTTTAAGCTCGAATTCTTTAAACCCTGAACCAATGGTTCTGGGTTACAGTTTACACAATATGTCCCCAGCAGAGTCGCCAGAGCTGTCGCACCTCCTTTTTTACCGCGCCCGCGGGGCGCATGGGGAGTTTTCTCCAATTAAAGGACAGTCGAAACGGGATTTATTTAATCATTTAAGAGTCGCCACCTGGGAATTTTAAGGCGTCCCAAGTCACCAATTTCAATCCCTGAATCGAGGAGAATATGACTCTGTTTATTATTCTGCGAACCAGAAATCCTGAGTAAGGAATTCTGTTAATCCGGAAGAAGGTGTTAGGCATTTCCGAATTCCGTGGTTCTAGCACGGTCGCTTAACTGTTTTTATTATTGGCTTAATTATCTTGATTTTATTAAATATATTGATGTTACATGATTTTTGCTACCGCTTATTGAGGACCCTTCTTTGAATCGAATTACGCGTACGTATATTCGTGTTTTAAATTTTACAAATGCGGAATTGTGTCACGCGTACGTGTACATGATAACTTTTAAACAATCGTTTTTCGAAATTGTGTTGAATCAAGAATATTTGTTTTTCTTGAATAGTGAACCGTACATCTCGGATTTTTATGAAATTGATTTAACGCCTTTGGATAAATCCTTTTATTAAATATTCGTTCGAAATTGCGCGTACGCATAATCCGAATTTTTACTTTTAAAAATATAATCAGGGTACGCGAACGTATCCCTAATTGCGCAAAATATTTGTAATGGTTTAGGGATTTTCCACAAATTGTTTATTATATTTATGTATTTCTTTTATGTGAAAATCATGAGAAACTCCTATTTAGAGGCCTATAAATTCTTTGAAAAGAATTCGCAATCTATTAAAGGTTGTTCGTCGATTATGATTTCCGAATATAAGTTATATTCATTCCAACTATTCGAATTCAAAGAACAGAATAAAAATATGATTAATACTATTTTAAACAAATATGACATATATATATATATGCCAAAGAATAAATTGCATATGAAACTGAAAATAAATGATTCATAAAGGAAGGAAATATTTTCCGAGAATTTTCATTATTTACTTAATGCAAATTCTATTTCTAATTATCATTGATGTAAAGTGTGGCAATTTATGCTTGTACATCTCTTTTCATTCTCATATACTCGCTTTTAATCTAATAGGCCTAATTATTTGGTCACTTTGTTTTATGAAGGTAGATAAGCATCGAATTTATAGTAAAGGAATTATTATACAAGTTAATTCAACAACGTTACCTTACATGCAACCTAACTATTTGGCGTAAACATTCATAACGTTTTATCATCATGACGAGCTATACCAACTTACTTTACTCATATGATTATACCTGTCATCATACCATATAATAACTTATACCAATCTAAACAAAATCATATTTGTTACAAGATATTCTACTAATGTAACTTCTTAATCTTTACATTTAGCTAATGGTATTATGGGATGTAATCAATGGCCCATTTTTATGCCTTACTCCCTGTTTTGACAATTCACATATACCTATACCAATGAGATTTCGGAATGGCTAACATTATTACAAAAACTTTATATGAATTTCAAAATAAGACAATTTAACTCATAGCTATCAAATTGAATTCACTACTAGTTAATTAACATAAAAATGAAATTAAAACTAATGAACTTGGACAATTGGAAATAGCATTTCAATTCAAGCTTCATTGATGAGTCATGTTGAAATCTCTTTCCAACTTAAAATTTAAAAGACATGTACCAAGAGTAATATTTCTGATTTTTTCTGTTTTCTGTTGCTGTATATCTGTGTGTGTGTGTGACTGCTCTTTTGTTCCTTTTCTGTTTCTTTTTCCTCTCCTAAAATCTCTCAAATTCTCCTCTTCTGAAAACTGATCCTAAAAATCTGTTTGCTTCCCCAATTTCACACTCTCTTTTTCTCTTAAAACTCCTTCTCTCTCTGAAAACTGATTTTTTCTCTCTTCAAAATCTCTTCAAGTCTCTCCTAAAATTCTCTAAGGTCTGTCCAAGTATGCTGTCCAGCTCCTGTATTTATACAGGGCTGGTTGCACCTTTGTCATGGTGGCTGGACCCTTTATCCCTTTAAAAATTAGAAAGTTTCCATTAAAAACTACTTTTTAATACTTTATGTGATCCTAACATGATTTTCAGCAGCCCCATTATCCCTTGTTTCCCATTAGTATTTAAATTATAGCCATTACATTCCACTTTCAGCCCACTACTATTATTACATTACCCTACTGTTTCATTCCAGAAATATCCCAGAAATCCTACTGTAATTACTGCCTTTAAACTAAAATTCAGAATCTGTTACAAAACAGATTTTAAAATCTGTCCAGGCTTGATTATCCTTCTGATTTTAACAGCTAGAACCAATTCTAAACAACTTCCTAACACAGTTGTATCTATGCAACATTGTGAACTTGAATTCAAACTTAACATCTCAACAACATCACACAGAATTTAACAGAACAAATCAAATTAAATTTGAAATATGTATGAATGCAGGGGCATGGTCAGTATACTGACACTGCCTGAAACCAACTGCCCAAAAATTAATACTCAAATGTTTGATAAACTTTCTGACTTATTAAACAAGAACCAACTAATTAGCAAGGACTAACTAACTGATTACAACAACATGATAATAGTCAATCAAAACAGGTGAGCAGGTTATTACAATGTATTATCATAAACGGGAATTCATAATGTAACTAATCGACGAACTTAATCGAGTCGATTACACATATTGTAAACAAACATAACCAACAGAAACATTTCACATTCGGATTAAGTAGATAGGTAAGAGACATAAATGACAGAATTAATCAAAACAAAAATATGAAAAATTAACAAGCTATTAATACAGTCAACAATACACGTAGAATGCACAAAAGAAATAGAAAAAATACCTCTGAATCTTCAAATTTATTCAGGCACAGACTCAATCTTGAATTCGGACATTTTTGAGGCTGAACAGACTTTATTCGAAGTATTCTCAGTTGAGAATACCTCGATTAAAGTCTGTTAGACCTCAATCTTTCACTCGAATCAGAAAAATTCCAAGATTGGAAAATTTAGGGTTTCTGGTTCTTGGATCTTAAATCCGAACATTTCCGGGCTGATTCGAAGGAAACCAAAGATGACACAAGGGTGAGGGGAGCCTAGGGGTCATTTGGTATCATTTTAGAACAAGTCTGAGTTTGTTCTTGTTTGATCCGAATCTTCAAAAGAAGATTCGAGAAGCTCGGAACTGATTCGAGCCAAACAAACAACAGATCCATACTCAGGATGACTAGGGGAAGCTATGGTGTTAACTAGGTGCTGTTTGGTTTAGATCTGAACTTGGCTCGAATCTTCAAATGAAGATTCGAGAACCTTCAGGGAGATTCGAACCAAGCAGATAACATATTTGGATAGAGGAGGTTCAGGGGGTTCTGGGGTGTTAAGGTGGTGACCGGCGGCGTTGATGCCGCCGGGTTTCAGGCGGTGGGATCTTAGGGCGGCTAGGGTTAAGGAGGGGGGTCTGGGGAAGATGATGAACAGTGATAGGAGGGGGGGTGTTCAGTTAGGGGCCGGGTAAGGCTTGGGACTTATATAGGGGTGGGGTGGATTGGTATCGTCCGTTGGATCCAACGGCCCTTGATGAGAGGTGACCAAACGACGTCGTTTGGTCTTAGCTTGGGACTGGACCGGACAGGCTGTTTGGATTGGGCTGAGGAAGTGTAATTTGATTTGGGCCTGGATTTTAAATCCAGGTCCGATTTTTTATCTCCTTTTCAATTATTTTCTAATTTTATTATTAATAAATAAAAAAATCCTAATAAAATTATAAAACAATTTTTAACCTTACACAAAATATTAATTACTTCATAACAACTATTTAACACATAGACAAAACATTAATCACACAGTAACACATTTAAAAATAGGACGAATGCATATTTTTTGTGATTTTATTTAAATTATCTCTTAAATGCATAATTAAATCCTATATGCATGCAATATGTAATTATTTTATTTTTTCATTTTATTATGACAAAAATAAACATTTACGGACATAACACAAATATTTAACACCACGCAAATTCACAAATTACACAGTAAAAGAAATTTATTTTATTTTTTTGATTTATTTTTTGGAGTAGTTTTCGTTAAGGCAAAAATCACGTGCTCACAGCTGCCCCTCTTTGTGCGGAAACTCGAAGAGTTTTCGTGCAAAGATAAAGTGAGCGGATACGAGCGATTTTTTGCCCGTTCGAATACTCCGTGGGAAGCATTTTTAGAAAGATTCGACCGAACCTCTGCTTCAAAGGTTTCCTACATATCCTTGGCTATAAAGGAATCAGGTCAGTGTAGTTCGGGAATTTTTTGGGTAGCTGGGACTACCGTGGGACTGTGATGTTACTGCTGCTTCGTGTTGTTTTTACTGCTTGCTGACCTCCTTATTACACCTTACTTTAAAGGAAATACAAAATTAAACTAGATTATGGTACAGGAAATATAAAAATCTTATCTAGATCATGCCCTTGCGTTTCTTGTTGTCTTGATATTTTGGTGACTCTTGGGCATTTGGCTTATTCCGTATTCCTTTTCATTGTGTCCCGTATTTTCTTTTGGGACTCTTGTTGTTTCTCGCTGGGGATTCTGTCGGACTCCTTTGCTTTATTGATTCTAAGTGTGCTCCTTTTCCATATGAGCGGGCTTTTGATTTCAACATTTCAATTTCATTCACTCGTTCTTCAGGTGGATGCCTTGACTATTTCTTTTCTTTCTTCATCCTCATTCTCCAGGTGGACGCCTGACTTCTTCAATTTTTCATCCTCATTCTCCAGGTGGACGCCTGATTTCTTCAATTTCCTTATCCTCATTCTCCAGGTGGACGCCTGACTTCTTTAATTCTTCATCGTCATTCTCCAGGTGGACGCCTGACTTCTTTAATTCTTCATCCTCATTCTCCAGGTGGACGCCTGACTTTTTGTTAATTCTTCATCCTCATTCTCCAGGTGGACGCCTGACTTCTTCTTTTCTTTGTCCTCATTCTCCAGGTGGACGCCTGACTTCTTTAATTCTTTGTCCTCATTCTCCAGGTGGACGCCTGACTTCTTCAATTCTTCATCCTCATTCTCCAGGTGGAAGCCTGACTTCTTTAATTCTTCATCCTCATTCTCCAGGTGGACGCCTGACTTCTTTAATTCTTCATCCTCATTCTCCAGGTGGACGCCTGACTTCTTCTTTTCTTTGTCCTCATTCTCCAGGTGGACGCCTGACTTCTTTAATTCTTTGTCCTCATTCTCCAGGTGGACGCCTGACTTTTTTTTAATTCTTCATCCTCATTCTCTAGGTGGACGCCTGACTTCTTCGTTTCTTTGTCCTCATTCTCCAGGTAGACGCCTGACTTCTTTAATTCTTTGTCTTCATTCTCCAGGTGGACGCCTGACTTCTTCAATTCTTCATCCTCATTCTCCAGGTGGAAGCCTGACTTCTTTAATTCTTCATCCTCATTCTCCAGGTGGACGCCTGACTTCTTTAATTCTTCATCCTCATTCTCCAGGTGGACGCCTGACTTCTTCTTTTCTTTGTCCTCATTCTCCAGGTGGACGCCTGACTTCTTTAATTCTTTGTCCTCATTCTCCAGGTGGACGCCTGACTTTTTTTTAATTCTTCATCCTCATTCTCTAGGTGGACGCCTGACTTCTTCGTTTCTTTGTCCTCATTCTCCAGGTGGACGCCTGACTTCTTTAATTCTTTGTCTTCATTCTCCAGGTGGACGCCTGACTTCTTCAATTCTTCATCCTCATTCTCCAGGTGGAAGCCTGACTTCTTTAATTCTTCATCCTCATTCTCCAGGTGGACGCCTGACTTCTTTAATTCTTCATCCTCATTCTCCAGGTGGACGCCTGACTTCTTTAATTCTTTGTCCTCATTCTCCAGGTGGACGCCTGACTTTTTCTTTTCTTTGTCTTCATTCTCCAGGTGGACGCCTGACTTCTTTAATTCTCATCCTCATTCTCCAGGTAGACGCCTGACTTCTTCTTTTCTCATCCTCATTCTCCAGGTGGATGCCTGACTTCTTTAATTCTCATCCTCATTCTCCAGGTGGACGCCTGACTTCTTCTTTTCTCATCCTCATTCTCCAGGTGGATGCCTGACTTCTTTTTAACTTCTCCATCCTCATTTTCCAGGTGGACGCCTGACTTCTTATTTTCTTTATCCTCATTTTCCAGGTGGACGCCTGACTTCTTCTTTTCTTTGTCCTCATTCTCCAGGTGGACGCCTGACTTCTTTAATTCTTTGTCCTCATTCTCCAGGTGGACGCCTGACTTCTTCTTTTCTTATCCTCATTCTCCAGGTGGACGCCTGACTTCTTCAATTCTCATCCTCATTCTCCAGGTGGACGCCTGACTTCTTTAATTTCTTCCTCAGGTATTTCCTGACACAAATATTGTATTTGCCCCTGTTTTAAATCAAAGAAAACTTTGTTAGTTTAAAGCCGGGTGGTTGACTGGGGTATTCTTGCCGATGGTGATGCTTCTCTTCGTTTCTCTTTATTGCCTTAGAATGGTTGAAAAGACTGTTTTGTCTTTGTCATTGATCCTTGACTATAGGATTCCCCTCTGTATGTTTTCCTTCAAACCCTTTTAACTGTAATCATATGTCCCTTCTGACTTTGCTGATCCACTTTTGATTTCACCTTTCTTACACCCATATCCTTTATCTTCCACTTTTTGTGGCCGTATTTTGCATCCTGTAACCTTGAATCTTGGTAGTATACCTTGACATTCCTTCTTATTTGTTTGGAATAAAACTTATTTCAAAGCTTTTAGAAAAGTAAGATTATTAGTGACGAAACACGTTGATTTCGACAATTATAGAATAAAAAGAAAAATCCAATTTTGGATGACTGTTGGAGCAAGAATGAAAACTTATCTGATTGGAGTTACTGGCACCAATGATCAGGGTATGCATTTCGGATTAATCAACCCAGTCTTTTAATCAATCTCCTCTCAATTGTCTCATTTTTGTTTTTGCCAAAATTTCCATAACCCAACTTTATTTCTCATTTCACAGACCTGTTGGACTTGCAATGTCTTAAAAAGTTTTCACTGATAAACTTTCCTCATTTGTTTATTTCTCACTTCCTTTTCGCCTTATGGTGCCTACAAAGGTTTTCACCAATAAGACTCTCTCATTTTTACTTTTCTCTCAACTTCCGTCGCCTT
This sequence comes from Nicotiana sylvestris, assembly GCF_000393655.2. Lineage (NCBI taxonomy): Eukaryota > Viridiplantae > Streptophyta > Magnoliopsida > Solanales > Solanaceae > Nicotiana > Nicotiana sylvestris. The sequence continues at coordinate 197,217,113 of NC_091064.1, forward strand.
ATGGTGCCCGTTTGGGTTTTCACTTATAAGACTCTCTCGTTTTTACTTTCTTTTCTTGTTTGTACCAGAATGTTATGAACCATCTTCATTTGCTTGACTTAGCATTTTTCTAAGATTGGTCGAAAGGTCTTTATGGTATGAGGTTAGAAATGGAAAAGCTAAACAATTTTGGTATGTGTTTAAAATTACGACTCTTGGAATCTTTTCTTGTTTCCAATACAATTCTTGCCCCAGTTTCTTGATTGGGGTCGCTTGATGTTTCTTTTTGTGCACATTTTATGTATATTGTGCACCCTATGACCGAGCCGTGAAGTGCCTACGTATCCTTCTTTGAGGAATCAGGTCAAACGTAGTTCACCGGATGATAGTGATTTTTTTTTATTATATTATTTTTTTTTTTATTGATTCCAAGAGAGGGTAGGAAAGAAACAAGTATGGCTCAAAGGGGAAACAAATGGTATAGTGTTTGGATAGCAGAATAAATTGCCTTTGTCATTCCAATCTTCGAAATAATGCTAAATACAACCACTCAAAAAGTTATGCATAATATTTCTTTACCGCGTCAGAATTGATCGCCATATCTATGCATTTGCCTTCAATGTCTGTTAAGCATAGTGCACCATTCGATAATACTCTGGTCACAATGAATGGTCCTTGCAAATTCGGGGCAAATTTGCCCTTTGCTTCAACCTGATGTGGAAGAATACGTTTCAGCACATGCTGACCTACTTCAAACTTCCGAGGACGCACCTTTTTGTTGTATGCTCTTTCTATTCTTCTTTGATATAATTGACCATGGCATACTGCGGTCAATCGTTTTTCATCAATCAAGTTTAACTGTTCCAGACGGGTTTTGACCCATTCATCATCATCAATCTTTGCTTCGGCGATGATCCGAAGGGAAAGAATTTCAACTTTTGCAGGAATTACTGCTTCAGTGCCATATACCAACAAATAAGGAGTGGCTCCTACTGAAGTGCGAACAGTAGTGCGGTATCCCAATAACGCAAATGGTAATTTTTCATGCCATTGTTTTGAACCTTCTATCATTTTCTAAAGTATCTTCTTTATGTTTTTGTTGGCTGCTTCTACTGCTCCATTTGCCTTGGGCCGATATGGGGTAGAGTTGCGATGTGTAATCTTAAACTGTTGACATACTTCCTTCATTAAGTTGCTGTTAAGATTAGCACCGTTATCTGTGATGATCACCTTCGGGATTCCGAATCGACATATGATATTTGAGTGGACAAAATCGACCACAGCTTTCTTGGTCACTGATTTGAATGTCTTGGCCTCAACCCATTTGGTAAAATAATCAATAGCTACCAGAATGAACCTGTGCCCATTGGATGCTGCCGGCTCAATTGGTCCAATCACATCCATGCCCCAGGCAACGAATGGCCATGGTGCCGACATTGTGTGCAACTCGGATGGTGGAGAATGAATCAAATCTCCGTGTATTTGGCATTGATGACACTTGCGCACAAAACTGATACAATCTCGCTCCATGGTAAGCCAATAGTAACCAGCTCGGAGGATTTTCTTTGCCAACACATATCCACTCATGTGGGGTCCGCAAACTCCTGAATGTACTTCAGACATGACAGCTGTAGCTTGTCTGGCATCTATGCATCTTAATAATCCAAGATCTGGTGTTCTTTTATACAAAACTCCTCCGCTTAAGAAGAATCCATTTGCTAATCGCCTAATGGTCCTCTTTTGATCTCCTGTGGCTTGTGCGGGATATATCCCCATTCTGATATACTCCTTGATGTCGTGGAACCATGGTTCACCATCAAATTCTTCTTCAACCATATTGCAATAAGCGTGTTGATCGTGGACTTGAATATGTATCGGATCTACATAAGCTTTGTCCGGATGGTGCAACATTGATGCCAGGGTAGCCAATGCATCGGCCACCTCATTATGGATTCTTGGAATATGTTGGAATTCCACTGATTGAAACCGCTGACAAAGATCATGTAGACATTGTCGGTATGGTATGAGCTTCAAGTCTCGGGTTTCCCATTCTCCTTGAATTTGATGTACCAAAAGATCCGAATCTCCCATGACTAAGATTTCTCGGATACCCATGTCTGCAGCTAGCCTTAACCCCAAAATGCAAGCTTCATATTCAGCCATATTATTGGTGCAATAAAATCGTAATTGAGCCGTAACAGGATAGTGATGCCCTGTTTCAGAAATGATTACAGCTCCTATCCCAACTCCTTTCATGTTAGCGGCTCCATCAAAGAAAAGTTTCCAACCAGGTTTTTCAATTTGCTCCACCTCGTCGATATGCATTGTTTCTTCATTAGGAAAATAAGTCTTCAACGGCTCATATTCCTCATCGATCGGGTTTTCGGCTAAATGATCGGCCAGTGCTTGAGCCTTCATTGCAGTTCGAGTCACATAGATGATGTCGAATTCTGTGAGCAATATCTGCCACTTTGCAAGTCTTCCCGTTGGCATAGGCTTTTGAAAAATGTATTTCAATGGATCCAACCGAGAAATGAGGTAAGTAGTGTAGGATGACAAATAGTGTTTCAATTTTTGAGCTACCCATGTTAGGGCGCAACATGTCTTTTCCAGATGAGTATACTTAACCTCATAAGCTGTGAACTTCTTGCTAAGGTAGTAGATGGCCTGTTCTTTTCTGCCAGTGAGGTCATGCTGCCCCAATACACAACCAAATGAATTTTCCAAAACCGTTAAGTAAAGAATCAAAGGTCTTCCTGGCTCTGGCGGGACCAACACGGGTGGGTTTGACAAGTACCCTTTTATTTTGTCGAACGCTTCTTGACACTCATCGGTCCATTTGACCGCAGCATCCTTTTTTAACAATTTGAAAATTGGCTCACAGGTTGTCGTGAGCTGAGCAATAAACCTGCTGATATAATTTAACCTCCCCAACAAACTCATTACTTCAGTTTTGTTTTTTGGAGGTGGCAGTTCTTGGATGGCTTTGATCTTTGACGGATCTAGCTCGATGCCTCGTCGACTGACTATGAATCCCAGCAACTTTCCGGATGGAACTCCAAATGCGCATTTGGCAGGGTTAAGCTTGAGGTTGTACCTGCGAAGTCTTAAGAAGAACTTCCTCAAATCCCCAACGTGGTCGGCCTGATGCTTTGATTTTATGATCACATCATCCACGTACACCTCAATTTCCTTGTGTATCATATCATGAAACACTGTGGTCATTGCTCTCATATAGGTTGCCCCGGCGTTCTTTAAACCGAATGGCATTACCCGATAGCAATAAGTTCCCCATGGTGTGATGAATGCCGTCTTTTCTGCATCTTCTTCATCCATTAGAATTTGATGATACCCGGCATAACAATCCACGAAAGATCCTATATCATGCTTGGCACAATTGTCGATCAAAATATGGATATTGGGTAATGGGAAATTATCCTTTGGACTTGCTTTGTTGAGATTGCGATAGTCGACGCATACTCTAATTTTGCCGTCTTTCTTTGGCACAGGAACGACATTAGCCAACCAAACAGGATATCTAGTGACTCGAATGACCTTTGCTTCCAATTGTTTGGTGATTTCTTCCTTAATTCTCATACTCATATCAGGCTTGAATTTTCTCAGCCTCTGCTTGACAGGAGGCACCGTTGGATCGGTGGGCAATTTGTGGACCACTAAATCAGTGCTCAAGCCCGGCATGTCGTCATACGACCATGCAAAAACATCTTTGAATTCTATGAGTGCTTTAATTAACTCTTCTCGGATCTTTGGTTCGAGATGGACACTTATTTTAGTTTCCCGGACATTACTCGTGTCCCCTATATTGACGTCCTCGGTATCACTCAAGTTAGGTTTGATTTTTTCCTCAAAGTGAATTAACTCTTTACTAATCTCTTCAAAAACCTCATCTTCATCATATTCTGATTCATAATCACAATATATTTCTTGAATTAATATTTCGGAACCAGATTGATTTTTAAGACTGGGCTGAGGATTCCTCATGCATGCCATATCACTAGAGCCAGCGTAAAAGGAACTGTACAGAAAAGAAGAAAAAGAAAAGAAAGCTATTAGGAATGATAATAAAAAGGAAACTGCTTTTTATTGGATGATGAAAGATAACAAGGTTTTGCACACTTCAAACCAACTGTAAGACAAACTTTGGGATTACAACCTTGAAATAACCCAAACAAACTGAAAGAAAATCAAAATAAACTACCAAGACTCCTTTCGAATTGGGAGAGGAGTGGCTTTCCAATTATTGAGCTTTGTTTCTGGCCCAACGAATTGAACTTCTGCGTTGCTACACCCTTCTCCGCTTTCCAACATATTCACATCACTAAACAATTTCTCGAATCTTTCAATTAATTCCTGCTCAGGATTGACCCGGGATTTAGGAATTGTTGTTATCGGGCGATTTTTAGCACCGGTCTTGACAAAAGACTTTGACAGATGTGGTACTGGTTTTTGAAGAACCCATGCTTGGTGTTTCAACTTCTTGGCCCTTATCACGTCATTGGTGGTGGGTATGAACCCTAAACCGAATGTTCCCCAGTTCTCGGGGAGAGATACTGGTTGTACAATTCCTTGTAGAAATAAGCCCAGACCTTTGCCAGGTATAAAGCCATTCTTTAACATTTCATAAGCTATCATGACTGATGCAGAGGATATCCTTGGATTCGGACGGTATTTCCCTTCTGAAATTTTCTCTATCGACACTATGTTTGTCACTTGGTATACCCATGGTCCCTGGTCATTTTCTGTTCCCTCGACCGGTACAATGGTACTGCTGTGAGCATTTAAACTTTCTTCTCCATACACGACTACTTCTTGATGATCCCATTCAAACTTGACAGCCTGATGTAGTGTTGACGGGACTGCTTTAGCAGCATGGATCCATGGTCGACCCAATAACAAGTTGTAAGAAACAGATATGTCCAACACTTGGAATTCCATTGTGAATTCAATTGGCCCTATAGTTAGTTCCAACACTATGTCGCCAAATGAATCTCTGCTTCCACCGTCAAATCCTCGTACGCAGATACTATTCTTCTGGATCCTCTCCTCTTTAATTTTTAATTTATTTAAAGTGGAGAGAGGGCATATGTTTGCACTGGACCCATTGTCAACCAATACCCGGGTTACTACGGAGTTTTCACATTTCACGGTGAGGTAAAGAGCTCTGTTATGATCGGTACCTTCCAAAGGTAATTCATCATCAGCAAATGTAATTCTGTTTGTCTCAAAGATTCTATTGGCTATTTTGCCCAAATGATTCACAGAGATCTTTTCAGGAACATGAGCTTCATTCAGGATCTTCATCAACGCCAGACGGTGTTCTTCGGAATGGATCAGTAATTATAACAATGAAATTTGAGCGGGGGTCTTCTTTAATTGATCCACAACAGAATAATCATGGAGTTTCATCTTTCTTAAAAAATCCTCCGCCTCTTCCTCCGTCACAGCTTTCTTTGTTGGCATTGGATTGTTTTTAGTTTTTCTCAACTCTTCGGGAGTAAAACATCTTCCCGAACGTGTCAAGCCTTGCACCTCACACACTTCTTCCTTGATTTCTTTGCCCTTGTACATTACAGTCACCCGTTCATAGTTCCATGGGATGGCTTTGTTGTTGATGACCGGCAGCTGGATTACAGGTGCAATAATAACCCGATCTGTACGGGCTCCTTCCACGAATACAATGGGTTTGTTAGCAACCCCTGGTACTATCACTTTCGGCCTTTCTTGTTTTGCGGCAACTTTGCTCGATGATCCCTCATCGACTATCATAGACGGTTCATCACCATTTTTGTTCTGCTTAGACACCGGCTTCTCCTCCATTAACTGCTTATCTGGCTTGGTTTCATGAGACTTGATCATCATGACAGTTTGTGACGGCTTCTTTGTCTTCCCATCAGCTTGTATGATTTCTATCATATTAGCCTCTTGATGGGCTGGCATTGGATTTCTATTGATATTTGGAGCTTCGGGGGTTTGAACCTCGATTTTATTAGTATCAATCAGCTCTTGTATTGCATTTTTCAAATGCCAACATTTCTCCGTATCATGGCCTGGTGCACCGGAGCAATATTCACAGCTAATGGTGTAATCCAGATTCTTTGGTGGAGGATTGGGTAGTTTGGATTGTATTGGTCTCAGCATGTCTAACTGTCTCAGCCTGTGGAATAGACTAGTGTAAGACTCTCCTAATGGAGTGTAAGTTTTCTTTTTCTGTTCCCTTTCTCCCCTGAATGCTGGCCTAGGCCTGAAACTTGGTCCGGGATAGGCTCGTGGGTAAGTATTTGATGTGACAGGAGCACACCAATTGGTGTGAACAGGCGGCTGATTGTATGCTTGAGCATGGTTAATGGAAAAATGAGGCTCTGAAGGGTGATAGTAGTTTTGGGATGAATCATGGTGGTAAGCTGATGGGCGAGGTCGTTGTTGATTATAGTAAAGCGGTGAACCTCTGGGCCCCGGCCAAATTCCTGAATCAACTACGGTTGCTTCCTCCCTCTTCTTTCTTCCGATTCCTCCTACCCCGCCTTGAATGGCTTGAGTAGTTGCCTTAATTGCTGAATAGCTCATGATTTTATTTGTCTTGAGGCCTTCTTCCACCATACCTCCCATCTTCACTACTTCGTTGAATGATTTCCCAACCGCTGAAACCAAATGGGCATAGTAAGTCGGTTCCAAGGCTTGGAGGAAGTAGTCTACCATTTCGCTCTCCTTCATAGGAGGATCTACTCTTGCTGCCTGTTCTCTCCACCGAAAACCATACTCTCTGAAACTCTCATTGTGTTTCTTCTCAAATTTGGTCAAAGATAACCGATCTGGGATGATTTCCAGATTGTATTGGAAATGGTATGCGAATGCCTGTGCCAGGTCATCCCAGGTGTACCATCTTCCATGGTCCTGGCGTGTATACCACTCCAAAGCTGATCCGCTTAGACTTTGACTGAAGTATGCCATTAATAATTCATCCTTTCCCCCAGCTCCTCGCATCTTGCTACAGAAACCCCTTAAGTGGGCTACTGGGTCGCCGTGCCCGCTGTATAGGTCAAATTTGGGCATCTTGAAGCCAACTGGCAATTGCACATTAGGGAATAAGCATAAATCTTTGTATGCTACACTGACTTGCCCACCTAATCCCCGCATGTCTCGGAACGATTGTTCTAGACTTTTGACCTTCCTGAACATCTCTTCTTGTTCAACATTTTTGGCTGGCTTGTCAATTTCGGTTGGGAGATCAAACCGAGGAGCAGTTGAATTGATTTCGGAGGCTTTGAAGGTGGGCTCCAGGGGTAATATTGGTTGTCCTTGGCCTGGAATGTAGGCTCACTAGGAGATTTGTGAAATGTAGCAGGGGGAGGTGCTACAAAAATAGGAGTCATAGGCGGAGGAAAGTACGTAACTGGTTTTGGAGGTGGAGACTGTGGTGTCTGAGAGGTGGTGCCTCGGTAGTGCTGATAAATGGGGAAACTTGGGGATAATTCGGTGGTGATATTATCCTGAGTTTGGGTCATTGATGGAGCAGGGTTATTTGGGTAAGATGGGGGTAACTGTCCTGTAGACCAAGCTTGGTACATCTCAGCCATTTGCTGCTTGAGCTTAAACATCTCTTCTTTCATTTTCCCGACATCCATCTCTTCTATCTCCATACCTGTGTCAACATCTGGGATAGACATACTTTCGGGTATCGGTCCTTTTGATCTTGTGTGATAGTGATAATATGCCAGTATACTCTTTAGAGAAACTAACTGCTTGAATTCTGAAAATGGACAAACTTGTTAGTTGTGAGAGTTTAACACATATATAATCGCACGTTGAGATGCAATGCTTTTAGACAAATAATCCCTTTCTATTATGCATTTGCTCGGCTGCTTGTGTCGTCCCAGCCTTCTTGAAATTTTTATTGTTATTTTATTTATTATATATATCTTTTATCGTGGTGGTCGAATATGAGAGATTGCCTACGTATCATGTTCTTACATGAATCAGACCTTGCGTAGTTCGGACCAAAGGCAATCACTTTTATTCATTACACAAAGATGGAATTACATTTGAAAACTTTAAGAAAATGGCTTGAAAACACACACACTTAAATCAAAATAAAGATACAATTCTTAACATCTCACAATGTGCCCCACTTTCCACTTTTGTTGTCAAATATTGGGTTATCTGCTCAATGTGGTGCTTGACCCGGATGGCCTCCCAGCGTTCGATACATCCTTTCCAACTCCATTGCTAGATGACGAGCAAAAGTGGGCGCATGCTCTGTAAATGCTTCATAATCCATTCCTTGGCAGTTTACATAACTTTGAGATGTGAAGACTGCCAGGTCGTGGATTTGTGCCCTGAAACCTTGGAGACATTGGTCTTGGTCGTGTAATTGCTGCTGACGCGTGGTGGCTATATCTCTGACACGGTTCTCACGATCTAGAGCTGATTCTAACAAAGCTCGGAGTCTGACCTGCTCTAATCTTGCTTGCGCTCTTTTCCTGTCGAGGTCTGCTTGTTGGTGTTCTCTGTTGCATCTTCTTGCCTCTTCTAGTTGTGCACGAAGCTGGTCTTCTGATCGCATCCAATAGTCTTTTTCCTTCTTGAATTGTGCCTTGTCTTTTTCGGATTGCCTATCTTGGCGTTCCTTGTTAGATCTGGCTTCTTCGTTTAATTGTTGGATCCTTTCTTTTGCTTTGCTCAATGCCCTTTCGTTTTCCGCAAGAATGGAATCATAATCTTGCATTCTTTCAAAGAGATTGGCGATGGTTTTTTGATCCTTCCAGCTCCTCTTTGGCGTTTCAGAAACTCTTTTCATTTTTTGGAATCGAGCATGAAGATTTTCATTCTCACAAGCTAGACTCTTTTTCTCGCCTTCGGCTTCTTGTTCTTGCAAATCTTTCTCCAAACTGAGGCTTCTTAGATTTTCTTTTAGGGCATGGATAGTTGCTTTGTACCCTTTTTCTTTTTCTCCCCAGATCAACCGCTCTTGGATTTTATCATTGAAGTTTTGAACATGGGGTCTTTTTGTTGGCCTTTTTAGCTCAGGTTCTGGTACATCATCCACGCGAGACCGTTTTTCGAACCACCTTGCATATCCAGGATTCATCTCACCCTTTGTAGTGTCTGGGACTTGAGTATCACTTTTCAAGTATCGACATCCATTCCACATCTGCTGAAGTAGAGCTTCGGGAATAGTGGCTTCTGGGTGTAATTCGATTACTTGCATACTCAAATCTTCATCATCAGGAACTATTTGATATCTCCCTAGTTGCCTTAAGACTCTTAGTGGTGCATATGGCTGAATGCTTCTTAATCCCAATAGTAGTAGATAACTATTTGAGGTTGACATATGTATTACTTCCCTCATCGGGAGCCATCCCAGAGTCCATTCAATTTGATTTGCCGTTAAAGCCTTTAGATGAGATACCCATGCTTCTATCCCTTCTGGAGCTTGATAATTTTTTGTTCTTTCCTCATAGCTCTCGATGCAATTATCATTTTTTGACCCATATTGTATGATCTTGGGCTGTTGTTGGAGATGCTCCATCACCCACATTTGCAACAAAATTTTGCATCCTTCGAAGACCGTTGCTCCTGATTTACATAAAGTCAGAGCCCGATAAATATCTGATAGAATGATGGGGACAAGGGTGTGATTTTCTTTGGTGGTAAGGATTTGCACAACTTTTGCGGTGCGAATATCAATTGTTCGCTCTTTATTTGGGAAGACCATGACTCCTAGAAAAGCCACCATGAAAGCAAATCGACGGTGAATCTGCCAAGTGTCTTTGTTTTGCTTATTAGTAAGGCCTTTCTCATGAATTTCAAACCCATCTGACTTTCCGAACCTTGAATACAAAAAGTTGAAGGAACAACATCCATTGATGACATTGCTTTTCCTGATTTGACTGCTGATGTTCAAAAGACCGAAGAATCGATGTACCGAAGGAGCCTTTGTGAATATCAAGCTTTGATTTCTTAAACTTCCTTCAAAACCAGTATATCCAGCTATCTCCTCTAATGTAGGAGTAAGCTCGAAGTCAGAGAAACGAAAAACATTGTGAACAGGATCCCAGAAAGTTACCAACGCCGTAATCAGATCATCACGAGGTTCAACTTTCATAATGTCCGTGAGATTTCCCAAATGCTTGACGACCCATTTTTGACCGTCTTCGCCTAAATCATACCACCACATTTGAAGCTGACATAGAAATTCCTCTGTACTTGTGGATGAGGGGCTTTGTGTGGTGCTCATTTTGTATCTGAAATTTAATTTTAATAAAGTCAAAATTCATTTTGGGAAATTTATACTAAAAATTATTTTCGATTTTTTTTTATTTATTTATTAAATACCTTTATTTCAAGATTTAAAACCCTTTTTTTTCGAAAAAGTTTTTTATATTTTTTTTTAAAAAAAAAAACAACTCATTTTATTCCTTTCTCCTTACCATGATTTTATTTAAGCTGGTCAACAAGCATGTTCGAGGCAAATGAATGCACAAGTAACAAGTAGGATGCATCATGATGGTCTTTTTATTTTGGGTTCACCTGTCCTAGACAGACCCAACCCCTGTGTTGAGTCTCCAAGGCCAAATGCATATGATGCAAATATTCGTTCCTACTAGGGATCCGGTACATGGCTGAGTTATTCTAAGTGTAAAACCTTAGGTTGATTGTTCTAAACCTGGCTTACCCAAACGGACAGTTTGAGCCGAAGCGGGGGCAACGTACCGGGAGCACGAAAGTCTGCCCGGCCTAGTTACTTGTCCCAACTCCGTCTTATTTGGTATGACTTTAACAGAAAGGTGGGTCACGCGCACGTGTACACCATAAATTCAGAAGACTCAGAAAGAAGGGGGTTTCGTAGCAGTTGTATATATTCACAATTCAAATAATATTAAAGCGGTAAAAAAAACATTTAGCATATTAGCATATAAACAGTTAAAAAGTTGAAAATCATATAGTAAATAAAGCCAATTAACACAGATATTTAAGCTCGAATTCTTTAAACCCCGAACCAATGGTTCTGGGTTACAGTTTCAAAATATGTCCCCAGCAGAGTCGCCAGAGCTGTCGCACCTCCTTTTTTACCGCGCCCGCGGGGCGCATGGGGAGTTTTCTCTAATTAAAGGACAGTCGAAACGGGATTTATTTAATCATTTAAGAGTCGCCACCTGGGAATTTTAAGGCGTCCCATGTCACCAATTTCAATCCCTGAATCGAGGAGAATATGACTTTGTTTATTATTCTGCGAACCAGAAATCCTGAGTAAGGAATTCTGTTAATCCGGAAGAAGGTGTTAGGCATTTCCGAATTCCGTGGTTCTAGCACGGTCGCTTAACTGTTTTTATTATTGGCTTAATTATCTTGATTTTATTAAATATATTGATGTTACATGATTTTTGCTACCGCTTATTGAGGACCCTTCTTTGAATCGAATTACGCGTACGTATATTCGTGTTTTAAATTTTACAAATGCGGAATTGTGTCACGCGTACGTGTACACGATAACTTTTAAACAATCATTTTTCGAAATTGTGTTGAATCAAGAATATTTGTTTTTCTTGAATAGTGAACCGTACATCTCGGGTTTTTATGAAATTGATTTAACGCCTTTAAAAAAATCCTTTTTTATTAAATATTCGTTCGAAATTGCGCGTACGCATAATCCGAATTTTTACTTTTTTTAAAAATATAATCAGGGTACGCGAACGTATCCCTAATTGCACAAAATATTCGTAATAGTTTAGAGATTTTCCACAATTTGTTTATTATATTCATGTATTTCTTTTATGTGAAAATCATGAGAAACTCCTATTTAGAGGCCTATAAATTCTTTGAAAAGAATTCGCAATCTATTAAAGGTTGTTCGTCGATTATGATTTCCGAATATAAGTTATATTCATTCCAACTATTCGAATTCAAAGAACAGAATAAAAATATGATTAATACTATTTTAAACAACTATGACATATATATATATATGCCAAAGAATAAATTGCATATGAAACTGAAAATAAATGATTCATAAAGGAAGGAAATATTTTCCGAGAATTTTCATTATTTACTTAATGCAAATTCTATTTCTAATTATCATTGATGTAAAGTGTGGCAATTTATGCTTGTACATCTCTTTTCATTCTCATATACTCGCTTTTAATCTAATAGGCCTAATTATTTGGTCACTTTGTTTTATGAAGGTAGATAAGCATCGAATTTATAGAAAAGGAATTATTATACAAGTTAATTCAACAAAGTTACCTTACATGCAACCTAACTATTTGGCGTAAACATTCATAACGTTTTATCATCATGACGAGCTATACCAACTTACTTTACTCATATGATTATACCTGTCATCATACCATATAATAACTTATACCAATCTAAACAAAATCATATTTGTTACAAGATATTCTACTAATGTAACTTCTTAATCTTTACATTTAGCTAATGGTATTATGGGATGTAATCAATGGCCCATTTTTATGCCTTACTCCCTGTTTTGACAATTCACATATACCTATACCAATGAGATTTCGGAATGGCTAACATTATTACAAAAACTTTATATGAATTTCAAAATAAGACAATTTAACTCATAGCTATCAAATTGAATTCACTACTAGTTAATTAACATAAAAATGAAATTAAAACTAATGAACTTGGACAATTGGAAATAGCATTTCAATTCAAGCTTCATTGATGAGTCATGTTGAAATCTCTTTCCAACTTAAAATTTAAAAGACATGTACCAAGAGTAATATTTCTGATTTTTTCTGTTTTCTGTTGCTGTATATCTGTGTGTGTGTGTGACTGCTCTTTTGTTCCTTTTCTGTTTCTTTTTCCTCTCCTAAAATCTCTCAAATTCTCCTCTTCTGAAAACTGATCCTAAAAATCTGTTTGCTTCCCCAATTTCACACTCTCTTTTTCTCTTAAAACTCCTTCTCTCTCTGAAAACTGATTTTTTCTCTCTTCAAAATCTCTTCAAGTCTCTCCTAAAATTCTCTAAGGTCTGCCCAAGTCTGCTGTCCAGCTCCTGTATTTATACAGGGCTGGTTGCACCTTTGTCATGGTGGCTGGACCCTTTATCCCTTTAAAAATTAGAAAGTTTCCATTAAAAACTACTTTTTAATACTTTATGTGATCCTAACATGATTTTTAGCAGCCCCATTATCCCTTGTTTCCCATTAGTATTTAAATTATAGCCATTACATTCCACTTTCAGCCCACTACTATTATTACATTACCCTACTGTTTCATTCCAGAAATATCCCAAAAATCCTACTGTAATTACTGCCTTTAAACTAAAATTCAGAATCTGTTACAAAACAGATTTTAAAATCTGTCCAGGCTTGATTATCCTTCTGATTTTAACAGCTGGAACCAATTCTAAACAACTTCCTAACACAGTTGTATCTATGCAACATTGTGAACTTGAATTCAAACTTAACATCTCAACAACATCACACAGAATTTAACAGAACAAATCAAACTAAATTTGAAATATGTATGAATGCAGGGGCATGGTCAGTATACTGACACTACCTGAAACCAACTGCCCAAAAATTAATACTCAAATGTTTGATAAACTTTCTGACTTATTAAACAAGAACCAACTAATTAGCAAGGACTAACTAACTGATTACAACAACATGATAATAGTCAATCAAAACAGGTGAGCAGGTTATTACAATGTATTATCATAAACGGGAATTCATAATGTAACTAATCGACGAACTTAATCGAGTCGATTACACATATTGTAAACAAACATAACCAACAGAAACATTTCACATTCGGATTAAGTAGATAGGTAAGAGACATAAATGACAGAATTAATCAAAACAAAAATATGAAAAATTAACAAGCTATTAATACAGTCAACAATACACGTAGAATGCACAAAAGAAATAGAAAAAATACCTCTGAATCTTCAAATTTATTCAGGCACAGACTCAATCTTGAATTCGGACATTTTTTAGGCTGAACAGACTTTATTCGAAGTATTCTTAGTTGAGAATACCTCGATTAAAGTCTGTTAGACCTCAATCTTTCACTCGAATCAGAAAAATTCCAAGATTGGAAAATTTAGGGTTTCTGGTTCTTGGATCTTAAATCCGAACATTTCCAGGCTGATTCGAAGGAAACCAAATATGACACAAGGGTGAGGGGAGCCTAGGGGTCATTTGGTATCATTTTAGAACAAGTCTGAGTTTGTTCTTGTTTGATCCGAATCTTCAAAAGAAGATTCGAGAAGCTCGGAATTGATTCGAGCCAAACAAACAACAGATCCATACTCAGGATGACTAGGGGAAGCTATGGTGTTAACTAGGTGCTGTTTGGTTTAGATCTGAACTTGGCTCGAATCTTCAAATGAAGATTCGAGAACCTTTAGGGAGATTCGAACCAAGCAGATAACATATTTGGATAGAGGAGGTTCAGGGGGTTCTGGGGTGTTAAGGTGGTGACCGGCGGCGTTGATGCCGCCGAGTTTCAGGCGGTGGGATCTTAGGGCGGCTAGGGTTAAGGAGGGGGGTCTGGGGAAGATGATGAATAGTGATAGGAGGGGGGGTGTTCAGTTAGGGGCCGGGTAAGGTTTGAGACTTATATAGGGGTGGGGTGGATTGGTATCGTCCGTTGGATCAAGTAGAATGGATGGCCAGGATTAATTCATTAAACCAAACGACGTCGTTTGGTTTAAAGTTGGGGTCGGACTGAATCGGGTCATTGGGTCGGGTTATGGGTTGCGGGTAAGGGCAGGGGATCTTGACCGTTGGTTGGATTTAATCCAACGGCCCTTGATGAGAGGTGACCATACGACGTCGTTTGGTCTTAGCTTGGGACTGGACCGGACAGGCTGTTTGGATTGGGCTGAGGAAGTGTAATTTGATTTGGGCCTGGATTTTAAATCCAGGTCCGATTTTTTATCTCCTTTTCAATTATTTTCTAATTTTATTATTAATAAATAAATAAAAAATCCTAATAAAATTATAAAATAATTTTTAACCTTACACAAAATATTAATTACTTCATAACAACTATTTAACACATAGACAAAATATTAATCACATAACACATTTAAAAATAGAACGAATGCATATTTTTTGTGATTTTATTTAAATTATCTCTTAAATGCATAATTAAATCCTATATGCATGCAATATGTATTTTATTTTATTTTTTCATTTTATTATGACAAAAATAAACATTTACGGACATAACACAAATATTTAACACCACGCAAATTCACAAATTACACAGTAAAAGAAATTTATTTTATTTTTTTGATTTATTTTTTGGAGTAGTTTTCGTTAAGGCAAAAATCACGTGCTCACAATGATTTCTTCTTCCTTCTCATTCATGTCACCACATTCAATTTGGACAGCCTAAGTTGCAGCTTTGAGAGCTGCTTGACTTATAATTCTGCCTGTCTTAAGGCCATTCTCTACCATTTCTCCCATTTTGATTGCTTCCGAAAAGGATTTGCCAACTGCAGACATCATGTTTTGAAAGTAATCTGGCTCTTGCACCTGAAGGAAGACAGTGATTAGCTCGTGGTCTATGGGTGGCTTAACTCTAGTTGCTTGCTCTCTCCATTTGATGGCATATTCCCTGAAACTTTTACTTGGCTTCTTCGTCAGGTTTGAAAGGGAATTACGGCCTTGGGTGATGTCAATATTGTATTGGAACTGTTTGACAAAGGCCTATGCCATGTCATCCCACACGTACCAGCGAGATGTTTTTTGATCCATAAACCATTTGGATGCTACTCCCGTAAGGCTTTCCCCAAAATAAGCTATTAGTAATTCTTCATTTCTTCTCGCGCCTCTTAGTTGATTGCAATACCTTTTCAGGTGGGCTATGGGGTCTCCATGTCCATCATACTTTTCAAATTTGGGAGTCTTGAAACCAGGAGGCAAATGGACATCGAGGAACGAACATAGATCCTTGAAGGTAATACTCTTCTGACCTGCCAACCCTTGCATGTTTTTCAACCGTCGTTCTAAGCTTTTCATTCTTTGGGTCATTTCTTCCTGTGCCATCTTTCGGGCCGACTTCTCAATGTTTGCAGTAAGATCAAACAAGTACGAGTGGCACTCAGGAGAGTGGTACTGCTCTTGCTGGGTAGCAAATTGTGACTTACGACAAGGCTGTCCTTGGCCATTGGCCCATGCTTGACACATTTTGTTCATTTGCTGCTTTAGTATTCTATTTTCTTCAACCAAAGTAGACTCTTGTTGAGCCTTTTGACCCTGAGTCTCTTGAGCACTTGTAACAGCTTCGATGTCAGTTATCATTTTTCCTTGGATCTTGTGTTGGTCGCTTACCACAAACCGACCACCTCAAACTTTCTTCACAATTCAAAACAAAAGACACGTTAGAATGGAGTCAGTCGGTCCTTATTATTATCATTATTTTTTCACTTTTGTTTTTTCATTATTTTCATTTTTCTTTTAATGGTTGATCGAACCTGATGTGGGTTGCCTACATATCATGTGGGAACATAAATCAGATCTTGCATAGTTTGGAAGATCAGGAATAAAAGGAAATAAACTAACTCTTCTTTTTTTTAAAAAAATTGATTTTTTTTATTTTCGAAAGAAAGAGTCATAGAGAAGAAAATATTTTTGGATTTTGATTTGTTTTCATTTTTTTTTTTGAAAGAAAGAAAAATATTTTTTTTTGGCTTTTGGTTTTTTTTGTTTGGATTTTTGGACTTTTATGCTGAATTTATGAAAGAAATACTTCGAAAGACAAGAGAAAATATTTTTTGAATCTTGAATTTTCTTTTGAATTTTCGAAAGAAAAATGAAAATATTTTTGGATTTTGAGAGAGATTAAAAGATTTTTTTTTGTATTTTTAGAAATTGGGGTCTAAAAGAAAGACTTTCTAAAAAAGGAAGTAAAGGAAAATATTTTTGGATTTTTTAAAAATTGTGGGCCGGAACCGATGAGGTATGCCAACGTATCTCACATCCGATGAGAATCAGACCCGCATAGTTCGGTCAGTTTTGATGGAACAGGAAAATATGACCTATTTTAAAATGACTTTTCCTTTTTTTTTTAAAATTTCGGCAGAGTTTCAGGATAATTCAAATACCTACTTCTCACTCTCTTTTTTTTTTTTTTTTTTGGATTTTCTCTTCTTCTTCTTTTTATTTTCTTTCCTTATTCTAGAAGCCAGTCAACATGCAAGCCGAAACAAACAAATACGCAAGTAGCACGTAAGATGCATCAGTATGGTCTTTTAATTTGGGTACACTTGTCCTAGACGGACCCAACTCCTGTGTTGAGTCCCCAAACTCAAATGCACGTGATGCAAACAAGCGTTCCTATTAGGGATCCGGCATGAGGCTATGTTATTCTAGGTTTAAAAATATGGGTGTATTGTTCTAGACCTGGCTTACCCGAGCGGACAACTAGAGCCGAGGGGGGCAGCGTACCGGGAATACAGAAGCTTCACCGACTTTGCAACTTGTCTGAACCTCATTCTAAAATTGGGATATGACTCTAACAGAAAAGAAGTCACACGAAGTGCACACTTCCCAGATGATTTAGAAGACTCAGGGAGAAGAGGGTTTCGTAACAGTTTATATATAGTCCAAGCAATATCAAAGCGGTAAAAAGTGACATTTAGCACATTAGGCTCAAACACGTAAAAATCAAATAATAAATAAAAGCCAACTATAACAGTTATTCTAAGCTCAAATTCTGAACCCTGAATCAGAGATTCTGGGTTCTTATCCCCAGCGGAGTTGCCAGAGCTGTCACACCTCCTTTTTACCACCCGAGGGCGGTATAAGGGAGTTTTTCCAATTAAAGTGACATTAATAGAAATGGGATTAATTTTTATTAAATTCAGAGTCGCCACTTGAGATAATTTATGGTGTCCCAAGTCACCGGTTCAAATCCCAAATCAAGGAAAGATTGACTCTGTTCTATAGTTCGCGAACACAGAAATCCGGGTAAGGAATTCTGTTAACCCGGGGGAAGGTGTTAGGCATTCCTGGGTTTCGTTGTTCTAGCACGATCGCTCAACTATTATTATCGGCCTATTATCTAGTTTTTTACGCGTTTCAAACCCATGTGCCTCTTTAACTTTAAAACCGCTTTTATTTGTAAAAAAAGAATTAATTCAAGGTTATTTAAAATACATCGCAAGCCATGCTACATGAAATGCACCCGTGATTCATGACATGTGCTATTTAACCTTGTTGGAAATGAAAATCGGGTCACGTGGAATGTACACCCGGATTTATAACATGTTTATTCCATTATTATTATCAAAATTGTGGCAGGGTCACATGAAATGCACACCCAAGCCCCTTTAATCTAATTTGGCGTAGTTCAGTTGATGCATAGAAACCCAATCTCTCTACTGTGACAAATTCATGTTCAGCTATAACCAATTCGGGTAAACATACGAGCAGATAGCTAAATGAGCAAATTCAAAACTACGGAGAACAATTATAGAATCAACGGGATCATATCATCAAACCAATAATTAATATCAAGCTTGCATAAAACGAATAGAGGATGAAAGAGTTGAACCTCAATATAGCCGGACAATTGATTGTTTCACTACTTTGAACTCGAGATATAACGAATCGTGGACAGAACTCGAATTAGCATCGGAAAATCGAAAACCGGACGGAACTCAACCAAGCTCAGATTCAAACCCATATTTTAACCAAAGTTCATTCTTGAACACCAAGAAAAACAGGATCGAAAATAAATAAAAAAAAACATGAATCTGTATTATTTTGATTTCACTGTCTTCTGTCCGTTTGTTTTTTTAGTTTTTGGAGTCAGATCTGGCACTGTTTAATTTCAAAGTCCAAAGTTGGTGCAAAGGGGCTGGGGCACGGTAGATTTCTGGCGGTGATCTCCAGCGACTTTGAGAGGTGAAGGAGTTTTTAGGGTGAAGGTGACGACGACTGTGGTGGCTCAAGGGTGGTCGTTGGGTTGTTCGCCAGTGGTTCAAGCCATGGCCGCTGGTTTACCAGATTCCGACGGAGGTGGGGCTGTGGTCGTTTGGATAGAACAACGTCGCTGGCAGCGTGGTTGAGGAATGGATGAGGTCGTTAGTGCGTGTGTGCATGTTTCTGATGATGCCCGGCTGTGAGGTGAAGGAGATGGATTTTCGGGGGGTGGGGGTTGGGTGGGTTCGTTTGGAGAAGACGAAGTCAGGGGGCGTGGGGTTTCTTTTTTTTTTGCGGCTGTCAGCCTTTTTTGTCTCTAGGTCTCTCTAGCTCCTAAGGTCTAGGTTTGCTTTTCAGATCTTCTTTTTAGGTCCTCTAGGTCTCTTTTCTTTTTTGTAGTGTTTTGGGTCTAGTTTAGGATTTTTTGTGGGAAAATGGGCGGTCAGAGACTTATTTGGATTCAAGTCCGATTTTTCTTAGGCTGGGTAAGGAGATGGGCTAGTTTAAGTGAAGAGGGGTATTGATGGATTTGGGCTCACTCATTACATGGCCCAATTTCGAGTCTTGTTCAAAGTTGCCCCCTTTTTTATTTATTTCTCTTTTTCTTGATTTTTTTAACTACTAAATTTAATTAAGAATACTAGACTAAAATGTAATTTGTACAACCATATTAATTATTTATTTAAAATATAAAAATAATTAATTAACTTAAAGCTTAATGCAAAGAAATTACTAATTTGAGACTAAAAACTAAAAATGTAAAAATGACCAATATTTTTTATTTTTCTTTCTATTAATGCAATTAACTAACAACTTAAGCCTAAAATGCAAACATCAACCTAAAAGTGCAATGCATGAAATTTGAACATTTTAGGATATTTCTCATGATTTTTGAAATACTAAATATGCACCAAATTGTAACTAAATGCAAACAATTACCAAACAATCATTTATAAATTCCTAAAATAATAAACACTCAAAAGAAAAATTCATTTGTGACCTTTGTAGGAATATTATTATTCGGGCAAAAATCACGTGCTCACAAAGACGAGGAGAATGTGATGCCGAGCGCCTCACCCAGGCAAAGTGATTCACCTCCTCCTCATGGGAGTGTAACCGCTTCACATGAGAAGGGAGCCTTCACGTCCACGACGGAAGAAGCTCTGCCCGCAGTGAAAAAGTTATTGGAGGTGTGGCTGACAAGTACCCTAAGCAGTATACTTGATAAACCCGCCCAAGGGGCGAGTAGGAACACCGCATGAGTTGACACCCGATAACCGTCAACGAGCAATACACTCCTCCACCAAAAAGTAACCCTCACGCCGTTGTTGATGCAGGTAACGACGCCCTCGTGTCTATTCTGAATAAAATGGAAGAAATGGAGAATGAGAATAAAGCGCACCGCGACCAAATGAGGGAGCACCAAGAAAGAGTTAATAAGATACCAGGAACCCCAAAAATCCTGCCAAAATGGGACGTCGGCCGATTTGTGGAACAACCATACAGCGAGGAGGCTGCCCCACATGCCATACCCAAAACCTTCAAAATGCCACCATACCTAACAATATACGACGGCACAACGGACCCTGAAGACCATATCATTCATTATGTAACGGTGGTAAAAGGCAACAACCTCTCGAAAGAGCAGGTACCATCGGCGCTGCAGAAGAAGTTCGGCAAAACCCTAATAGGAGGAGCCTTAACATGGTACTCACAATTACTAGCACGCTTCATAATGACGTTCAAGGAAATGGCCGACAAGTTCGTCATCGCCCATGCTGGGGCCAAGAAAGCAGAAGCTAGAGTGAATGACATATTTGCCGTCAAACAATCGCCTGGCGAAGGACTTAGGAACTTCCTCGCCCTTTTCAATAGAGTAAGAGTGAGCCTGCCAAATATGTTAGAAGGGATGGCAATAGCAGCCTTTCCAAATGGGTTAAACGGGAACGGGTCGAGGGCGACCAGAAAATTATTAAGCAGACTCATAAAATACCCTCCCACCACCTAGGAAGAAATTCACAATGCTTACTGTGCCGAGGTGAGAGCAGATGAAGACGAACTCAATGATCCAACCCAACAGCTAACGACAGTCCAAATGGAATCAAGGAAAGATCGTCAGAACGATAGCCGAAGAGATCATGCAGGTCCACGCCTCAATAGGTAAAGGCACTAACCGTACATCAAGGCGACCATTCCACTACCTCCCCGCCAAGCCGAAGGGTCATCCAGGCCACAAACGGGAACTCACCGAAATGAAAGAGGCATGCCTCCACTTTTATCTGCTCACAATTTTTGTGTTTCTCCTTTAGAAATAGTTTACGCCCTAGAGAAGCTCGGTCCTAAGGTGAAATGGCCACAAAAGATGAAGTCAGACCCAAATTCCAGAAAGTCGAATGCCCTCTGCAAGTTCCATCAGGAACGATGCCACAAGACCGAGGATTGCATAGCCCTACAACAAGAAGTAGTGAACATGCTCCACCAAGGACATTTAAAGGAGCTGATGAGCGACCGAAAGAGAGCCAATTTTGCCCGTGGACGAGAACCACATCAAGGCCCTCCAAAGCCACCCTCCCCTACCCGCACCATCCAAAATAATCATCGGCAGAGGCGACGAAGCAACAGTCAACCATATGAAGTTCACCACCACACACAAATTAAAATGGTCGATAACCCATGAACGATATGATGACCTCGACGATAGTATCATCTTTGATAAGTCAGATACCCATGGTTTGACCTTTCCTCATTTTGACATTCTTATCATTACTTTACAAATTTCAGATACCGATATGAAAAGAATCATGGTAGACGACAAGAGCGGCGTGTGTATTATCCACCCAGAGTTCTCACACAAATGAGACTCGAGGATAAAATAGTACCACACTGCATAACACTAACAGATTTTAACAATGCAGTTGAACGAACTTCCGGAGAGATAACATTGCCCGTCCTGGCCGGGGTCGTCACCCTAGAAACAACATTCCATGTCATGAATCAGGACACCACCTACAACATCATTATAGGGCGACCTTGGATATACGCCATGAGGGCCATCCCATCCAGTTTATATCAGGTAATCAAGTTCCCTACCCCATGGGGAATATTCAGCATCCGCGGTGAACAACGCACAACTCAAGAATGCTACCGTATTGCCCAAGATTGCACATATACCCAATAGTTAAGAGAGGAGGGCTCAGGAGCATAGCAATTACCGAAGTTGGGGCCCGAGTTCGGCGAACAAATAGACGTCGTCAGAGACCCCGACGTCGTGAAAGCCACAGTATCAATAGTAAAAAACCTCAATCTCATCCAGCTGGACGAAAACGACCAAAACAAAAAAGCCTACATCGGCCGCAAACTCACAGAACTAGGTAAATTCCATAAAATTTTAACTGACAACGTTGATCTGTTTGCTTTCTCCCATGTAGATATGCCAGGTATCCCGAAAGATATTGCAACACACAAGCTGAATGTCGATCCACTCTGCCCGCCAGTATGACAAGTCATAAGAAAGTTCAATACAACAATCAACTAGGTCGTCCGCGAAGAGGTAGAAAAATTGCTCGCCAACAGTTCCATTCGAGAGTCAAAATACACCCAATGGGTCGCTAACATGGTCATGGTGAAAAATAAAAATGGGAAATGGGGCATGTGCGTAGACTTCACTGACCTAAACAAAGCCTGCCCGAAATACTCCTTCCTGTTGCCTCATATCGATCAAATCACCGACGCAACAACGGGGCACGAGTTATTAAGCTTCTTGGATGCCTACTAGGGCTACAACCAAATCCTCATGGAGGAGGAGGACTAGGAAAAAACCACTTTCATCACCCATCAAGGGACGTACTACTACAGAGTCATGCTGTTCGGGTTGAAATATGTAGGGGTGACCTATCAGAGGCTGGTGTAAGCACGTGATTTTTGACCCTCCCCGAGGATTTTCACATTTTTTTTAGCATAAATATGTAATTGGGTCTAATATAGCCATTTTAACTATTTTTACTTTATTTCGTTGCAAAAAGAAAAATCACAAAAATACATATATAAATTTTAGTTTATGTATTTCTCATAAACTTGAAAAAATACAAAAATTGCACTTTATTTTGTAATTTATATAAATTCGAAAATTACAAAAAATATATAGTTCTATTAATGTTTGCAGTCATTATAATTTTGAAAAATACAAAAAAATATTACTTCATATTTTATCTTTATATATAAAAACGAAAATTACAAAAATAGTGTTATTAATATTTTGTAGCTATTTTAAATCTTGAAAAAATATTCAAAAAAAAGAAGAGAAGATATAGTTTTGTTTAAATATTAGTCGTATTTTTGGTAGTTATTTTGCTTGCATAGGACTACTAGTTGAGCAACGTCGTGTTCCTATTTCTCGGGTCCGGGCAAAAGAATAATATTCGGGTTCAAACTACCCGGTTTTAGGCCTAATTTTCAGACCTAGCCCATAATAAACCGAGTCCACGACACGTGGGGAACCCCACCACGCGTGGGGGACATATGCCTTGAACCCCACCACGCGTGGGGCTCATTTTTCTTGGCACACACGGACATTTTGCTGAACAAAAGGGAGGACCTTTTTAAAAAATAAAAAACGGACAGACTTGGAAAATATTTTGGCTGGGTACTGTAGCCCTTCTTCTTCCTAAAGAAGAAGAAGAAAAAGCCCTAGAACCCTACCCCGAAAAACCAGTCGAAACCCCGTCTCCACCAGTCCGTCACCCATAACCGTCGACACTGTCCAAAACCAACGCCGGAAACCATCACCACTCCTCCTACTCCTAGCTCCGTCAAACCATTTTCCGGCGAACCTCCATTAAAGTCGTCGAGCAGCAGCTGTTGTTGCTGCGTCGTCGCTGTCCGTCGACCCTACGTCCAAACACCATAACCAGCACCAACTCCATCGTCTTCCTCACGACGAAAATACCACCACCATTGCTGCACCATCCTGCCCAAACCACCCGCCATAGCTGCTTCCTTGCGCACAGCTGAACCAAGCAGTCTGGCGACCATAACCCCAGGCCGCCTCCTCACCCCTCGCAGCGAACCAGTATCGCCATCTCAGGCGACAGCTGCGTTTCTTCTCCGTCCCAATCCCAGCTGTTGTGGAATTTCTTCTGCTTCACCAACAGAAGCGTGGTGTCCTTCCCCATCTCCACGTCCAGTATACAGTAGTTCATTCCAGCCCCCCCACGTTCAAAGGACCACACGAAAAAACCAGTAGCAGTCATCATCTTCTTCTTCGTCCGTTCGCGTTCGAGCTTATGACGCGAGCTATTCCGTTTGAGCTTTGATGACTATTTCCATGGGTTCCCGTTCGAGGTCATCCGTTGAAATCAATGTTGAGGACTGCTCCATGGCTCTATCCGTTTTTGTTTATTCAGGTTAGTAAACCTCAAACATTGAATAAGGAGATGTTATGTCAAAAGTTCAAAAATGCAATATAGAAATTGGTATGATAATTTTCTGCTTATGTTTTCACCATATGCGTTTTTGTTCATTTTTGGTGTTATGTATTTTTGTTTATTTGATATCATTTAATTAAGTAGGGTTAGTTGTTCTATGACACAGTTTAACGTCAATTTGTTCGTCTTTTCCCTTGCTTAGTTCATTCGGACAAAACTAGCATTACTTGTTGTTATTACTTCCAAAACACTCATTTTGCTAGATTCCTTTTATTAAATTTGTAACGAGTTATGAGATTTCAGTTGTAAATAGGCTATAAGGTTTAGTATTGTTAAAGGCATAAAATGGCATCCTTTTAAAAATATAAAAATAAAAATAAATAATATTAAAAAAAATAAGTAAAATGAGACGAGCCTCGCCAAATAAAAGGGACAAATTGCAGGGCCCTCTAAATGTATATATTAAATACTTAGATTCTGGGACGGGCCGTTTAGCAAATTTCACGGCCCTACCCAAAAAATAATAATGCGCTAGTTGCTTTAGGCGCGCCTTTAATAATGTTATCTCCCTAAACTCGGGTGCACATTTATGTGACCCAAATCCAAATCTCAACGAAATCGAAATGTGTCTCTAATCACGGGTACATTGACTGTGACGTGGTCTGAGATGCATTTCCATGACGTTGCAAATTCAATTTTTTAAGATAATAAATGGGACGAGCCTCGACAAACAAAAAATGCAAATTGCGGGGCCCTCAGTAAATACTTGTTTTAAATTTACTTAGAATTCAGGAGGGCCGCTTAGCGAATTTTGTGACCTTCCCAAAATAATAACACGATAGTCTCTTTAGGCGCGTGTTTAATAATCTACTTTCTTAAACTCGGGTGTGCATTTCATGTGACCCAAATCCAAATCTCAAAACATCAAATAAAATGCGTTCCGGATTGTGGGTGCATTTCATGTGACGCAGTCCAAAGACGTGTTTTAAGCGATGTTCACATTCTTGTAAAAACAATAATAATAAAGCGGTTAAAAGTTAAAATTTGCACATAAGTTCATATTCGTATAAAATCAGATAATCAAGCCAAATATAACAGTTGAGCGAACCGTGCTAGAACCACGGAACTCGGGAATGCCTAACACCTTCTCCCGGGTTAACAGAATTCCTTATCCGGATTTCTGGTACGCAGACTGTAATATGGAGTCATTCATTTCCTCGATTCGGGATTAAAATTGGTGACTTGGGACACCCTAAATCTCCCAAGTGGCGACTCTGAAATAAATAAACCAATCCCGTTTCGATTGTCCTTTAATTGGAAAAAACTCCCTTGCACCCTCGCGGGTGCAGAAAAAGGAGGTGTGACAGCTCTGGCGACTCTGCTGGGGAATTTTACCCAGAACCACCGGTTCAGGGTTAAGAATTCGAGCTTAGAATAATTGTTATTATTTGGCTTTATTTATTATCTGATTTTATTACATGTTTTGAGCCTAATGTGCTAAATGCTGCTTTTACCGCTTTGATATTATTTGAACTGTACATATAAACTGTGCTGAAACCTTTCTCTCCTTACCTCCGGGGAGAAGCTCGCTGGACGAGACTCCCTATTCTGTTAGTGTCAATACCTGAAATAAGAAAGAGGTCGGACAAGTTACAAAGCCGGACGATCTCGCGGGTCCCCGGTACGTAGCCCCCTCCTCGGCTCGAGTTGTCCGCTCGGGTACACAGTCTAGAACGTATACCCAGGTTATAAACCCAGTATGACAAAACCGCTGCTGGAAATTAAACCCAGAACCGCTGGTTCAGGGCTCAAGGATTCGAGCTTAGAATAATTGTTATATTTGGCTTTATTATCTGATATATATTACATGTTTTGACATAACATACTAAATGTTGTCTTTTACCGCTTTGATATTATCTGAACTGTATATAAACTGTGCCGAAACCCATATCCTTTCTGAGTCTTCTAAATCATGAAGAAGGGTGTACTTCGTACGACTTCTTTTCTGTATAGTGTCAAATCCTAATTTAGAACGAGGTTCGGACAAGTTGCTAAGCCGGTGAAGCTTCTGTATTCCCGGTACGCTGCCCCCCTCGGCTCGAGTTGTCCGCTCGGGTAAGCCAGGTCTAGAACAAACACCCCGGTCTGAACCTAGTATAACAAAGCCACATGCCGGATCCCTAGTAGGAACGTTTATTTGCATCATGTGCATTTGACTTATGGGACTCAACACAGGGGTTGGGTCCGTCTAGGACAAGCAACCTGAAAATAATAGACCATCTTTTGGCATCCTATGTGCTACATGTTGTATTTAGTCAAGGGCGAATGGGTCATTTGGTCATTTCCAGCATGATGTTATTTTAATCAAAGCATGGGGAACATTTGTGGAATCCAAGAAGCCTTGGAATTCCCTATGTCCCCCACGCTTGCTTTTTGGGAAAGCACATGGGGAACATTTGTGGAATCCAAGAAGTCTTGGAATTCCCTATGTCCCCCATGCTTCATTTTTGGGAAAAGCACATGAGGAACATTTGCGGAATCAAAGAAGTCTTGGAATTCCCTATGTCCCCCATGCCACATTTTTTAAAAATACAATAAATATAAAAAAATATATATATAAAAAAAAGAGCATGAAAATTCAAAAAATTTTGTATGTTGTCATCATTTTCCACATATTAGAAAACCGTGAAAGAGTCCGAGTAGAGTCGAAGCTCTGCCGAAATTTTGACAAAATGAAAAAATGTGTCTTATTAAGTTTGTTTTATTAGCAAGTCTTGTTTTGAAAAATGTCAAAAAGTCCAATAAGTTTTATTATGTTATAAAAAAAAAGGGGAGTCGGGCGTTGAAAGTGGTTTTATTATTGCAAATATATATATATATATATATATAAAACCCAAAAGTTTTTCTTTATTTCCAAAAAATGTATATATATCTTTATCTGTTGCAAGAATATTGGTCTTGCCAAAAGTTTTTAGAATCCCAATTTTTCAAAACAAATGATCCAAAAATATTTTTCATTATTGACTTCTTTAGAAAGTCTTTCTAATTGTTTTTCTAAAAAAAAATTATAAATATATATATATATAATATAAAAAAAATAAATCCGAAAATATTTTGATTCTTCTTTCAAAAATTGAAAAGAAAATTCAAAATTCAAAAAAAAACATTTTAGAAGCATTTCTTTTATTAAAGGTAAAATTTTAAAAAAAATATTTTCTTCTTCTTCTTTAGAATAAAAAAAAGCAAATGAAATTCAAAAAAATATATCTTAGAAGTATTTCTTTCAAAAAAAAAGATCAATCAAAAATCCAAAAAATATACTTCATTTCTTCTTTTAAAGTAGTTCTTTCACAAATTCACAAAAAAAAAGAGGAGTTAGTTCATCTACTTATTCTTATTTGCCCGAACTACGCGGGTTTGATTCTCACCGGATGTGAGATACGTAGGCAACCCTCATCGGGTCCAACCCCACCTTTTGCTAAAAAAGCCAAAAAACAAATAATAATAATAATAATAATAATAAAAAAATACATGTCAAATTTTAGTTTTTGTCATAAAGAAGTCGGGTGACGCTGTTTTATCAAGACATAGCCGAATGTTCCCGAAAGGGACGCCGGAAGGCTGACTTTGCATAAACAGCCACCTTTGGGTCATTTTAAGATTTGGTCCAGTTGACCCACACAGCCTTAAAAATCTTCGTCCCCGAGACGTTGACAGGCCGTGTTTGCAATATTGAGTTTCCTATTTTTGAAAAAAAAATGATAAAAAGAGTCATAACTAAGTCAGGAGATGCTGTTTGTCATAAATAGCCGAATGTTCCCGAAAGGGACGCCGGAAGGCTGACTTTGCGTAAACAGCCACCTTTTGGGTCATGTCTAGGAGTTTGGTCCAGTTGACCCACACAACCTTAAAAAGCTTCGTCCCCGAGACGTCGAAAGGCCGTGTTTGCAACACAAGGTTTTTATCGTAATTTGAAAAAAACAAAGAGTAAACGGTCAGGTGAATGCCGTTTGGATGTTTAGTCAAAAAAAAATGAAAAAATAAAATAAGCCGAGCCAGCTTCGGCCGCGTCTTAAACCGTTCTTGCCGAAATAGCCTTAGAGTATCTTTCAGTTGTCGAAAGGCTATTTTCGTAAAAGAACGGACAAGTTTGTAAAGTGTCATAAATAATCCTCCCCGGCCTCAAAATTCATGTGAAGTTTGGAAGGGGCCACATTTGCAAAATAACCGTTTGGTTGCATTTGTCAAACAGAGAAAGGGAGCTAGCCTTTTGTTTTTGAGTTTGTAAAGCTTTTGATTAAAATATGTGGGTTGTTTGATTTTTGAGTTTGTAGGTCATATTCAAACATTTGAAACCCAGTTTGTTCTAATATGAAAAATGTTTAGTATTGTTTATCTTTCATCAGTCCGAACTACGCAAGGTCTGATTCATGCGGGGTTATGATACGTAGGCAATCTCCATAAGATTCGACCACAACAAAAAAAAATCAAAAATCAAAAAATGAAAAGTCGAAAAAGAAAGAAAATCGAAAAAAAAAAAAGAAAAAAGATGAAAAAAGAGAAAAATGAAAAAGAGAAAAGAAAAAAAATCGAAAAAAAAGAAAGAAAAACATCGAAAAAAAAGAAAAAGAAAAAATATGGTGTCAATAATGAGGACCGACTGAGTCCATTCTAACCTGTTTGTTTTGCAAATAAAGTTAAGGTGGTTGGTTTGTGGTAAGCCAGACAATGACACCCAGAATCCTTTACTTGCACCTCCTGATGCACACTCAGCGGGGATCAGGGTAATGATATTGGGAACTTGTTGACTAAGGGTAATGATATTGAAGTTGGCAATGTTCATTGCAATACTAATGCAAAGTTCAGTGGCTAAGATGCCAATTTTTTGATAAAGTGGGAGGACGCTTCGTTCCTTGGTCAGCAAGAGAGAAGCTTGTGGTGGCTTATTTTGCTGTCATTTCTGTTGTTCGGATTTAGGGTTATAAGTCGGACATTGTCTTGTCCAGTTTGTTTTAGGATTTTGTTCTGGATTGTTTTGTTTGTTTTGTTATTTAAACCATTTCACCGGCAATCTAATGCAAATTTCGGTCTTCTATTATTTTCGGTCTTCTTTTGTTTAGTCTTCTTATCATTTTTTTTATTCAACGCCGATTCTAATGACATGACATGCGCACATAATCTGGGCCTAATCTTTAAAGTTAATTATAAAACCCTGGAAAGGCGATCAGACCATTTAAAAGAAATAAGGACGGTTGAGATTATTCAGAGCTCGAGTCATATGGAGCTGGGGCAAGTAAAATATGAAGAAAACCGTTAAAAAAGCAAAGATTCGCCAAATTGCGTGAGGGTCGTTCATAATAATGAGAATGAGAGTGTCGCCCAACGGTGCTTTAGAAGTGACAAATGAACAAACGGATGTTGAATATAATTGTCAAGTCAAGCACCATCAGGAGAGACTACAAATTTAAATTGTGTTGTTTGCACTTGGCATGTTTTGAAGACTAGAATGACGAAGGCATTTTGTTCTGCTACTTAAACACTTTATCCTTCGTTACCCCTCTTGAGCCTTATTTATTTTCTTTCATACCCCTCGTTCGGAATCAGTAGCAACGAAAAAGAAAAAGAAAACAACAAAACGAAAAAAAGAGAAAAGAGAGGGAAAATGATAAAAAAAAACAAAAAAAAAACAAAGGAAAGTCAAATGAAAACTGAGGAATTGAGAACTACGTTTGACCTGATTCCTCAAAGAGGATACGTAGGCGCTTCACGGCTCGGTCATAGTTTTGAAAAATGAAAAAATCAATTAAAATATCCCCAAGCAAGAAATTGGGGCAAAGGTTGCGTTTGTTGTAAATAAATCTAATTCCGAAGGTTGTAACTAATAACCCAAAATTAATGCATTTTTTGAGCCTTTAATACCCTTTTTTTCTAGCCCTATCCAAAAACTCACATTACGGTCCAAAGAAAGACCTTTTGATCAGTCTTCAAAAGATGCCAAGTCATACAAATGAAGAGTCTTACCGGCGAACATAACATTCTGTTCCACAGCAAAAAGGACTCTAATCTCCAACAAAAAGAGTCATACCGTCAACACTCCAAATCCCCCCAGCTGGAGAGAGATATAAAACGAGAGAGTCTTATTGGTGAAAACCTTCACAGACACCTTAAGGCGATGAAAGCTGAGAGAAGAACCCAAAAATGAGAGAGACTTGATAGTGAAAACCCTTCGGGCACTACAAGTCGAATAAGATTGAGAATCAAATGGGGAATCGCCAATTGAATATCTTGAAAGATGATTGACGGTAGAGGATAGGCCACATACGCATGTCATGGCCATTAGAGTCGGTATCTGCATTTGATAGATTTTTATTTATAGTTTCTTTTGTAAAAGAGTCATCGTTTCCTTTGTCTTTTATTTTGTTTCTCTTATCTTTCTCCTTTCATAGAGAAACCCCCCGATAGAGTCTGTCTGGTTAGAACAAGTATGAAATGACTTCAAACATGCCATCAGCTCTTCAAGATGAGATCTGACTAGTACATCCAAATGGTATAGTCAGCAAGGAACAAGCGCGAGGCCAGTGTCAATAAAGATATCCCCAGCAAAAGGGAATTGACAAAAGGATTGACGAGCGTCAAGAGGGATATCCTTGCCAAAACCAAGGTTATAAACCTCAAAGACAAGGCCCGTGAACAAAGCAAGGAGAGCAGTGAGCATGATTTGGCGAAATCCATACTAGACTAAAAGGTCGGGGAAATGCCAGTTTCCAAGCTATGCCACAAAAGAAGAGGGATATCCCCAGCAGGAAGGGATTATCCCCAGCACATAATATCATCCCCAACAAGTCGTGGAGCACAGCGCAATGAAGGAGAAAGGGAAAGCAATCCCAATAGGAGTATCACAGCCAACCACCATGTTTTAAACTAACAAATTTTGTTTGATTTGAAACAGGTAAAGGAAATGGCATTGATGCAGAAACGCATGCCACAAGGGATATTATCAAACTGGGGCAGAAAATTTTCCTTCCATTTAGAAAATTTTCTGGAAGTCAGGTACCCCCAGCTGATAACATTTTACCCCCAACAGGTAAGTAAATAATTCCTCAACAGTGTTATCCCTAGCAGTTGCGAGGGGTCCAACACGACTCTCAAGGGAGGTAGTATTTGAAGGAAGAAGCTATGCAAAAAAAAAGAATAAAAAAAAGAATAAAAAGATAATAATGAAAAAAAGGGTAAAAAGTCATCCCCATCTAAATAATCCCCAACAGTTTCGAGGGAGGACAACATAGGTAAGTAAATAATTCAAAAAAAAAAAAGCGAAGGTTTCATTAATAGGAGACGCACTTCCTAGTTTGAAATCATTAGAGTTCTGCCCATAGGAGATGCATTTCCTCCTAAGTTCGTTTGTTTTTACCCATAGGAGACGACCTAGTCTGATGAACCTTCTCCTAGGATCAAAATCTTAGTCTGACGAATTTTTCTCCTAAGATAGAGACCTAGTCTGACGAACCTTCTCCTAGGATCAAAATCTTAGTCTGATGAATCTTTCTCCTAAGATAACCAAAAAACAAAAAATGACCTAGTCTGATGAACCTTCTCCTAGGATCAAAATCTTAGTCTGACGAATTTTTCTCCTAAGATAGAGACCTAGTCTGACGAACCTTCTCCTAGGATCAAAATCTTAGTCTGATGAATCTTTCTCCTAAGATAACCAAAAAACAAAAAATGACCTAGTCTGATGAACCTTCTCCTAGGATCAAAATCTTAGTCTGACGAATTTTTCTCCTAAGATAGAGACCTAGTCTGACGAACCTTCTCCTAGGATCAAAATCTTAGTCTGATGAATCTTTCTCCTAAGATAACCAAAAAACAAAAAATGACCTAGTCTGATGAACCTTCTCCTAGGATCAAAATCTTAGTCTGACGAATTTTTCTCCTAAGATAGAGACCTAGTCTGACGAACCTTCTCCTAGGATCAAAATCTTAGTCTGATGAATCTTTCTCCTAAGATAACCAAAAACAAAAAATGACCTAGTCTGATGAACCTTCTCCTATGATCAAAATCTTAGTCTGACGAATTTTTCTCCTAAGATAGAGACCTAGTCTGACGAACCTTCTCCTAGGATCAAAATCTTAGTCTGATGAATCTTTCTCCTAAGATAACCAAAAAACAAAAAATGACCTAGTCTGATGAACCTTCTCCTAGGATCAAAATCTTAGTCTGACGAATTTTTCTCCTAAGATAGAGACCTAGTCTGACGAACCTTCTCCTAGGATCAAAATCTTAGTCTGATGAATCTTTCTCCTAAGATAACCAAAAAACAAAAAATGACCTAGTCTGATGAACCTTCTCCTAGGATCAAAATCTTAGTCTGACGAATTTTTCTCCTAAGATAGAGACCTAGTCTGACGAACCTTCTCCTAGGATCAAAATCTTAGTCTGATGAATCTTTCTCCTAAGATAACCAAAACAAAAAAAGACCTAGTCTGATGAACCTTCTCCTATGATCAAAATCTTAGTCTGACGAATTTTTCTCCTAAGATAGAGACCTAGTCTGACGAACCTTCTCCTAGGATCAAAATCTTAGTCTGATGAATCTTTCTCCTAAGATAACCAAAAAACAAAAAATGACCTAGTCTGATGAACCTTCTCCTAGGATCAAAATCTTAGTCTGACGAATTTTTCTCCTAAGATAGAGACCTAGTCTGACGAACCTTCTCCTAGGATCAAAATCTTAGTCTGATGAATCTTTCTCCTAAGATAACCAAAAAACAAAAAATGACCTAGTCTGATGAACCTTCTCCTAGGATCAAAATCTTAGTCTGACGAATTTTTCTCCTAAGATAGAGACCTAGTCTGACGAACCTTCTCCTAGGATCAAAATCTTAGTCTGATGAATCTTTCTCCTAAGATAACCAAAAAACAAAAAATGACCTAGTCTGATGAACCTTCTCCTAGGATCAAAATCTTAGTCTGACGAATTTTTCTCCTAAGATAGAGACCTAGTCTGACGAACCTTCTCCTAGGATCAAAATCTTAGTCTGATGAATCTTTCTCCTAAGATAACCAAAAAACAAAAAATGACCTAGTCTGATGAACCTTCTCCTAGGATCAAAATCTTAGTCTGACGAATTTTTCTCCTAAGATAGAGACCTAGTCTGACGAACCTTCTCCTAGGATCAAAATCTTAGTCTGATGAATCTTTCTCCTAAGATAACCAAAAAACAAAAAATGACCTAGTCTGATGAACCTTCTCCTAGGATCAAAATCTTAGTCTGACGAATTTTTCTCCTAAGATAGAGACCTAGTCTGACGAACCTTCTCCTAGGATCAAAATCTTAGTCTGATGAATCTTTCTCCTAAGATAACCAAAAAACAAAAAATGACCTAGTCTGATGAACCTTCTCCTAGGATCAAAATCTTAGTCTGACGAATTTTTCTCCTAAGATAGAGACCTAGTCTGACGAACCTTCTCCTAGGATCAAAATCTTAGTCTGATGAATCTTTCTCCTAAGATAACCAAAAAACAAAAATGACCTAGTCTGATGAACCTTCTCCTAGGATCAAAATCTTAGTCCGATGAATTTTTCTCCTAAGATAGAGACTTAGTCTGACGAACCTTCTCCTAGGATCAAAATCTTAGTCTGGTGAATCTTTCTCCTAAGATACCAAAAAAAAAAACAAGACCTAGTATGACGAGCTTTCTCCTAGGATCAAAATCTTAGTCTGATGAATCTTTCTCCTAAGATGCTAAAAAAAACATTTTGAAAAAAAAAGAAAAAAAAATGAGTCATTTTCCTAAACCCAGGCGCCCACCTGTATAACGAGAGGAATACATTTCAATCTTTTTCATTTCAAGTGTTGAACCCAGGCGCCCACCTGTATAACGAGAGGAATACATTTCAGTATTTGCATTTCATGCTCCAGGCGCCCACCTGTATAACAAGAGGAATACATTTCAGCCTTTACATTTCAAGCATTGAAGTTAGGCACCCACCTGTATAACAAGGGAATACATTTTAGGTTATATTTTATTTTAGGAGACTCACTTCCTAAATGGAGATTTTACTCGTAGGAGATGCACATCCTAGTCTAGTCTTTAGTTCACTCTCAGCATGGCATCAGTAGTATCAGAGCCTGCCTGTAGAGCGGAGGTTGTTGTATGCCGAAGATTGAATAAGTTAGGGGTCCTCCTGTAGAACAGCGGAACATCGTTCAAAGTCAAGCCGCAACCCATTGGGAAGCAGAAGGCTACAACAAAAATCCCCAGCATTCAACCAAGTTATAAATAGCAGAAGCTCGCCTCAAGAAGGCGAGTCAACAGGCTGAGATGGTCAACAAAAGCTAGTCACAAAAACAAAAAAAAAAACAAAAAAAAAAGAAAAAATGAATGAATCCAAAGCACGGAAGTGGAGAACAGATGTGATCTGCTCAAGAACTAGCGCCTACAACTAGCAAGTATCAAGGTTCAAATCCAAAGTCTGTATGAAGCACCATTCAACACTCAAGATCAAGTTTCAAAAGACTTAGAGATAGGAATTCTTGTAACTAGTAGCTAATAGGTTTAGTTAGTCTTTTTCAGTTATCATTTTTGATGTAATGGCAGGACCACAGAACGGAACCTCAACGGAACGGCACCTCGATCGGCTCTTCACCTCGGTACACTTTACCATATCTCTCATTTCCGAACTACACGTGGCCTGATTCCTGTAAAAACCAAGGATATGTAGGCATCTCAGATGCCAGGGCTCGGTCACATTCCCTCCCTTTCCTTAAGTGTAGTCCGTCCAAGTAATGGTCGGGTCAAAAACACGTCTAGTCGTTCTTTGTCGGAAAACTCTTCGTGTTTCCAGTCAAAGAGGGGCAGCTGTAAGCACGTGATTTTTGACCCTCCCCGAGAATTTTCACATTTTCTTTAGCATAAATATGTAATTGGGTCTAATATAGCCATTTTAACTATTTTTACTTTATTTCGTTGCAAAAAGAAAAATCACAAAAATACATATATAAATTTTAGTTTATGTATTTCTCATAAACTTGAAAAAATACAAAAATTGCACTTTATTTTGTAATTTATATAAATTCGAAAATTACAAAAAATATATAGTTCTATTAATGTTTGCAGTCATTATAATTTTGAAAAATACAAAAAAATATTACTTCATATTTTATCTTTATATATAAAAACGAAAATTACAAAAATAGTGTTATTAATATTTTGTAGCTATTTTAAATCTTGAAAAAATATTCAAAAAAAAGAGAAGATATAGTTTTGTTTAAATATTAGTCTTATTTTTGGTAGTTATTTTGCTTGCATAGGACTACTAGTTGAGCAACGTCGTGTTCCTATTTCTCGGGGCCGGGCAAAAAAAATATATTCGGGTTCAAACTACCTGGTTTTAGGCCTAATTTTCGGACCTAGCCCATAATAAACCGAGTCCACGACACGTGGGGAACCCCACCACGCGTGGGGGACATATGCCTTGAACCCCACCACGCGTGGGGCTCATTTTTCTTGGCACACACGGACATTTTGCTGAACAAAAGGGAGGACTTTTTTAAAAAATAAAAAACGGACAGACTTGGAAAATATTTTGGCTGGGTACTGTAGCCCTTCTTCTTCCTAAAGAAGAAGAAGAAAAAGCCCTAGAACCCTACCCCGAAAAACCAGTCGAAACCCCGTCTCCACCAGTCCGTCACCCATAACCGTCGACACTGTCCAAAACCAACGCCGGAAACCATCACCACTCCTCCTACTCCTAGCTCCGTCAAACCATTTTCCGGCGAACCTCCATTAAAGCCGTCGAGCAGCAATTGTTGTTGCTGCGTCGTCGCTGTCCGTTGACCCTACGTCCAAACGCCATAACCAGCACCAACTCCATCGTCTTCCTCACGACGAAAATACCACCACCATTGCTGCACCATCCTGCCCAAACCACCTGTCATAGCTGCTTCCTTGCGCACAGCTGAACCAAGCAGTCCGGTGACCATAACCCCAGGCCGCCTCCTCACCCCTCGCAACGAACCAGTATCGCCATCTCAGGCGACAACTGCGTTTCTTCTCCGTCCCAATCCCAGCTGTTGTGGCGTTTCTTCTGCTTCACCAACAGAAGCTTGGTGTCCTTCCCCATCTCCACGTCCAGTATATAGTAGTTCCTTCCAGCCCCCTCACGTTCAAAGGACCACACGAAAAAACCAGTAGCAGTCATCATCTTCTTCTTCGTCCGTTCGCGTTCGAGCTTATGACGCGAGCTATTCCGTTTGAGCTTTGATGACTGTTTCCATGGGTTCCCGTTCGAGGTCATCCGTTGAGGTCAATGTTGAGGACTGGTCCATGGCTCTA
Organism: Nicotiana sylvestris; assembly: GCF_000393655.2. Taxonomy (NCBI): domain Eukaryota; kingdom Viridiplantae; phylum Streptophyta; class Magnoliopsida; order Solanales; family Solanaceae; genus Nicotiana; species Nicotiana sylvestris. The sequence continues at coordinate 197,253,782 of NC_091064.1, forward strand.
TCCGTTTTTGTTTATTCAGGTTAGTAAACCTCAAACATTGAATAAGGAGATGTTATGTCAAAAGTTCAAAAATGCAATATAGAAATTGGTATGATAATTTTCTGCTTATGTTTTCACCATATGAGTTTTTGTTCATTTTTGGTGTTATGTATTTTTGTTTATTTGATATCATTTAATTAAGTAGGGTTAGTTGTTCTATGACACAGTTTAACGTCAATTTGTTCGTCTTTTCCCTTGCTTAGTTCATTCGGACAAAACTAGCATTACTTGTTGTTATTACTTCCAAAACACTCATTTTGCTAGATTCCTTTTATTAAATTTGTAACGAGTTATGAGATTTCAGTTGTAAATAGGCTATAAGGTTTAGTATTGTTAAAGGCATAAAATGGCATCCTTTTAAAAATATAAAAATAAAAATAAATAATAAAAAAAATAAGTAAAATGAGACGAGCCTCGCCAAATAAAAGGGACAAATTGCAGGGCCCTCTAAATGTATATATTAAATACTTAGATTCCGGGACGGGCCGTTTAGCAAATTTCACGGCCCTACCCAAAAAATAATAATGCGCTAGTTGCTTTAGGCGCGCCTTTAATAATGTTATCTCCCTAAACTCGGGTGCACATTTATGTGACCCAAATCCAAATCTCAACGAAATCGAAATGTGTCTCTAATCACGGGTACATTGACTGTGACGTGGTCTGAGATGCATTTCTATGACGTTGCAAATTCAATTTTTTAAAATAATAAATGGGACGAGCCTCGACAAACAAAAAATGCAAATTGCGGGGCCCTCAGTAAATACTTGTTTTAAATTTACTTAGAATTCAGGAGGGCCGCTTAGCGAATTTCGTGACCTTCCCAAAATAATAACACGATAGTCTCTTTAGGCGCGTGTTTAATAATCTACTTTCTTAAACTCGGGTGTGCATTTCATGTGACCCAAATCCAAATCTCAAAACATCAAATAAAATGCGTTCCGGATTGTGGGTGCATTTCATGTGACGCAGTCCAAAGACGTGTTTTAAGCGATGTTCACATTCTTGTAAAAACAATAATAATAAAGCGGTTAAAAGTTAAAATTTGCACATAAGTTCATATTCGTATAAAATCAGATAATCAAGCCAAATATAACAGTTGAGCGACCGTGCTAGAACCACGGAACTCGGGAATGCCTAACACCTTCTCCCGGGTTAACAGAATTCCTTATCCGGATTTCTGGTACGCAGACTGTAATATGGAGTCATTCATTTCCTCGATTCGGGATTAAAATTAGTGACTTGGGACACCCTAAATCTCCCAAGTGACGACTCTGAAATAAATAAACCAATCCCGTTTCGATTGTCCTTTAATTGGAAAAAACTCCCTTGCACCCTCGCGCGTGCGGAAAAAGGAGGTGTGACAGCTGGTCACCAAGATGTTCAAAAAGCAACTTGGCAACATAATGGAAGTATATATATACAACATGTTAGTCAAATCAAAAAGAAAAGAGGACCACATCGACCACTTGAGGGAAGCCTTCGACATACTTAGACGATATGACATGAAGCTGAACCCCGAGAAGTGTGCTTTCGGTGTGACCTCGGGAAAGTTTCTTAGTTTTTTGGTGTCGCAGAGAGGCATCGAAATCAATCCTGACCAAATCAAGACTATAGAGGGAATACCTGAAATTTTGACCAGCAAGAAACAGGTGCAGAAGCTGACCAGTCGTATAGCCGCCTTGTCGAGGTTCGTCTCATGATCCTCTGATAGATGCCACAAATTCTTCAACGTACTCAAAAAGGACAATGGACTCCAGTGGAATCCCAAATGCATCAATGCCCTAAGAAAATTAAAGGCATACTTGTCCTCGCCCCCATTACTCGCCAAGGCAGAACCAGGCGAATGTCTCTTAATCTACTTGGTCATATCCGACATCGCAGTAAGCGCAGTCTTGGTCCGTGAAAACAAAGGTACACAAAGTCCAATTTATTGCATTAGTAAAACCCTGGTCGATGCCGAAACTAGGTATCTCCACCTCGAAAAATTGGCCTCGGCATTAGTCGTAGCTTCACGAAAGCTGAGACCTTATTTCCAATGCCACCCCATCTCGGTGGTCATGACCTTCCCCCTAATAAGAATCTTTCATAAACCCGAGTCATCGGGTAGATTGACCAAGTGGGCCATCGAATTAAGCAAGCACGATATAACATATCAGCCGCAAATAACAAAAAGATCGCAAGTACTCGCCGACTTCAGCGCCAAAATACTGCTTGAGACCGAGCAGGAAGCCGCCCGTACCTCCCCAAGTTACCCGACCTATGGGTCCTATACACCGATGGTGCCTCCAACGCAGCAGGATCTGGACAGGGACTCGAGGTCCCAACAGGCAAAGTCATCTGCCAGTCGATACGGTGTCCCGACATGACTAACAATGAGGCCGAGTATGAGGCCGTAGTTACAGGACTAAAACTAGCTCTCAAGTATGGATCACAACGAGTCATCCTCCGTTGTGACTCACAACTCGTCGTCAACCAAATCACAGGGACTTTCCAAATCAAAGAACAAAGGCTACAAAAATATCAGGCAGAAATTCATAAGCTATTGCCCGAGTTCGACGAGTGCCAACTCGACCAGATACCCCGAGCACAAAACATTGAAGCAGACGGCCTTGCCAAATTAGCAGCAGCCACCAAAAACATAAGCGAAAAAGAAAAAGTGGTCACCCTCCTCCGTTCATCGATAGACCAAATTGAGGTATGCACTATAAACTTGACTTGGGACTAGCGCAACTGTATTATGTCATATATGCAGGATGGAGTGCTCCCACCTGACAAAAAAGAAGGCAAGAAGCTTCGAATGTAGGCGAACCGATACAAAATCATCAACCATGAGCTGTACAAAAGAACATTTGGCGGTCCCTTGGAGAAGTACCTAGGACCAAACCAAACTAGGCGCGTCCTCGAAGAAGTACACGAAGGCCACTATGGAGCACATACCGGTAATTAAGCCCTCGTTATATGCCTCATACGGGAAGGCTATTACTGGCCCACCATGAAAAAGGAAGTCGCCGACTTCGTTAGAAAGTGTGAATAATGCCAAAAATACACTCCAATGATCCACCAGGCGGGCGAGCACCTCCACTCTGTCACATCGCCTTGGCCATTCATCAAATGGGGGATGGACATCGTCGGACCCCTTCCAGCAGGACAAGGCAATATACGATTTCTTTTGGTTTAACTGACTTCTTTTTCCAAAATGGGTAGAAGCAGGTGCATTCGCCCGAATACACGAACAAGAAGTTATCACATTCATATGGAGGAACATCATATGTCGCTTCGGCATCCCCAAAGAAATCAGTTGTGACAATGGACCCCAATTCACCGGAAAAATACCGCTGAATTCTTCGAGAAATGGCGCATCAATCGAATACTCTCCATGCCATATCATCCCGCAGGCAACGGTCGGGCGGAGTCCTCCAACAAAACAATACTGAACATCATGAAGAAGAAGCTTGAGGACGCCAAGAGACTGTGGCCGGAACTGCTACCGAAAGTGCTATGGGCATACTGCACCATGCCAAAAACAAGCATAGGAGAAATGCCATATTCACTAGTCTATGGGACTGACACAGTGATACTAGTTGAAGTCAGGGAACCAAGTTTGATATACTCCAACGAGAGCGGACCAAGTAACGATGAGACCTCGCCGAAACAGATGAGCAAAGAGGCATGGCCTATATAAGAATGATAACTCAAAAACAGCAAGTAGAATGGTGCTACAACAAAAAATCCAAAGTCAGGCCACTCAAAGTAGGGGACTATATACTCAAAGCCAAAACACAAGCGAGCAAAGACCCATGGGAAGGAAAACTGGGAACCAATTGGACAGACCATACAAAATCATGGCAACAATAAACAAAGGGTCATTCCAACTACAAACAATGGAGGGAAAACTACGACCAAACAATTGGAACGTCGCCCACCTCAAATACTTCAACTTCTGAAGATGGACATCCTCCAAGTTGTACTTTTTTTCCCTCACCCGAGTTTTGTCCCAATTGGGTTTTCTCGGGGAGGTTTTAATGATGCGACGAAGGGGGCATCTCTAAGTTTAGGTATTAAGTTCATTGCCCCGCCTATCGACTACTTTTCTAGGTCCAGCGATGAAGGGACTAGATAAATTGGGACTCATCGAATGTATGTACAGACCAAAAAGAAATATGTAATATTCTCCAATGAATAAACAAAGCAGTATGACATTCTTACACAACTCCACCAAATTTACACATCACACCAATGCAAAGGAAATGTACATTCGACCTTATTCGAATTGATATACATTCGACCTTGTTCGAATCAATCTACATTCGACCACACGCGAATTAACTTACATTTGACCTCATTCGAATTGATATACATTCGACCTCGTTCGAATCGATCTACATTCGACCTCGTTTGAATCGATCTACATTCGATCTATCTCGAATTAACTTACACTTGACCTCATTCGAATCGACATACAATTGACCTTATTCGAATTGATCTACATTTGACCTCGTTCGAATTGATCTACATTTGACCTCGTTCGAATCGACCTACATTCGACCTCGTTTGAATCGATCAACATTCGACCTCGCTCGAATTAACTTACATTCAATCTCGTTCGAATCAACTTACATCCAACCGACTAAAAGTCAGGGACTTTCTCACAAAAAAACACTTACGGGAAAGAAAAAAGAAAGAAGAGCTAGAAATACACAGCAAAAGACAACTGTTCCATTTCAATCATTCCATTCCAATACATTTTTTCAAAGGGCTGGAAAGACTCCCCCACAAAAAATAGCAAAAAACAAAAAAGCAAAAACCAAGTACAAAGACTTCACGCTGCATCATCCCTCCTATCACTAACGTCACCGACATAATCATTGTCATACCAAGGGTCGGAGGCAAGCCCATCTAAGGCGTCTTCATCATCTTCTCCTCCGGGCGTACCGGGATCATAACCACATGCATCACGAGCTGCATGAGCCTTGACACGAACATCCTCAAATTTTTCCTCGGAAATCTTCCCAGCCGTCTTCAAAGACCTGTATATGTCAAGTTGGGCCTCAGCATGAATCCACATTTCATACAACTCCCGCAACACACCGAGAGCAGTAGAAGTATGAGAAGTAGACAGCTGGGCCTGCATTTGCGCCTTCTCGGCTCTTAGGGCGATAACCTGCTCATTCAGCTCAGACAGCTCCAGCTTTAAAACCCAATCATCTCCTCAAACCTTGCCTCCTTGAGCACCGAAGTTTCCGCCTCATTAGCTCGCTCAAACCTGCAAACACGATGGGCGCCCCCTAGGGCTGACGCCTCCGCCACAGCGGTCATTCTTGCTTTCTCAGCTCGGCCCAACTCTTTGACCCTGGTGCTCAAATCACCCCTCAAGTTGACGGCCCTAGCTTTGCTCAGCCCGAGTTCAACCCTTAAAGATGCCACCTGCGCCTGAAGGCCAGTGGTTTTGGCCATCACTCCCTTGCTTACCTCGAGCTCATCCTCCTTATCCCTTAGCGCCCCCTCAAGCATGTTGCACCTGCCAATGGCCCTTATAAGCTCTTCATCCTTCTCTCTCAGCTCCTCATCCTTCTGCTTGAGCCCGTCGCGAAGCATCTGAAATTGGTCGTCCTGGATAAGCAAGTCGACTAGCGTTCGGTGCTTAGAACGATACTCTCTGTACTTGGATATTATCTTCTTGAAAAGGGCCGTCCTACGCTCTTCCCGTCGATCATGCTCAATCTCCATAATGAGGGTCTGACACGCAAATGAAGACAAGTCAGCGGAAGTAAATTACACATACGAAATAAACTAACCTAACATAGGAAAAGCAAACTTACTCTCAAGGACATGCCAAATATACCAACAACAGATCCGCATCCTTCAACGTCTGCAGCATCCTGTTCTCAGAATCTGCACACAGAGGAGCGAAGGCCGGCATCGCCTATTCCGAATTGGCCAAGAGGTCATAATCTACAGGGATGACTATATACCGATCAGGCCCCTCCGTCTTTATCTCCACTCGGGTAAACCTCTCCTCAAAAGCCCATACCTTCTCAGGATCAATATCGGAGCCCGACCCATCATCTTCTACGAGGATGGTTTTATCCCTTCGTCCGCTGATGATGAGCCGACCCCAGCTATTCGTACAAGCTCCCCTCTGTCGAAGGTCCCCTCAACCTCTGAAGGCCTTTCCTCTATGGAGATAGCCAGCATGGGAGCAGCATCAATGCCCAGTAAGGGCGCTGCCTCCGCATACAAAACAATGGGCCTTTCCGATTTGGTATCAGCAGCACCGACCCTTCCAGTCTCCATCCTCTGCTTTTTCCTCGGTATCGCATCCACCTCGTCATGAGACGACTCATTAATTAGGTGCAGATCGTGGTAATTAGAGGTCTCAGCCGACAAAACGACTGCCTGCGAGGTGGAATCACCCAACGACAGAGCTAAAGTTTGACCCACTTGTACAGACTCAGCCAGTATGAATTGCATTCCATCCAAAGCGACTGCCTGGCGGAATGCGGGCACTGGAGCCTTCGCCTTCTTGGAAGCTCGCCGACCTGGCACAAAAAGAAAATTATGTTTAACAAAAAATGATGACAAGACGGTGGTAAGCTATAAAGAAAACGAAAGGGTCTTTAAAATGGGAATCAGACTCACTAGTCAAAGGCTTGGGACCGAATCGCTTGTTAAAGGACGTCCAGTCACGAATTCCCACAGTATGAGGTAAGACGCGGTTACCCAGTCTTCGATATCAGGTACCAAGGAAGGTAGACGCCTACCAGCTAAAAGTAGAAAGACATGAGCAAATCAGAAACAAAAGGAGGGGGGGTAAACAAAATATATGTGATGGTAAAAGACCCTTACGATTGAAGTTCCACTGCTCAGGGAACCCGACTGGGTTCGTTACTACGTGTTTGGTCCTGACGAAGAAGTAATTGCACCAGAACCGGCGGTTCGCCTTTTTATCCATCCCTGTCACCAATCCTTTGGTTTCACATTGGCGAAGATGAATCAGCGTGCCTCGGTAGAAATTATGCGAGAAGAGATGCAACAGATGACAGATGAAGACTTCACAGCTAGCCAACTTTGTGAACTTTGCCGTATCAAAAAAACTTTGTATAGGTAATGGAAAAATTGTGTCGGGCAGACACCATAAAAGCGGCAGAACTCCTCAGCTAGTGAGGGGAGAGGAAGAGAGTAACCCACCAAAAATGGGTATTGGTAGGAAGCGCAATACCTAGGCCGGTGAACTTGTATTGAGTCGTTCCTCGCCGAAAAAATATCGACGTGAGCAGGAATACAGAATTTAGACCGCAGGTCAGATATTTGCTTTGACCCCATGACTGATAGTACCTGCTCAGGAGCAGGGGCAGGTTTTTTCTGAAAGTCATTTTTGACCGACGGGTTCCGAGGAACTATCTCCTCCATGGTGGGAAAACTTTCGTCTTCCGCAACTGTAGGTTCACCACTATAGGAAGGCATAGCTACCGATAAAAGGGTGGCATCCGAGACTATGTCAGAAGTATGAGGGAAATGTGTCATTTCTGCAGTGACGTGTATATAGTAGAGCCGAAAGGAGAGTATCAACGGAAAAAGAAACCGTAAGCTAGAGATGAAAAGCAGAAGGAAATCGGAAGCAGGGGCTAGAGAAAAAGCAGAAGAAGTGCGAAAAGTTTCATTTTTCTAATCTCCCTTCCCCTATTTATAAGATATTGAGGCACCCAGATCGATGCAAGAAACTGCCATGGACACTAAAATCGAAGCAACAAAGGCACAGAAAACGATGCATTGCATCGGAAAGATGCGTAATAATGACGTATGTGGCCATGACATCATCCTATGACTAGCCACGCCATCCACAACCTTTGAGCTGATCCGTCATCAATGTGACATCGACTAATTCCGCTCGTTCGTCACGGCGGAATGTCTTGTGATTAGATATAGATAAAATTCACTCAACGAGTACTCCCAAGAGGACGACCTCAATAAGCGGAGGGACTAACTGTATGGGTAAAAATTAAGTCTAGTTTAGCGAATGCAGGCGGGCGAGCTGAGGTCGAGGTCAAAATCAAGCATGGTCCAGTGGCGAGGAGTCACTCAGAGAGAGAGACCAGCGCCGAGGTCGAGTAGAGAACAAACAGTTGCAACTGTTATAATATTCCTAGGATTATGAATAGGAATATTCCATTGAATAATCTCCCATATTATAATTTTTTAGGATTTTCTAGAGATATTCCTTATAAATAGGAAGAGAGAATAAACAAAAGGGAGAAGGGAACTTTTATGAAAGATCACCTTGTAAAAAATTGACTATCAAGAATATACAAAAAAACCTATCGTGTCTCCTCTATTTGATTCCATTACAAAACATTCCTCTTTTATTCACAAGATCCGAGAACACGTTATTTATTCTCATAAGTCTGATGTCACATGCTATAGCTAGAAGAAGGAATCATCCATCCCATTTAACACTTGGGTGACAAATTCCTTCTTATTACATTTAATGTCATTTGTCACATATATTGCATGTTTTCATCCTCATATTTATTAACAGTCATTGAGCATTAACTTAGCATTCATTGATTTGAGCACGGTCCTGTACCCTCCAAGTTGCTGAACTTTAGATCTGGGATTTATTACTTTTAACTTGGATTCACCCTTTGTCTATTTATTAAATTGATTCAACAAAAAGAGCTTAAAATTTTTTGGTCGAACAATCTTAAACAAGCTTCAATGGCTGTCCATGGAGCTTTCAGTTTAATCTTTCGACTCAATCCAACAAACTAACGTTTAGTGATTTCTAAAACTAATTAAGGTGCTTTATTCTCGGAATTCAAACTTAAATGAATTAAAACATTGCAATATTACTCAAGTCCAATGTATCAAAAAGTTTGAACTACCTTTGTGTTTTAGCAAAATAGACTTGTGTTACAAAATGATATTTGGACTATTTTGATAGATATTTTATTTTGGGCTAGTTTTGGTTAAAATTATTTATGAAGCGACACTTTGGATAGTTTTCCCAATCTTTTTCTTCATTGCTTCCAAGTATCCCTTTTACAGACTTCAAAAATTTTGCAAACTGCAAAAATCTTAAAACACTACTAAGCCATCATGACACCATTGCTCAAATTCCCAAAAAAAAAAAAAAAAAAATTGCTTGAGAATAAATCAGAAGTGTGTAATTGTGGATCAAGAGGAGTAGTTATCTCTGAGTCTGTAATTATTCTTGAGAAGGAAAAGAAATGAAATTTCAAGAAAAGGAAAGTAAAGACTATACTTATAACCACATATGCTTTAACTTCTTCATTAAACCCTTTCATTTCTTCACTCCTCGAATAAATTACATTAACAAAACAGTGGAATATAAGGGAAAAATGAAGATTCTTTTGGGTATATCCACGTATAAATGAAGAGCAAGCCTTGTTTTTAGTTAAAATAGCACGGGCTAGTCAGTTTTCGGATTGATCGTTCAAAAATAGCCAGTGTTTACGAAGTCATTGAAAAATAGCCACTATTTTGCTGCAACAGGGACCGATCCAACATAATATACTGGAGATCGGTGCATCTGTGTATGAACTTCCAGCATATTATGTTGGAACTCCAACACGCGGAAAGTTCCAGCATAATATACTGGAGATTGGAGCACCTGTGTATGAACTTCTAGCATATTATACTGGACCGGTATATTATACTAGAACTCCAGTATATTATGCTGGAGTTCCAGTATACTTATGCTGGAACTCCAGTATACTTATGCTGGAACTCCATTATAATATGCTGAGGTTCTAGTATACTTATGCTGGAACTCCATTCTAATACGCTGGAGTTCTAGTATACTTATGCTGGAACATCATTATAATATATTGGAGTTCCAGTATACTTATGTTGGAACTCCAGTATATTATGCTGGAGTATTTTTCGAGTTTTGAATAGTGTTTTCATTCAGATTTATCCTTACACGAAAAATGGCTAAATTTCGATTACTTTTGAAACTGTGGCTATTTAATGACCACTTGTACATCTGGCTATTTTTATATTTCTCCCTTGTTTTTAATAGGGGTGACAATTTAAGCTCAATCTCATTTAATCCGCCTAATCCGTCCAAGATTGGGCCGGTCATTGACCCGCCCATTTGTTTAACTCAACTAATCTATACTCAGCCCGTCTAAAGTTGCCTTGATTTTTAGCCCAAATTGATTCACGGGTAATTTTGCTAAAATATCTTTAAAATAATTCTTTTTTGTTTGATATGTTATATATAACTATAACAAAATTAAATAAAAAGTCTTATTTAACAATTAAGGAATTCATAAGAAAATAATACACATTAATTAAAGCTCGGCAAGAGTTGCGTGGTTGGACTATGACCCAAGTTTTAGCCCATCTTGACTTAAACCATTTCAGCCCAATTTTGGGCGGGTCAATCTCAATCCATTTTATCTCGCCCAAAATCAGCTCAATCCGCCCATTTGACCCCTCTAGTTTTTAGTTATAGGCCACGCGGTTAAGTTTTGTGGGGGTTGCACTATTTTTGCAAAACAGAACCACTCATTGATTTTACCACCACAAATATGGCTGAGAATTTAGTGCGGAAAGAAGACAGAGACTTCACTTTCTCCCATTATTCATTTGACTATGTTACATTGCCTTCATACCTTATTGGCATTGCTCAGTCCAAGAAGGTGTACAAGTAACTGAAACTTGAGAAATATCTTGAAATTTAACATCTTAGAAATATCTAAAATTTTCGTGGCCACCCTTTTTTGCAAATAATGAACCTCCAGAGGACTGGAGAGGAATTCATTCATCTTTTCATATTTACTTTTAAATAATAAAAAGAGGACTTCTTTTCATGTTTTTCTGCCAGTATTGCAATTTTCTAATGTTTCTATAAGTATTCTCAATCAGATCTGGAATAAACAAGTAAAAAAACCTGGCAACTACCTCAAAATATTAGACATGCGACATGGGTTACTATTATATTTTCAAGGAATTAACTTATATACAGATAACGTAAATAATTTTTACACAATTAACATAGATTTACATGTTGTAGCATATGTCTACCTTGTTTTTCAAGTGATTAGTGAATTATTATGGACAACTAATGTTAGAACCCACGCGATGCACGGATAATTTAATGTAAAAATAGCACGGTATAGCCAATTTTCGGACTGGTCGTTCAAAAATAGCCAGCGTTTACGAAGTCAATGAAAAATAACCACATTTTGCTGCAATAGAGACCGGTCCAGCATAATATACTGGAGTTCGGTGCACCTGTGCATGAACTCCAGCATATTATGCTGGACCGGCATACTTTGCTGACTCCAGTATAATATACTGGAGACTGGAGCACCGATGCTCCAAACTATATTATACTGGACAATTATACTTGCTGGAACTCCAGTATATTATGCTGGAGTTCTAGTGTACTTATGTTGAACTCCATCATATTATGCTGGAGTTCCAGTATACTTATCCTGGAACTCCAGTATAATATGCTGGAGTTCAAGCATACTTATGCTGGAACTCCAATATAATATACTGGCGTATTTTCCGGATTTTGAACAGTGTTTTCGCTCAGATTTATCTAAAGTGGCTAAATTTCGATTACTTTTGAAACTGAGTTATTTTTGAACGATCAATCGTAAATCTAGCTATTTTTGAATTTCTCCCTAATTTAATAGAATAATAATCTTATAAAATTATGATCTGATATATCAGGTAAAATATCTTTCTCTCATCTCTTTTAACAGCTGAAAACAGAAGAAAGAAAAACTAATTTTACAATAAGTCCGCTCCAATGTTAAATACTAGTATAATTGATAATATTTATTTCACATTTAAATGGATTTCTATTTTTTTTCCTTTTTTGCCATCATTCCTCATTAGCGTCGGCAACGTTTATGTGTTATATTATTGAGGACACAACGGTTAATAAAATGCAGTTATATCATGTATGTGTCACCACGTTAAGTAGAATACAGACCTTGAAAAAGTATGCCGACTTGTTTTAAAACTTTGCACCTTTTTTGGAATATCTAAATAGAGCCCACCAAATTTGTCTCCTTTATGAATCATGCACCTGAAACCTTCAGGATCTTGCTTTATAAATATGCAAGTATACAACCACAACTTCATCAATTCTTACATCTTCTATTATCAAAAACAGCAAGTCTTACATTTTCTATTTTAAAAAAAAACAAATGACTTTAGCAGTTCATTCTTCAACTTCTTTTATCAATATAAAAGAAACCAAAGGTATTAAAACACCTGATGATTTCTTAGGCATGGTTTCGTTTGCACAAACGAAGCCATCTTGCCTTCTCATAACAAAGAGTTCCATGCAAGAAGCTCACCTCTCTCATGAGAGAGTTATCGGTAATCCCATAGAAGGGAGGAAAAATGAGAAAAGAGAAAAACTTCATGTGCTAACAACTACTCACAGCAATAACAGTACAGCAGTACCTGTTTTTGTGATGCTGCCACTTGATACCGTAACCATGGGAGGGAAATTGAACAAGCCGCGATTGATGAATGCGAGTTTGATTGCCTTGAGAAGTGCTGGAGTTGAAGGAGTAATGGTGGATGCTTGGTGGGGTTTGGTTGAAAAAGATGGACCCCATAAGTATAACTGGGAAGGTTATGCTGAGCTTGTCAAGATGTGTAAAGAACATGGCTTGAAACTTCAAGTTGTCATGTCTTTTCACCAGTGTGGTGGAAATGTTGGAGACTCTTGCAGGTACTAATAAAATGCAGTTTATGTATTATGCTTGAATAAATATTCAATTACACCATATCTGGCTTTATCACAATCTGTATTCTGCTCTATTTCCATTTGGCTCTAATAAGCTGCTAGTATTATAGAGAGAGTAAATCTTCAACCCCAACAATCTACTGTAGTAATACACCATTATTTGCATAGATCATGAAATATCTAGTTAGGTTATGATAAACTAGGAAGTTTACCATTTCTGTTCTCATATTCACAAATCACAACACCAGTAAGGCAATTCCTGTCATCTTAGTAGTGTTTCCCAAAGCTTTTAAAGGGAATAGACAATTATTATTTTTCTCAAATAATCCAATACCCCTATAGAATCTCAGCTTTCTTCAAGTTCTCAGTCCTTGCATGAAATGGTTAACAAAATTATAATCTTTGGCAAAAGACAGTCTGCTGCAATCCAAAGTAATACTTAATAGCTTACAAGTGAATACTTCAAGTGAAACTGGAATTTCTTCTCGCTATTCAGAATCATAGTTCTAGAAGAAATCAAACTGTCGCTAAAAATTGTAGTGAATTTTGCAGTATTCCCCTACCTCCGTGGGTACTTGAAGATATCGGGAAGAATCCAGATCTCGTCTACACAGATAGATCAGGCAGGAGAAATCCAGAGTATATTTCCTTAGGTTGTGATATGTTACCAGTACTCAATGGAAGGACACCCATTCAGGTATACGCTGACTATATGAGGAGCTTCAGAGAAAGATTCAACGATTACTTGGGAGATGTCATAGTGGTAAGACTTCTGCTATACAATCACATAACCAATATTATTTACTTCAATAGGAGACTTCCTACTAATCTACCAAACTCTAAAGCAACAGTAACTGAAAAGAACAAGCACAAGCTTTAGAAAAATAAACACACAGCATGCAAAAGATAACCTAGTGTTTTTATCTCCGCTAGGATTTGAATCTGAAACCTCATGGTTCTCAAAATATTTCATTGGCCACTAGGCCACACCCTTGGGTGTTATACTCCTATTATATTTTCCAAGCTAAAATGGTAGGAAAACTTGAAATTGACATTCTATTTTCTTCTACAGGAGATTCAAGTGGGATTGGGTCCGTGTGGGGAGCTAAGATATCCATCCTATCCGGAAAGCAATGGTACTTGGAGATTTCCTGGAATTGGAGAATTCCAGAACTATGACAAGGTAACTTTTTGCATCTATTGTCAGAGATATTAATAAAATCGTTTTTCCTTACATAAGTAAATCTCAGAAAAAAATAGAAAGACCTTCAGAAGCTGGAAAAAATAAACTAACTTCTTTTTTGTCAACACAGTACATGAGAGCTTCATTGGCAGCATCTGCCAAGGCGGCAGGAAAGGATGACTGGGGCCAGGGAGGGCCTCATGACTCAGGAAAGTACAACCAATTTCCTGAGGATACTGGATTTTTCCAAAATGATGGAACATGGAACAGTGAATATGGAAAATTCTTCCTAGAGTGGTATTCAGGAAAGCTACTGGAGCATGGCGACAGGATCCTAGGAGCAGCAGAAAGTATATACCAAGGAACTGGGGCTAAACTATCTGGAAAGGTAGCTGGGATTCATTGGCATTACAATACTAGATCACATGCTGCAGAGCTAACAGCAGGATACTACAATACGAGAGACACAAATGGGTATCTACCTATTGCACGTATGTTCGGGAAACATCATGTTGTATTTAACTTTACATGTATGGAAATGAGGGATGGTGAACAGCCCCAGAGTGCAAATTGCTCACCAGAAGGCTTAGTTCGACAAGTAAAAAAAGCAACTAGAACTTCTGAAGTAGAACTTGCTGGAGAAAATGCTCTAGAGAGGTATGATGGTGGAGCATATTCTCAAGTTTTGGCAACAAGCAGGTCAGATTCTGGAAATGCATTGAGCGCATTTACATTCCTAAGAATGAACAAACGCTTGTTTGAGCCAGAAAATTGGCAGAATTTAGGGCAATTCGTGAAAAGCATGTCAGAAGGAGGCCGAAATGCTAGACGTCCAGAGTGTGACTCAAGCAGGGCAGACCTCTATGTAGGATTTATCAAAAAGACTCATTCTATGAAAGTTCAAGAGATAGCACTAGTGTAAAGATATGTATATGTATAGAGGTAATATGGTCATCCCATTGTAGGTTAGCAGAGAACAGTGGCAAAAAGTATTAAAGTGCCATTACTCATAGCACCTAAAAGAGTCCACAAGAATTTGAGCCTGTGTCTGAAACTAAACTATAGACGACAAGAAAAAGAAGCTTCGTCTGTCAATCTTCCCCATTCTGGTTCAGAGGTTGTGAAGCTCCGGGGCATTGGGATGATGAGACAGCATCATACAAGGATTTGAATGAGCATATTCTTTTCTTTGTACAAATCAATAATTTTCTGCCTTCCACGTTTATTATTGTAATAAAGGAGCTAATAATATTGCTTCCTATACATGCATTTTCCTGTTAATATTTCTGCTTTCTTCCTTCGAGGTATCAATTATCAGCGAGCAACTTACTTGAGTGTCTGATAAACATATCACTAGTTCAATTTTCAAGCAGAGAAGATCACCACTACCCCAATCCTTTGCAGATAATCATTTAACAGAACAATCCATGCATGCTGAAAGATTACAAACATATCAGCAATATGGTGAAAAGTCAGGCTTCAGAGCCCTCACAAAATTACTTTTGACCTCTTAGCAATATATATTTAGCCATGTTTATGAATATTTGAAAAGATTATTGAACAAAGTCCACCCATTAATGATATTTGTCAGCACTTATGTTGTCTTCTCAGCCGTTAAAGAAAATTTAAAGATCATGAGAGTTTTTGTAACAAAGGAAAAGAAACAGGTACTGTACAAAAAAATTCACAACTGACAGCAATATCGACTTGCCTTATACATGGTGTACAGCCTATGTACTTCATGTTGGGATAAAATAAATAATCCCGCCCAGGAATAATATCCACAGCAAATAATAATAACACAAGAGAGTAACAATGATACCAAATATTTTAGCTATATAAAATACAATATCCGAGTGTAGCAATATTACCACTATAATATTACAACTCAGTAGTGTCAAGAGACTACTACAACTTTGAAAGAAATAACACTCTTTACTTAACACACCTCACTACAATATTATTACCACTCACTAGTTATCTCACAGACAACAATCTGTGGATTACTCTCTCTAACTTTTATTGTTTCTCTCTTATTTTGGTGTATTTTAAAGGAGAAATGAAGCCTGCTATTTATAGGCACATTTTCACCAACCAAACCAATTTGATTGGTTAATCAATGTGCAAATTCCAGCCCAATCTTGAAAAATCTTAAGTTTTTTTTTTCTTCCGTCCATCACTCCTCTTCCTTTTATTCAATGTAGTAGGTGAGTCAATCACTCCTCTTTCTTTTTCTTTTATTCAATGTAGTAGGTATGGACTCCACAAATCTCTCCCTTAATTTTGATTTTTTTCTTCATTCCAAGTCTTGATCTCAATCTTTGAAAATCTTCAAACTTGAGAGCCTTTGTGAAGATATCTGCAACTTGATCATGAGACTTCACATATTTGAGCTCGACTTCCTTCTTCGCAATGCACTCTCTGATGAAATGATACCTTGTATCTATATGCTTGCTTCGATCATGATACACTGGATTCTTCGCGAGTGCCTGTGCTGATTTGTTATCAATACAAATCTCTGTAGCTTCCATTTGTGGCAAATTGAGCTCCTTCAATAATCTTCTTAGCCAAATAGCATGACAGGTACATGATGTTGCTGCTATATATTCGGCTTCACAAGTCGAGAGAGTAACAATGGACTGTTTCTTTGAACTCCAAGAAATAACACAATCACCCAAGAAAAATACAAAACCAGTTGTACTTTTTCTATCATCAATATCTCCCGCATAATCACTATCACAAAATCCCATAAGACTGAAATCACTAGAAGAAGAATAAAATAGCCCAAAGTCAATCGTACCTTTTAGGTAGCGAAGAATTCTTCTAGTGACCTTCAAGTGAGTAGAGGTAGGAGCCTCCATGAACCGGCTAACTACTCCAACTGCAAAGAGTATATCTGGCCTGGTACAAGTCAAGTACCTCAAACTTCCCACAAGACTTTTGAAGAATGTGGGATCCACTTTTTCTCCTTCATCAAACTTGGACAATTTTGTCCCACTTTCCATCGGTGTGTTCACGGGGTTGCAATCGAGCATGTTGAACTTCTTCAATATCTCCTTTGTATAGCTTTCTTGAGAGATAAAAATTCCATCCTCCATCTGCTTCACTTCTAGGCCCAGGTAATATGACATGGGCCCTACGTCTGTCATCTCGAACTCACGGGACATATCTTTCTTGAAAGCTTCAAACAAACTTGGGTTATTACCCGTGAAAATAAGATCATCAACATAAAGACAAACAAGTAAGATATCTCCATTAGTATGAACTTTAAGGTAAAGAGCATATTCATGGAGACAACGAGTAAACCCATTGTCTTGAAAATATTTGTCGATGCAACTATTCCACGCTCGCGGGGCTTGCTTTAATCCATATAAAGCTTTATTCAACCGCAACACTTTATCTTCATGGTTTTTGACCACGAAGCCCAATGGTTGTTCAACATAGACTTCTTCTTCAAGATAGTCATTCAAGAAGGCTGACTTGACATCTAGTTGATGTATCTTCCACTTCATTTGTGGCGCCAAAGAGATCAGCAAACGAATTGTCTCCATGCGGGCAACAGGTGCATAGACTTCTTCATAGTCAATGCCTTGCCTTTGCTTGTAGCCTTTAGCCACAAGTCGTGCCTTGTATTTCTCCACATCTCCATCAACATTCTTCTTTATTTTGTATACCCATTTCACTCCAATTGCTCGATGACCCTTGGGAAGAGTTGTTAACTCCCAAGTGTTGTTCTTCTCTATTGACTTGATCTCCTCCTCCATGGCTTGTCTCCACCTTTGTCTGTAACAGCTTCATCAAAGTTCATTGGTTCACTGTCAGCAAAGAGACAATATAAAAAATCAAAATTAGTAACTTCTTCAGTGTCATCATAGATCTCTTGAATGCTCCTTATCCTTTGCGGCTGTTCATTTGAACTTTCTTGAGAAGAGGGAGATGCAACATTTGTTGGAGAAGAAGGTAGAGTTGTGTCCTGCACAGGTTCCACGGTCTCCGGTTCTTCTTCATCACCAAAGTATGGAAGAAAATCATATGAAGTTTCTTCCTCAGCTTCCCAATTCCATGCCAGTTCTTCATCAAATTCAACATCACGACTTACCACCACCTTACCGCTACTTGGGTTGTATAGCTTGTAGCCTTTTGAACTCGTATCATAGCCAACAAACACATGCTTGACACTTCGATCGTCAAGCTTTGCTCTCCCTTGATGTGGCACATGAGCATAGGCTATGCTCCCAAAGATTCTTAAGTGCTTGACACTTGGCTTTCTTCCACTCCATGCTTCTTGAGGGGTTTGATCTCTAACATTTCTTGTTGGAGACCTGTTATTCAAATAAACTGCACAAGAAACAGGTTCGGCCCAAAATTCCTTAGGCATACTTTTAGCTTTCAACATACATCTAGCCATTAAGAATCGTTTGATTCTTTCTCTCTGCAATACCATTTTGTTGAGGTGAATAAGGTACCGTTAGAGGGCGACGAATTCCATGAAGTTGACATAAGTCATTAAATTAGTTTGAGGTGAATTCGCCTCCTCTATCGGACCTTAGAGCTTTAATTTCATAGCCACTTTCTTTCTCCACAAGTACTTTGAAATTTTTAAAAACAGCAAAAGCTTCAGATTTTTGGTTCAAGAAATAAACCCAAGTCTTTCTACTAAAGTCATCAATGAAAAGCAGAAAGTATTTTCTTTTACCAAAAGAAGGTGGATTGATTGATCCACACACATCAGTGTGGACAAGCTGGAGCGGCTTGGTTGATCTTGACATGGCCTCCTTTGGAAAACTCCTCCTTGCATGTTTTCCAAGAAGATAAGTTTCACACAATTGATTGGGATGGTTAATTGATGGTATCCCATGCACCATGTTCTTTTCTCCCATTGATTTGAGCGCTTCAAAATTTAAGTGCCCAAATCGCATGTGCCAACACCATGATTCATCTTGCACATTAGCCTTCAAACACTTTGCATCAATTGTTTTAAGATTCAGAGAAAACAATCTATTCTTTGCCATATGCACTTTAGCAATTAGAATTCCACTTAAATCTCTAAGCCAAAGATGCATATTTTTCATGTAGATGTCATATTCCTTTTCAAGAAGTTGGCCCAAACTTAAAATATTACTTTTTAATTTTGGCACATAATAAATATCTTGAATTAACTTGTGACTACCATCTTTACAGGAAATCAGAATCGTACATATCCCTTCGATTTGAACCTTTGAGGTATCTCCAAAGGACACATTACCTCTCACTGTTTTATTGATCTCCACAAACTTCTCTTTGCATCCACACATATGATTGCTTGCTCCATTGTCCAAATACCACGAGTTGCAATCATCTCTGTCTTCTTCCTTGAGTGTCATCAACAACGTTGACTCATTTTCTTCTTTCTTGTCGTCAACAAGGTTAGCCTTTTCTTCAACATTGCTACGACATTCCCAAGAGTAATGGCCAAATTTATGACAATTATAACATTCAATTTTTGATTTGTCATACCTTTGTCCATTATTTTCTTGGTAGTATCCACGTCCTCTTCCTCCTCTTTGTCCACGACCACGACCTCTGAATGTTTGGTGGATTTTAACTTCATTGTTGAAGTTATTACCATTACTTCTTCCTCTTCCATGACCTCCTCGACCTCGGCGTCGTCCTCATCCGTTTCCTCGATAGCTTGTTTCACCTACATAATCCTTGAAGGATGCCTGAGTTTTAAGAAGTTGCTCCAATGGTACTTCTTGTCTCCTTTTGATCTTTTCTTCGTGGGCCTGTAAAGAACCTTCCAATTGCTCCACCATCATAGAGTCTAAATCTTTAGACTCCTCAATAGCACACACCACAAAATCAAATTTAGGTGTTAAAGTGCGAAGGATCTTTTCTACCACACGGACATCTTTTATGTCCTCCCCGTATCTTCTTAGTTGATTTACAACAGCCTTCCCTTTTGAAAAATAATCCGAGATGCATTCGGATTCTTTCATTTTTAAAACTTCAAAATCAGCCCTTAGAGTTTGAAGTTTTACCTTTTTCACCTTGTCAACTCCTTGAAGAGAATTTTGTAAAATCTTCCAAGTTTCCTTTGAGGTGGTAGCATCTGCCACCTTCTCAAACATGGCATCATCCAAACATTGGTGGATGAGCGTGAGGGCTTGTTGATCCTTCTTCCTTGTCTTTGCCAAGACCTCTTTTCATTTTGGGACAGAGCTTCCTCATTATCGGGTTTTGCATACCCTCTGTCTATGATTTCTCATACATCCTGAGAGCAAGGATGGCTTTCATACGTAGACACCATTTCTCATAATTATCTTTTGTCAGACGGGGGTACTGAAAAGATAGCGGACTATTATTTGCCATGACTCTGATACCACATTGTTGGGATAAAATAAATAATCCCGCCCAGGAATAATATCCACAGCAAATAATAATAACACAAGAGAGTAACAATGACACCAAATATTTTAGCGGGATAAAATACAATATCCGAGTGTAGCAATATTACCACTATAATATTACAACTCAGTAGTGTCAAGAGACTACTACAACTTTAAAAAAAATAACACTCTTTATTTAACACACCTCACTACAATATTACTACCACTCACTAGTTATCTCACAGACAACAATCTATGGATTACTCTCTCTAACTTCTATTGTTTCTCTCTTATTTTGGTGTATTTTAAAAGAGAAATGAAGCCTGCTATTTATAGGCACATTTTCACCAACCAAACCAATTTGATTGGTTAATCAATGTGCAAATTCCAGCAGCCCAATCTTGAAAAATCTGAAGTTTTTTTTTCTTTCGTCCATCACTCCTCTTCCTTTTATTCAATGTAGTAGGTGAGTCAATCACTCCTCTTTCTTTTTCTTTTATTCAATGTAGTAGGTATGGACTCCACACTTCAAAGATATATTCCATGGTTTTTATGGCAATTACTAAGAAATTAATCTAAACAACACAAACAACAACAAAGCCCAATGTAATCCTACAAGTAGGGTCTGGAGAGGGTAGTATTTATGAAGACCTTATCCGTACCTTCAAGAAGGCAAAAAGGTTATTTCCAGTAGACCATCAGATTAGGAAAGGTAAAAGGAAGGGCAACAACAAGCACACCAGTCAGAAAACCGAAGCGATACAAAACTAACACTAGGTACTACAATCAGAAAAACCGAAATAAAAGCAACAACAAGTAATAACGAAAGTCAAGAATACGAAAATACACAAATGACACTAAGTCATGTACTAAAGTTATTGTTACAAACAAGGACAAAGCTCGGGTACCTAACTTTTTACCTTTATTCTCAACCTCCATACCTTCCTATCCATGGTCATATCCTTAGTAAGCTGGAGCAGCGTCATATCTTGCCTAATCACCTCTCCCCCATACTTCTTCGACCTGCCTATACCTCTCCTCAGGCCCTCCAGGACCAACCTCTTGCACCTCCTCACTGGTGCATATGAGCCTCTCCTCTTCACATACTCGAACCATCTAAATCTCGTCTCCCGCATCTTGTCATCCACCGGGGCCACGCTCACGGCTCACCTTGTCCCGAATATTTCATTTCTAATTCTATCTAACGTGGTATGCTTGCACATACTTCTCAACATACTCATTTCAGCCACCTACATATTTTGGACATGGAAGTTCTGGACAAGCCACCACTCCACCCCATACAACATAGTCGGTCTAACTACCGCGCTATAGAACTTACTTTTATGTTTTGGTGGCACATTCTTATCACACAAAACACCAAAAGCGAGCCTTCATTTCATCCACCTCGCCCCAACACGATGTGTAACATCCTCGTCGATCTCTCGATTTCCTTGTATAACTGACCCAAGGTACTTGAAACTTTCTCTCCTAGGGTTGCCTTGAGAATCAAGCCTCACGTCCTTGTCCACTACCTGAGTCGCACCACTTAAATTGCACTCCAAGTATTCTGTCTTGGTCCTACTCAACTTGAAACCTTTAGACTCGGGGTATACCTCCAAACCTCTAACGTCTTGTTAACACCGCCTCGCGTCTCGTCAATCAGTACAATGCCATTTACAAATAACATGCACCACAGCACATCCCCTGAATATGGCGCGTCAGTGCATCGATCACCAGGGCAAATAATAAGAAATTAACCTAAAGAAGAATAATAATAAGGTAAAATTATGGCAGACGTTGTTAGATCTTCTGATTGTTTGCCTATCATGACTTCTCCTCCCACATAGGAAATTTATGGGATTGCGGACTGCCTTCGATGACAGGTAAAATTAATTATAAGTTAATCCTTACTTTAATTGCAAACTCATCATTGTCCACTTTTGAGAAGCCTTTTCTCCATTGCTTCCAAGTATCTCTTCGTGGAAAAAACCGAAAACACTGCTAAGCCATCACGACACCATTCTCATGTTTGTTATCACTCAAAATTCAAAAAAGAAAAAGAAAAAAAAACTTTCGCTTGAGAACAAATCAGAAGTGTGTAATGGTGGATCAACAGGAATAGTTACCTCTGACTTTGTAATAATTATTGAGAAGGAAAAAAAAGGAAATTTCAAGAAAAGGAAAGTAAATACTATGCTTATAACCACATATGCTTTAACTTTTTCAATAGATCCTTCATTTCTTCACAATAATCTTCAAATAAATTACATTAACAAAACAGTGGAATATAAGGGAAAATGAAGATTCTTTTGGGTATATCCACGTATAAATGAAGAGCAAGTCTTGTTTTTTAGTTATAGGCTACACGGTTAATTTTTGTGGAGGTTGCATTATTTTTGCAAAACAGAACCACTCATTGATTACCACCACAAATATGGCTGAGAATTTAGTGCGGAAAGAAGACAGAAACTTCACTTTCGCCCATTATTCTTTTGACTAGGTTACATTGCTTTCATACCTTATTGCTCAGTCCAAGAAGGTATACAAAGTAACTGAAACTTGAGAAATATCTTGAAATTTAACATCTTAGAAATATCTAAAAGAATTGTGGCAACCCTTTTTTTGCAAATAATATCTTAGAGTTGCATACCAGTAAATACTTGAGGTCATTAAAATTTGAACTCGTACATGACGATTCAAATTGTGACCACTTAGTCAATGGATGCACCTCCTGAGGACTGGAGAGTAATTCATTCTTTTCAGATTTACTTTAACTTATAAAAAGAGGACTTCTTTTCATGCTTTTCGGCCAGTAACGCAATTTTCTAGTGCTTCTATAAGTATTATGTAAGCAGATCTGTAATAAAAAGGTAGAAAAACCTGGAAACTACATAAAATTAGTTTTTTTATAAGGTAATAAATTACATTAAAAAGGGCAAAAACATGCCCATATACAAGGAGTATACCGAAAAGTAGAAAACCTTACAAGAACTACCTCAAAATATTGGACATGCAACATGGGCGACTACTTTATTTTCAAGAAATTAACTTATATACACGGATAACGTAAATAATTTTTAGACAATTAATAAAGATTTACATGTTGTAGCATATGTCTGCCTTCTTTTTCAAGTGATTAGTTTCACTTATTATGGACAATTAAATTCTATTTTCAATCAGAATAAGATTGTTATTTCTCATAACTGTCTCTTTTTCTTTTATCAGGTAAAATGCCTTTCTCTTAACTCTTTTAACAGCTGAAAACAGAAGAATTGAAAAAGTAATTTCACAATAAGTCCCCTCCTATATTAAATGCTAGTAATATTTAGAGGAAAGCATACGATATAATCTCCGACTCTCTGTATAATTTGACTATATTTATTTCACATTTAAATGAATTTCTATTTTTTTTCTTTTTCTTGCCATCATTCCTATTGACGTCGGCAACGTTATACGTTATATTATTGAGGGCATAAAGGTTTAAAAAAAGGAGTTATATCATATATGTGTCACCACGTCAAGTAGAAGACAGACCTTGAAAAAGTACGCCGACTTGTTTTAAACCTTTGCACCTTTTTTGGAATATCTAAATAGAGCCCACCAAATTTGTCTCCTTTATGAATCATGCACCTGAAACCTTCAGGATCTTGCTTTATAAATATGCAAGTATACAACCACAACTTCATCAATTCTTACATCTTCTATTATCAAAAACAGCAAGTCTTACATTTTCTATTTTAAAAAAAAACAAATGACTTTAGCAGTTCATTCTTCAACTTCTTTTATCAATATAAAAGAAACCAAAGGTATTAAAACACCTGATGATTTCTTAGGCATGGTTTCGTTTGCACAAACGAAGCCATCTTGCCTTCTCATA
Source organism: Nicotiana sylvestris (assembly GCF_000393655.2). Classification (NCBI taxonomy): domain Eukaryota; kingdom Viridiplantae; phylum Streptophyta; class Magnoliopsida; order Solanales; family Solanaceae; genus Nicotiana; species Nicotiana sylvestris. The sequence continues at coordinate 197,277,991 of NC_091064.1, forward strand.
ACAAAGAGTTCCATGCAAGAAGCTCACCTCTCTCATGAGAGAGTTATCGGTAATCCCATAGAAGGGAGGAAAAATGAGAAAAGAGAAAAACTTCATGTGCTAACAACTACTCACAGCAATAACAGTACAGCAGTACCTGTTTTTGTGATGCTGCCACTTGATACCGTAACCATGGGAGGGAAATTGAACAAGCCGCGATTGATGAATGCGAGTTTGATTGCCTTGAGAAGTGCTGGAGTTGAAGGAGTAATGGTGGATGCTTGGTGGGGTTTGGTTGAAAAAGATGGACCCCATAAGTATAACTGGGAAGGTTATGCTGAGCTTGTCAAGATGTGTAAAGAACATGGCTTGAAACTTCAAGTTGTCATGTCTTTTCACCAGTGTGGTGGAAATGTTGGAGACTCTTGCAGGTACTAATAAAATGCAGTTTATGTATTATGCTTGAATAAATATTCAATTACACCATATCTGGCTTTATCACAATCTGTATTCTGCTCTATTTCCATTTGGCTCTAATAAGCTGCTAGTATTATAGAGAGAGTAAATCTTCAACCCCAACAATCTACTGTAGTAATACACCATTATTTGCATAGATCATGAAATATCTAGTTAGGTTATGATAAACTAGGAAGTTTACCATTTCTGTTCTCATATTCACAAATCACAACACCAGTAAGGCAATTCCTGTCATCTTAGTAGTGTTTCCCAAAGCTTTTAAAGGGAATAGACAATTATTATTTTTCTCAAATAATCCAATACCCCTATAGAATCTCAGCTTTCTTCAAGTTCTCAGTCCTTGCATGAAATGGTTAACAAAATTATAATCTTTGGCAAAAGACAGTCTGCTGCAATCCAAAGTAATACTTAATAGCTTACAAGTGAATACTTCAAGTGAAACTGGAATTTCTTCTCGCTATTCAGAATCATAGTTCTAGAAGAAATCAAACTGTCGCTAAAAATTGTAGTGAATTTTGCAGTATTCCCCTACCTCCGTGGGTACTTGAAGATATCGGGAAGAATCCAGATCTCGTCTACACAGATAGATCAGGCAGGAGAAATCCAGAGTATATTTCCTTAGGTTGTGATATGTTACCAGTACTCAATGGAAGGACACCCATTCAGGTATACGCTGACTATATGAGGAGCTTCAGAGAAAGATTCAACGATTACTTGGGAGATGTCATAGTGGTAAGACTTCTGCTATACAATCACATAACCAATATTATTTACTTCAATAGGAGACTTCCTACTAATCTACCAAACTCTAAAGCAACAGTAACTGAAAAGAACAAGCACAAGCTTTAGAAAAATAAACACACAGCATGCAAAAGATAACCTAGTGTTTTTATCTCCGCTAGGATTTGAATCTGAAACCTCATGGTTCTCAAAATATTTCATTGGCCACTAGGCCACACCCTTGGGTGTTATACTCCTATTATATTTTCCAAGCTAAAATGGTAGGAAAACTTGAAATTGACATTCTATTTTCTTCTACAGGAGATTCAAGTGGGATTGGGTCCGTGTGGGGAGCTAAGATATCCATCCTATCCGGAAAGCAATGGTACTTGGAGATTTCCTGGAATTGGAGAATTCCAGAACTATGACAAGGTAACTTTTTGCATCTATTGTCAGAGATATTAATAAAATCGTTTTTCCTTACATAAGTAAATCTCAGAAAAAAATAGAAAGACCTTCAGAAGCTGGAAAAAATAAACTAACTTCTTTTTTGTCAACACAGTACATGAGAGCTTCATTGGCAGCATCTGCCAAGGCGGCAGGAAAGGATGACTGGGGCCAGGGAGGGCCTCATGACTCAGGAAAGTACAACCAATTTCCTGAGGATACTGGATTTTTCCAAAATGATGGAACATGGAACAGTGAATATGGAAAATTCTTCCTAGAGTGGTATTCAGGAAAGCTACTGGAGCATGGCGACAGGATCCTAGGAGCAGCAGAAAGTATATACCAAGGAACTGGGGCTAAACTATCTGGAAAGGTAGCTGGGATTCATTGGCATTACAATACTAGATCACATGCTGCAGAGCTAACAGCAGGATACTACAATACGAGAGACACAAATGGGTATCTACCTATTGCACGTATGTTCGGGAAACATCATGTTGTATTTAACTTTACATGTATGGAAATGAGGGATGGTGAACAGCCCCAGAGTGCAAATTGCTCACCAGAAGGCTTAGTTCGACAAGTAAAATATGCAACTAGAACTTCTGAAGTAGAACTTGCTGGAGAGAATGCTTTAGAGAGGTACGATGAAGGAGCATATTCTCAGGTTTTGGCAACAAGCAGGTCAGGTTCTGGAAATGCATTGAGCGCATTTACATTCTTGAGAATGAATAAACGCTTGTTTGAGCCAGAAAATTGGCAGAATCTAGGGCAATTCGTGAAAAGCATGTCAGAAGGAGGCCGAAATGCTAGATGTCCAGAGTGTGACCCAAGCAGGACAGACATTTATGTAGGATTTATCAAAGAGTCATTCTATGAAAGCTAAAGAGAGCACAATGTAAAGATATGCATCTATATAGAGGTAATATAGTCATCCCATTGTAGGTTAGTGGCACAAAGTATTAAAGTGCCATACTCATAGCACCTAAAAGAGTCCACAAGAATTTGAACCTGTGTCTGAAACTAAACTATAGACGACAAGAAAAAGAAGCTTAGTGTGTCAATCTTTCCTATTTTGGTCCAGTGATTGCAAAGCTCCGGGTCATTGGAATGATGAGACAGTATCATACAAAGATTTGAATGGGCATGTTCTTTTCTTTGTACTAAAACAACTTTTTTCTGCCTTCTAAGTTTATTATTATTGAAATAAAACACCTCATACAATTGCTTCTTACAGACTTATTTCCCGTTATTATTTCTGCTTTCTTCCTTCGAGGTATTAATTATCAACGAGCAACTTACTTGAGTGTCTGATAAACATATCGCTAGTCCAAAGAACATTTCGAGTAGAGAAGATCACCACTACCCCAATCCTTTGTAGATAACCATTCAATGGAACAACTTATGCTGAAAGATTACAAGCATATCAGCAACATGGTGATAAGTCAGGCTTTAGAGCCTCCGCAGAATTACATTGGACCTCTTAGGAATATCTGTTTAGCCATGTTTAAGAATATTTGACAAGATTATTGAACAAAGTTCACCCATTAAAGATATTTGTCACACATATGTTATCTTCTCAGCCATAACAAAAATGTAAAGATCTTGAGTGTTTTTATAACAAAGGAAACTGAAAAGAAACAGACAGGTACTGTAGAAAAAAATCATAAGTGACAGCAATATCAACTTGTTTTATACATGGTCCACAGCCTATGCACTTCATAGATATATTCCATGGTTTCCAAGAGATTAACCTAAAGCAGAATAATAATACAGCCTACCATGACTTTTCCTCCCACGGAGGAAATTTATGGACTGCGTACTTCCATTCGCCATACTTCTTAACTGAAGCTAGATTTAAAAGCCCAGCCCCCTTCAAACCCTCAGAACCATAAAAACACTATTACCTTCCCCAAAATCTACAGAACTAGAATGTGACTTAGTACTACTTTTAACATGGAACTTTCCCGATAAAGAGCTGCTACTGCAGAATTTTCCATAGTTGCATGGAGTAGGCAAAGTAAAGCAGTAGTCAACAATTGATATCTGATATCTAGCACAATTTCACTACTTCCTTCTCAATGAAGAACATCATTATACAGACTTCTATCTCGATAGTACAGGCAATTTAGTTATCATGAACAAGGAAGTAAATTTTCCAGCAGAGGAACGAGAAAAATATGAAATCTAAGTTGTTGTGACGATCTCAAAGAGCTTTCTACCAAGGTCCAGGTGCCTTCAGTTGTCTCAGCTTCAAGAAGAGATGAGGCACTCATTTTCTTCCATCATGCAAACTTGTGTTATCTTACCTTTCTTTAGCACCTGCAAATTGAAGACTAAGATTAGAAAAGGATTGCTTCTATGAAGATAACAAGATTAGTTCTGGTGATGAAATGTGAATTATTTTAATCAGTTGCAACTATAACTTTGATGGGTTCTTTCATACAAGTCTTGAACCCTTGACAAAATGTGTGGCAATATAAAACCTGCATATCATTTTTCCTCTTAAAATTTGTCATGTCTACAGATGGTATCAAGCAACGTGATCTAGGCGGGACAAAACTTTAAGCCTGGTTGAATGATATTACATAAAGGTCAATGACAACAGCTTCAGGCTAGAAAGCCTTGCTGTGAGACCTAAAATTCGCTGTTTACCTTATGTGAATATCCAGAACTAACTTTCCAGCTCTATTTTAGCGTTTCCTCAGCCACTTCCACCAAAATTTCTAGAAAGCAATACTTTTTCTAACTTGTCCGGGTGATAACTGATAACTAACAAGGAATTTTTTCACTTCAGAATCCAAAGATATCACAATTAATATCTTTCCTTTTTCTAAAATGAATTCTTAGCTATCCCATGCTAAAAATGAAAATAATACCTGTTAAGTAAACTTTTGTGGAAGTAAGACCATGACCTATGTCAAAGACCTGCTCATAAATAGAGCTAATAAACCTAAGACAAGAAAATAGAAATAGCAAAAAGATTGGCCATCTCGCAAATCCTTCAAGAATTTGTATAAACAAACTTTCTCTAAATTTTAATAAGAAAAAGAGTAACTTCACTAACTTTCACCAAAATCTTACTTGTAGTCGTTTCAAAATATACCTACCTTCCAAAAGTTATAAAGTCTCTTACTTAAACTGTAAAAGTTCAGAAGCTTAAACGACCAAAATGGGCAATGTTCTCGTAGTATTTCCATCACAAACAACATCCCTAAAGCAAAAAGTCATCTTCAATTTAGCAAATTGTAATTACAGTTTTTCCGTAGCACATGCAAGCATCGTAAACTAGTAGTGACCATGTTGTGAGCCCAGTGTGTTAAAAGGCGTGGACAAGAGGCAAGGCATTTTATCTATCACGGGGCAAGGCGAAAGCCCTGATGCACGGGGTGTAAGCCACATGAGTATTTAATATTTAATATTTATAAATTAATAAAATAAATATACAAATAAAAAATATATTAAAATTGTAAAAATATCAATAAGACTATAAAATTAATAGAAAAAAGTATATATCTCTAAACATGCTAACATGTGCATGAAACATACCAAAATAAAATTAAAAAAAGTGAAAGACGTAATGATGCATTACACCTATAAAATGACTATGATAGAATATACTTAGAGTTGTAAAATGATATTCTAGTTCCTAATTTTTCAAATAATAAAAATAATAATGATATAAAGTTACTATATTTTAAAAACCTAAAACTAGATAACAAATCACAAATACTCATTGTATAATGCAAATAGCCAAAATAGAATCATCAAAATAATATCTAACCTAGAGCGATACCAAAAGAAATTTTGAAATCAAAAACTAACTTGAAAAGAATAAATAAAGAATTAAAATATTTGAAGAAAATGAAGCATAAAGAAGGAAAATGCAAGTGCAAAAGCAAAGTAAGAATTGGAGAACAAAACTCTTTATTTTGTAGTTTTTTTTGCAAAAAAATAAATAAAATGTTCTAAGTGTATTTGTTACTCAGCAGTAAATTATGAGATTAGGATAAACAATTAGAAAAAAACATTTGGCTTTTGAGATTTTTAGTTTGAAAATTTATTAGAGTTAACTTTTGCATATTTAAGTTGAGAAAAAAAATTTACACAATTTTAGTTCAAATTTGAAAAATAATTCGAGGCTTACACCCCAATGAACGCTCAGAACATTGGGACTCACGCCTAGCGAATGCTCAGAATGTTGGGGCTCACGCCTCACGGTACTTACGCCCCGCCAGTACGCCTCAATGCGTTTTTGGTACGCCTCACCCAGCGGTCGCCCAAAAAATGCCTTTTGAAACACTAGTTGTGACCAGAAGCACATCACATCACACATCAAAGTAGAATCATATCTATTCATCGCAAGTCAACATACTATTGAGTGTAAATGAAATGATAGCATTCATATTGTAACCTTTTTCCAAGATTCATAATTGAGCACATTGCAGTCAAATCCAATTAACTTAAAACATATAAGCTAGAGTGGAGAAGGATAGGAGGGTGGGCCCTTTATACCCCGAGTTTCGAACCATGTGCCACCAGCCTTAGGGATTTCTCGATTATCAAAAAAAAAGATACATCTAAGTAGCTTAAAGTTATATTACATTCATACCAATTAGTTAGGCACTATTACTATTCCGGAGTTAACATTATTTTCTTATAACAACTTATCCAAATACTTCTTAAATATTACTCCATCCGTCCTACACTTTCTTTTTTTAGTCTATCACAAAAAAGGCCAAATATACCCCTCTACTTTCGAATATTGTCTACATTTACCCTCCGTTATACTATCCAGCCAAGTTTACCCCTATTGTTATACTATCCCGCCAAATTTAACTTTACCATTAGCAAACGTTTAAAAATTATCCCTCAGTCCGTTAGGTGACCCAGAATTTTCCTTATCATTTTAATTAAGTCACTTATTCTTCTTCTTGATACACTATTTTCGAAATAATTGGCATTTACCTGCTTTCTTAATTGAAAAAAAATAAGAGAAAGAAATATTAAAATAATACAATAGTTAGTAAACAAAGTATAGTAAATTGAAGGATCCAAATTAGGTAGCTTGTCTAAATTCCAAAAGTATTTACAATACCCCAACTTTAATGAATTCGTTGCACCAAAAATATGGAGACTTTGCAAGCATTAGTGATAGAAGTTGAAGTTCCTTGGAGACTTTACATTGTCAAATTCAACTTTGCTTCAATCAAATCCCTACGCATTATGCACTCTTAAGTTAGTCGATCGAACTCTATACTAACTAGACAATAACAAAATATATTCGAATATACATGTACATACATGATGATCAGCTGCATATACTACATAATAAATAGACCCACTAAATTCTACAATGTGTATATGATTGAAAAATAAATAAAATTGTAAACCAATTCCAAACTCATTATCACAAGAAGAGAAATGGGTACATTGGTAATTAACAATATCCATGAATAATTTGTATAGTCTGGTAACTTTAGCATTCACGTCAATAGTAATTTCTGGAAATAGTGGAATAAGAAGAACAACAAGTGATTTAAATAAAAGAAAATTGGGAGATTTTGGATTACTTAACCGATCAAGGGGTATTTTTAAAAGTTTGCTGATGGTAGAGATAAATTTGACCGGATAGTATAACGGTAGGGGTAAATTTGGTCGGATAATATAACGGAGGTTAAATGTAGATATTTGTCCCTTCTCCCTAGAAACAATTTAACTTATAAATTCTCACTTTACCCTTAATAAGATCATTTATAGCCATAGCCACAAGTTTCAAAAGTATTTTTTTATTTTATTTTATTTTTCTAAAAACTCTTGTGCGCAATCAAATAATGTTACATAAAAACGGTTATAGAGAAGAAAAGTGTAGAATACCTGCTAGAATTAGGAGTGAGAGGGGGGAGGTGAAACGGAGTCAGAATTGGGATTGCGGAGACTTTCAATCAAACCTCCTAGCTCCTTCCGAGCTGACTCTCTCCCGAACATGAACCCATACCTAATTAATAACAATAACAATAAATTTGTAAATTCAAATAAAAATCAGTTTTCAATTTTTTTTTCTTTTAATGAAATTAAACCCCTATATCTAATAGAAAAAGAGCATAAAAGAGCCATATTTTTGCATACATGTGTGTACGAGAGAGATACATAGAAAGGTAATTACCAGCCAGAAACGGCAGAGAATACACCTGAAATTGCAATTGTCTGTAGGAGAGTGAAGCTCTTCTTCTGCATATTTATCGAACAGTATCAGATCAAACTTGCTTTTCTCTGTACGAGAGGTTCTGGGGTTTTAGGAACTGGGTTTAACGCAGCTTCCGAGATTCAGAAAGGTGTAAAACAGGCCAGAACTAAAATATTCTGTTTTATTTTGGTTAATATTCCTTTTTTTCTTTTTCTTTTTCTTTTTCTTTTTCTTTTTCGTTTTCTTTTTCTTTTTCGTTTCGTCTAATTAAAAATATAGAAATACTTAAACTATTCATAATCTATGACGATAGTATCCTTATTTTAACGATAATATTTTGTTTTTCTTCTGGGAATAATTATTGAGATTTTGTTAGCCACGGGAGATTTTTAACGAGTTATTTGTTAATTTAAGGAATTATAATAATTAGACAATTAGAATAAATTTAAAATTATTGGCAGCAATTACGTATGCTTTAATTGCTGTTTTTTATTTTATTCATCTCCAAAATTTATGCAGCTACAAATGAAGTATAAGCAATACTAATAACAGAAGCAGGTGTCGGTTTTAAAATTTATGGGTTTCTACATAGATATTAAGTTAATATACAATAAATTTATTTTCAAATAATTATAGATAATGAAAGCAATAGAGAGATATAGCTTTTAAAATTTATGAGTTTCTACGTAGATATTAAGTTAATATACAATAAGTTTATCTTCAAATAATTATAGATAATAAAAGAACACATATTAATTGTAGGAAGTATAATTCCAAAAGTGACTTTGCTTCGACAGTTCAGGCTCAATTCTGAATCTACGCCTCTATGGGAGGGTCGATCCGGGCAAGTTCAGATCACTTACAATACATGTGCTTTATGGAGGAAGGAATTGGGTTAGGAGCGTTTTTAATAGATTCTTTTCCTATATTCCCTTATTCTATAAGAGAGAGTTAAGCAAGTCTCCGTTAATATGCCTACCTGGCATAGGGTATTGCATTGTCCGGTCTAAAAATTTGACTTTTTGCTGAAAAATCAGCATTATTTCTTTTAATTTCCATTGTATACTTGTACAGGTAATGGATTGAATTGCGGCAATTTTTTAAGTTTTATTTTGCCCCTACTTTTGTTTGTTTAACGGTAAATGCACTTATACAATTTTGTAAATCCAATGAATACCAGGGACTTATTTCAACATCCAAAAAGGCATTATTGTTGATGATGTCGCGTGAAAGTGACACATGCTCTTGTAAATTCACAAGTGTGCTAGAGTCTAACTTATAATGTTTTAGTAATGTGCTTTAAAATATTTTCTTCTCCAACATAAACTTTAAAAAGTATATAGAAAACCCCATTTTTATATCCTTCATTGCAAATTAAATTTCATCCATTTGTAGCATACTCATTTATAAAATCTTATATAAAAATAATATTAGGTCCGATCATTCAGCATAAGTTAAGCAAAAAATTTGCTCGTGTTAATTAGCACAACATGCTTATAAAGCAGACTCCTTTTAAAATTTGTATTTCAATTAATAGGTGGGACCTATAAAATTATATTCTTTTTCATTTTCAATTATTTTAGATGGTTTAAGATTAACGTTAGGACTCTTTGGAGATGGACTCTTAAAACAAAAACTTCTTTAATAATGAAAAAGTACAAAGAATTAAATTAAATAACCGTCCATCCCACTGCTTAAGCTAAAAATGCCCGTTAAATGTGTGTGTGTGTGTGTATATATATATCATGTATCATTAGTGTATATTTTGTTTATTCCGGCTAAAAAAGAAAACAATAACCGTCTATCTGTATGAAGATCCCAAAATTTATAGTCTAATATTTTGCATATGTTTGTTGGGCTCGTGCGCAACACGGGCAATCAATTACTAGTGTCGATGAGAAATGTGAAATATATCGACGAGGCCAATATGAATCTAAACTTCTGCTCGGACTTTGCCAAATTATAGTATAGTTCGTTCCCACAAGAACTAAAACCATATGTGCTACATATTTATATAGTCTTAGTTACCATTCAAGGGAACCAGTTGATTAAAGGAGAGCAGTGTCATAAATTTGTAAAATACTTAAATAAACCAAAGGGAAGGCCCAAAAATTAGGAATCATTGAATTCACATGATAATAATATTATATTATAATCTAATTTAACATATTTTGCAAAAGAATAATTGTTTATTGCTAATATAATTATATTTTTTTCACTTGAAAGTAATGAATTAATAACACTCCTTGAGGTTATATAAATTAATTAAATTGCATTTAGTGACAATTAGAATGAAAATATTTTTGTTTGCATGAATTATGTCATAAGGAATAAATACCTCTTGTGATTATCTTTTAAATCAATACTAGTATCCGTACCAACGTGTTGTGCGGAAAATATTAAATATAATTTTTATAAAAAATATTTTTTAGAAAATACAGTAGACACAAAGGTGCAAATGGTATTATTTTATGAACATATAAATGCACTGGATATTCATACATTCAAGTCATGAAGGAACACACTTATCCATTAGAAAATAGCTAGTGAGGACAACATTCTTAAGAAAATGTGTCCTTGGATGATTGGTTATTTTTTTTATTGCAACCTATTAATTATTTCACCCCCACAATATCCAGCCTATGCCGGAGGAGTAAATAGTAGTTACGGTGGATACGCCTACCAACTCAGTTTTCAATTGGGAGTACAACTTTGTTTAGTAACCCTAATTCTGCCTGAGAATGAGAAGTAATACTATTATGGTGTGATAAATTCCGAAGCTTCTTGAGAAATTCCGAATACTATTAAGAGTTCTTGAGATTTTCATTGATTTTAATGCTAAATTCATACTTCTAAGTTTTATTTTGCCGATTTAATCGCGCGAACAAGTCCGTATGTTTTTAGACTTGTGTGCATGTTTGATTTGGAGCCCAAGGGCTCGTGTGAGTTTTGGATAGGTTTCGGGATGTTTTGGACTTAGGAAATTCTGTTGTTTGTTGTTGCACATGCACAGGTATCTTGTGCTTCACGATCGCGAAGCAATTCTCGCGATTGCAAAATGAAAATTGTCTGAGGGAGAAATTTCTTCTTCGCGAACGCGAGGAACGCGAAGCACTGGGGTGGTACCCTTCGCGAACGTGCTCATCATCCCGCGAACGTGATGACAAGGGACCTGGGGGAGGGAAGTCTTGTCCTTCTACGCGAATGCGACCACTGGGTCGCAAATGCGATGGCTTGGGGGGAATTGCCTTATGTGAATGAGTGGATGGACTCGCGAACGCGAAGGCCTTAGGCCGTTGTGTATCGCGATCACGACAGACCTCTCGTGAACGCGATGAAGGTCTGTCCAGCGAATTTAAAATAGAACCAGCATGGGATTTGACCAAAATTTCATATTTTCTTCCATAGAACTAGACCTTGAGCGATTTTTGAAGAGAGATTTCATCACCAAATCATAGGTTTGTATTCTTAAACTCGTCTTTTATTTTTTCCATCAACACCCATTAGATTTCTAGGCCTAAATCTTGTTCTTTCATGGTAGAATTAGATATTTGGGGGGGAAATTGGGGATTTAGACCTCGATTTGGGGTCGGAATCTGAAACTAATTACACATTTGGGCTCGTGGGTGAATGGGTTTTGGTCCGAACCTCGAGTTTTGACCAAGCATGCTCGGGGTTAATTTTTGACTTTTTGAGAAAAATGATAGAAAACCTATAATTAAGCATTGAAGTTGAATTCTTTAGCATTTATTGATGTTGTTAAGTTAATTATGGCTAAATACAAGCGGATTGGAGGTGGAATTTAGAGGGAAAGCGGTATTTGAGGCTTGATTTTGGTCGTGGAATCGAGGTAAGTGTTTGGCCTAACCTTAGCTTGAGGGAATACGTGTTGTCGTCTTATTTGGTACGTGTTAGTGTTGAGTACGACGTATAGGTGTGGTGACGACTCTGACGAGTATCTATATGTTGGTGTCCAGCATGCCCATGAATCTTATACTGTGACTGTTGTGACTCTTATCATGTATTGTCCATGCTTAAATTGATGATTATCCATGTTGAACAAGACTTATGATAATTTTTTGGTAATTGACCACTGTTGAGTATTGATCGAGGTCAAACCTGCACTGCTATGGAGTAGCGAGAAAGGTCGGAGCAGCTTTTACCCGATTAAGGTCGGGATCGATTTCCACAGGGAGCTAGATATTGGAGTCGGGTGTCTATCTAAAGCGGAGTTGTGTATTTGCTCTTAATTGCACTTCTACATATTTTTGGTTTGATTTATAATTCTAAGTTTATAAAACTACAATGCTCAATTATACTAAATAAAGCTAAGGTTAAACTATTGCGAGTTGTTCAAATGATTAAAAGGCACTAGGGTAGCAACTTTCGCCTAGGTGGTCAATTGACGGATTCTTAAGTCTAAAGCTAGATTGTCACATTTGGGGAGTATGATAAAACCATTGCACGATTCTACTCACTCTATACCTCTCGGTAGTTTGAGTGATTTTGCTCGAATTGACTTTCTCAAGACCAATTGGGTATGCAAATTTGCACAAGCAATCAAGGTTCAAGTCGGGTATTATTATCTCTAAGTTTAACCCTTTAATTGGGGCTATCAATCTCTTGAGTACGCCTCAATTCCTTGTTGGACTAATTTCATGGACTTAGTCTCTCTTTCCCAAGAAGAGCCGAAGTCTACTAGGCATAAACTAGTGTTTTCAACCACTAATTCACAATTAAAACCCTAAATTATCCCAAATATCAAACACCCATAGACAATCAAGCATCAAAATACAAGACCCATCAATTACCCATACTAGGGTTGAGCCACAACCCTAGCTGATGGGTCTAGCTACTCATAATTAGGAAGAAAATAAAGAAATAGATGAAGAGAAACTCATAATAATTAATTGCTAAATTAAACTTGAAGATTCAATGTTGAAATCACGCTAAAATTACTCGAAATAGCTAAAAGGAACGAAGTCACGAGCGCAGCTCTCAGTACAAACTATCTGATGACCTAAAAATAGGAAAAGAATCTATTTATACTAGGCTAAAAATCCTGGACAAAAATATCCCTGCAGGGCTAGTGCAGACCGCACAAAATTGAGTGCGGCCACACTAAGGCTCTGGGCTTGAATAATTAGCTCTCTGAACTTGGGCAATGCGGACCGCAAGAAATCGAGTGCGATCGCGGTGGCTTCCATTGCGGTCCGCACAAAAAGGACCGCAGACCGCATTGAGCTTCAACTTCTAAAATACCACCTCTCTGAACCTTGGCTCCGCGGACCGCACTAAATCGAGTGCGGCTGCAATGATCCCAATGCGGACCGCACAAAACCTTTTGCCACCGCATTGCCTTTTGGACTGAATAACAACCTCTCTGAACTTCACTTGTGCGGACCGCACAGAATGGTGTGCTTGGCCCTGTTTGACTAAGCTTTGTCTTGTCTTGGTACTTGTACAAGTTTCACTCCTTTTTGAGTTTTTTTTGACATCTTGTCACCTTGTTGATCAAATCTGCAATCAAGCACAACTTGTGAGCCTTTGGGACTATTTTGTACACATTTTAAATCAAAACTTAAGCAAGAAGGAGTGTAAAATGTATCATATTCCCTAGTTATCAACTCCCCCAAACTTAAGCTTTTGCTTGTCCTCAAGCAACTAAAATGAGACTCACCCCTTAAGAGAAAATCCAAGAGAATTCAGTTGTCCTAGAGTGACCTCATCTAGCATCAATTGGGACTAACAATTGCCCTCAATACAAATGAATCATTAACAACATTTACTCTTTTAAACACCATGGATTAAGTGCGACACAAGAGTATCAAGAGTTGACTCAATACATCAAAGAACTCTTTCTATTACTTTGGTCATTGTGGAACCCAGACTCACACATCATCAACTCTCCCTAAGCAAACCTCACCTTTAGGATAGTGGCACTTAGAACGAGGTTAATGGAAATACACTCATCTCTCTCAAGGGTAAGTCACAAGTCCGACTCTAAGTACCATATGTTTGCCCCTTATGTGAGTTACCACTAATGTAAGCTTCATTCAACTAGAGATCATATAGGGCTTTTGTGGAGATATAGTGAAGGTTTTTGGTTCAGGGTAAGAAATGTTTGGTCTAAGTAGGTTCCATCTTCCCTTAAGCACTTATTTTTGTTTCATTTTGGCACACATTCACTTCACTTTTTTAAGTCATTTCACTTCTTTCTAAGGGGTTAGAGAGACACACTGTCACCCTTTCTTGTTCATTTCAAATTTTTTCTCCTTTCTCAACTTTTCACACCTTTCATTCTTTGCTTTTCTTGAATCCCTTTATTCACTTTTATATTGAACATTCTTTTTGTCTTTTTGCTTTTCTTTCTTTTTAATTGTCTTTCCTTTTCTTTATTTTGTGCCTTTTACCACTTTGTTGCAATCCTCGTCTTCCCCCCCCCCAAACTTATACTTTTGCAAAGATCAGGCGCCAAGAGAGGGTATCTTTTAGAACGGGTAAAAGCTTATATTATGGTTCTTAAAGGAAAAAGGTCTAAGGCTCAAAAGGGTTGGCTAGGGATTTTATCATTGGTAGGCTATGGAAGTGTTCAAGCTATCATTTGGATCAAGGAGAGCCTATAATCGCGTCTCAAGTCAAAATTCACTTAGGATTTCGCCTCAACAAACATTCAGTGCAAGTTCTAGACCAATGGCTCGGGACTTGGACTTGCAATGCAAATTTCTCACCACACAAGCTATGGGATCGCAAAAGACACAGAGTCGGGGGCCCACAACAATCTTAGATAAGATTTGAGCACACAATGGTCCCGAAAAATTACCTGATGATTATCGGCCAACACAAGAGTCTCAAGGTCACAACTTTCACCATCTTATACACAACGATTTGTTTTTGACAATAAGATCAAAGGCAAATGTGCTAGGTCCAAGTGAAGCTTTGCTTGATGCACCCTTACCACTAACTACTAGGAAGCAAACAGAAAGGAAAAAAAGACTCAAACCCTTAAGAAGGTAGTCATTCCATCCATCATCGGGAAGAGCCACCCGGTTCACACAAATTTCACCTTTAGAAAGAACCGTGGCATTAAGAAAACCAAAGGCTTATTGTAAAAATCCAAAACAAGAAGCTATGAACACAAATAAGAAGCTATGAAAGAAAAATTGCGGAAAGTAAAATGAATATTTACAAGAGGGGGGGGGGGGTTTAATCGAATATACAATAAGGGAGATGAATATGTACAATGTAACATAACTTTTATATACATACCCAAAGTAAAAAGTACGAAAAATATAATGAAGTGATAAAATTATATACATACCAAAGATGAAAAAGAAATAAAGAAATAATAAAAGTTGTCATATATATACAGTCATCCATATCAAATCAAAGCAGGTCCTACCCCCTTAAATGAAAGTTGGCATTGTCCTCAATGCCAACTAAACAAAATAAGCACCAAAAATAGAGGAAAGAGGATACAGAAACTCCATATGGGCCGTCTGTCTGCATAGGGCCGTGAGTGGTCCCTGGGTCCTCAATATACTCGGGAACTTGAGACTAGCTCCCTGTGACCTGTGGCTCTGCTGTTGGGACCTGGGCCTGGACCTGTACAGGCTCCTGGGTAACATCCTGTGGCTGACTAGAGGAAGTCTCTGGTGGGTCTGCCAACTGGATAATTGCATCATCTGAACTGGGAATCATCCTCTTCCTCTTGGGAGGCCTCTCTGACTGCACTGGCTGGGGATGGGCTGCTGGCACCAGATCATGTAGCAATAAATCCAAAGGCAGGTGATCTATCTTCAACCTGTCAACCTCAACCTGCAACTCCTTGGAATCCCGAGTATTCCTCATCTTCTTAGCCTCCCTAGCAAGCTCCTTGAGAGCTTTCCCATGAGAATCTACAACGTCCGTAAGTACTTTCTGAGTGTTAAGGATTTTCTTCTGGCTGTCCAAAATATCCTTGAGGGCATCCTCGATACACTGTGGGGCCTGTGGAGGCGGAGGTGCCGACTGAGCTGCCATGATAGTAGTAAGGACAAACATCTTAGAGGAAGCTGTCTGCATCCAGTTGTTGATGCTGAGAAGGGCCTGGCTCAGATGGTGGGCAGTCAATGGATAGGCTGGGGTGGAGGGTAATTCTGTAACTACCGAAGTGGATGGACTAGGGGACATGTCCGCTGAGGTGGAAGAAGGCTGAGTAGGAGCCACTACCACTACTGGATCTTCAGACTGGTTAGTTGAAGCAGTGGCTATTCCCTTGTAGTTCTTGCCTTTAGGGTTGTCATCACCCTGCATGTTGTACCATGAGAACAGTGCCTTTGCTTTCACTTCGACATCAAATTTTCACTTTTCTACCTTTAGGTCCCTGAAGTACATGGTAAGAAGCTGGGGAAGGGGTAGTTTCTGTCACCTTCACTCACTACCTACGTAATAACCCGAGACATCACATTCTCGACGTTAATCGGGTACCCCGCCATAATTGATGCTACCAGTACTGCCTGGTGAAGAGGGAGTGAGTTGTCGTGGGTAGTGGGGTCCAGTCTGCTACATACGAATGTCTCCTACCCCTTAGCCTCAAAATTCAAACTTCTCCTTGAGATCTTCACTCCCGCATTCAACCAATCGGCAGTGGTACCTGGGATTGCCAAGTACTGTGCCAACTAAGGATGGGCCTCCTCACATAAGGCCATCTTCTCCAAATACAGTGATTCATCCTCCTCACTGAAGCCCAAGTAGTCATTTATTGTTTTCCCATCAAATAACACTTTCAAATTCTGCACCTTGGTCACTTTGGTGCCCTTCTTGATGTGGGCAGCATTGGTGTAGAATTCCTTAACTAGGAGCTCGTTTGCATCCACACAGTTGCTTAAGAAGTACTCCTAGCCCACTTTCTCTCTCTCTCTCTCTCTCTCTCTCTAAACTGTCTTTTCACATTGGGGTTGTGAGGCAAGAGGTCTCTATCCACAAAACTTCGCTCCGGAATCAATTTTCTCACATGCCACCATTCTCTGAACTTATGGTAGGCCACTTCACTCACAAAACGGTCTTGCCACACCTCCGGGTTTCTAGTTCTAGCTATTCCTCCCACCTGAGTTTCACCCCCTTCTCCTACTGCCTCTTCTTCTCCTTCTGCCTCTTCTTCTCCTTTTGCACCCTCTTTGGATAATGAAGCTGAGGTTGGAGTATTTATTTCCACTACCGGCAGCTGAGCCCCAAGACGACTCAGAAGATACACGTATTGAAGCTTGGGCAATGGGGGAAGGTGGATGAGTGTCTCTCAGTCTGTTTCTCTCTGGCCGGTCAACAATGTACTCTGGCACTGAATCTGATGATGCCTCCCGGGAGGGCTCATACTCACTCCCCGACTGATCAATAGCCATATCAGCAGCTCTGATGAGTTTCCTTGTGTTTTTTTATGTTTTGTCGGGCTTGGGGGGTCAACTTTATCATCTTTTGTTTCCCATCCCAGGAGGACTCTCCTCTACCTGCTTGTTTAGCACCCTTGCCTCTTTGTTTCACCATTGTCTACAAACAACATTCATTAGACTTGTTAGTATCCGAAAAGTATTGTGATTCACAGTTGCAAAAAAATGTTGCAGAAAATTCAAACTTGCAGAGTGCAGACCGCACAAAATGCGGTGCGGCCGCACAGAGGCCAATGCGGACCGCAAAAAATGGGACCGCGGTCCGCATAGAGGTAGGGTTCACACTACCCACTCTCTCAATAAATGCACCACGTACCGCACAAAATGGTAATGCAGTCCGCATTGAGGCACCGCAGACCGCACAAAATGCAATGCGGCCGCGGTCTTCAATGATCAGGTTTCAGAACTTCTTCAATGCGGTCCACACAAAATGCTATTACAGACTGCACAGGGGCATCACGGACCACACAAATTTCACCGCGGTTCGCATTGAGTGCCTAGTAGCAGCACTAACTTAGGGTTCATGGTTTAATCGCTTTTAGTCCAATTTTTCACTAATTAAAGAGTCCCTAAGTGTTTGCCCCATGTTTTAACTACCTAATCCTAATTTAAACAAGAAATTAACTAACCTAAGCTACCAAATCAAAAGAAAGACGGGAAAGGCAAGAAGAAAACACAAGAAAAACAAAAACTAAAAGAAATAAATAAATTAAATAACTAAAAAGAAGTTAAAGTTACCATATGTGATAAGTACTAAAGATAAATCGAGACTATGCAGATGAATTCGTGCAATTTTACTAATGAACAATGATTTAAGGGCTTTGAGAGTAAAAGGATCGAAAAGTTCAACCGTTGGGCCTCAAGTACTATTTATCAAAAAGTCATGGGGCCCAACTTACCTACCCACTGCGGACCGCACAAAATGAAGTGCGGTCCGCACCACACAGAATTATACAAGTTTGAGAAGGCAACCACTACGGTCCGCACAAAATGCTTCGCAGCCGCAGTGGTCCACCATGGACCGCACAAAATGTAATGCAGCCGCGGTGGCAAACTTCAGAGAGTTGGTTTTTATATCCATCATCAGTGCGGTACACACTGATTTTTTGCCCCCGCACTAAGTTCCTTGCGGCCGCACAAAATGTAGTGCGGTCCGCATTGCAAACTTTAGAGACTTGAACAATTTTTTTTCCACTTTGTCCTGCATTGCATCAACACAATCCTGTAACATCTCACAATCAGTCAGTCCTAAATAAATCCTATACTACAATGAAAATCAAAGAAAAATAAGAATAAGAACACATGGGTTACCTCCCAAGAAGCTCCTGATTTAACGTCGTGGCACGACGCAGGTTACCATCAAATCATTTCAGATGAAGAAGTGCCACCACGTGGCTGTCATCAATTTTTCCCAAGTAGTGCTTGACCCTATGCCCATTTATTCTGAAAACTTCCCCATTCTTGTTCTTCAAATCAAGTGCACCAAACAGGGTCACAAACACCACTTCAAAAGGTCCACTCTATTTTGACTTAAGTTTTTCCGGAAACAGATGTAACTGAGAGTTGAACAAGAGAACCAAATCACCCACTTTGAACTCCTTGCTACGAGCATATTTATCATGAAGGTACTTCATCTTGTCCTTGTACAAGGACGAACTGGAGTAGGTATGGAATCAGAATTCATCAAGTTCATTATGCTGCTTCACACGAAGATTTGCTGCCACATCCCATTCAAGATTCAACTTTCTCAAAGCCCACATGGCCTTGTGCTCTAACTCAACCGGTAGATGGCAAGCTTTCCCAAACACTAACCGATACGGAGACATACCAATCGGAGTCTTGTAAGCCGTCCTATAAGCCCATAGAGCGTCATCCAACTTCTTTGACCAATCTGTCCTATTAGCATTGATCGTCTTTGACAATATGCTCTTGATTTCCCTATTGGAGACTTCAACTTGACCACTTGCTTGAGGATTATAGGGAGTGGAAACTTTGTGATTGACACCATACTTTGCAAGCAAAGTGTTAAAAGCTCTATTGCAAAAATGAGACCCCCATCACTTATGATTGCACGAGGAGTACCAAACCTTGTAAAAATGCTCTTTTTGAGAAATACAACAACACTCCGGGCCTCATTGTTGGGAAAAGCCACGGCTTCAACCCACTTTGAAACATAGTCCACCGCCACAAGAATGTATGTGTTCCCACACGAGCTAACAAACGGGCCCATAAAATCAATGCCCCATACATCAAAAATATCAACCTCAAGAATGGTGTTGAGAGGCATCTCATCTTTCTTCAAAATGCCACCCGCTCTTTGACATTCATCACACCTCTTCACTAGTTCACTTGCATCTTTGTACAAAGTTGGCCAATAAAACCCACACTCAGAACTTTAGAAGTCGTCCTCGCCCCTCCATGATGGCCACTATAGGGAGAGGAATGACAAGCCTCCAAGATACCCAATTACTCTTCCTCCGGGAAACACCTTCGGATAACACCATCCGTATAAATCTTGAACAAGTATGGCTCATCCTAATAAAAATCCAAACTATCTCATTTGAGCTTCTTCCTTTGGTTAGAAGAGAGCTCACATGGGATTATACCAGTCATAAGGAAATTAGCAATATCCGCAAACCATGGCATACCATTCACCGATACCGAAAGGAGTTGTTCATCGGAAAATGAATCATTGATCTCTAGGCCATCACAAGGCCTCCCCTCCTCCTCCAAGCAGGATAAGTGATCCGCCACTTGGTTTTCACTACCCTTCCGATCCACAATCTCCAAGCAAACTCTTGAAGTAACAAGACCCATCGCATTAGTCTAGCTTTGGAATCCTTCTTCGTCATCAAGTACCGTGGCATTGTCGGTATGAATTATGACCTTGGCACCCATAAGATACGGACAAAATTTCTCTATTGCGAACACAATAGCCAAAAGTTCTTTCTCGGTCACCGTGTAGTTCACTTGAGCATCATTCATTGTCTTGCTTGCATAGTACACTAGATGAAATATTTTGTTCACTCTTTGACCCAAAACCGCCCCAACCACAATATCGCTCGCATCACACGTGAGCTCAAAGGGAAAACTCTAATTAGGTGCGGTAATGATAGGAGTGGTGGTCAACTTATGCTTGAGAAGTTCAAAGGCTTGCATACATTTTTCATCAAACACGAACTTGGCATCTTTTTCCAATAGCTTGCATAAAGGATTCACTACCTTCGAAAAGTCCTTGATAAATCTCCGGTAGAACCCCGCATACCCAAGAAAACTTCTAAATCCCTTGGCAGAGGTAGGTGAGGGAGCCTTGAAATTACATCAATTTTTGCTTTGTCTACCTCAATACCATGCTTTGAAATTTTATGTCCAAGAACTATGCCCTCTTCCACCATGAAGTGGCATTTCTCCCAATTGAGACTAAGATTGGTTTCTTCACAACGAGCCAAAACTCTATCAAAATTCTTCAAGCACTCATCAAATGAATCACCCACAATACTAAAGTCGTCCATGAACACCTCCAAAATGTCTTCCACTATATCGGTGAAAATGGCCATCATACACCTCTAGAATGTAGCCGGTGCATTCCACAACCCAAAAGGCATCCTAGAAATGGCAAAAGTTCCATATGGACAAGTGAATGTGGTCTTTTCCTGATCTTCCGGAGCAATCAAGATTTGGTTGTACCCAGAATACCCATCCAAGAAACAGTAGAGGCACACCCAGCAAATCGGTCTAACATCTAATCAAAAAAAGCAAAGGAAAGTGATCCTTGTGGGTCACTTTATTCAACTTGCGGTAGTCCATGCATACCCTCCAATCAGTGATGGTTCTGGTAGGAATCAACTTATTTTGCGAATTTGCAACCATGGTCATGCCAACCTTCTTCGGTTTACATTGCACCGGTAAAGTCCAAGAGCTATTTGAGATGGGGTACACAACCCCAACATCCAACCACTGGATCACCTCCTCTTTCACAACTTCTTGCATTGCTTCGTTCAATCTTCTTTGATGCTCCAAGGAGGGCTTTGCATCATCTTCTAGGATAATCTTGTGCATACAGAATGCGGGGCTTATCCCCCAAATATCAGCTAAAGTCCATCCAATTGCCTTTTTCTACTTTTGAAGCACTGCTAATGTGGCATCAACCTGCATGTTAGTAAGACAAGAGGAAAGAATAACTGGCAAAGTAGAACTAGGGCCTAAGAACTCATACCTAAGGTGTGGAGGCAATGGTTTCAACTCCAACATCGGAGGCTCCTCAATTGAAGGTTTTGTTGGTGGAGTCTTCCTATTTTCAAGGTCCAAAGAGAGTTTCCTAGGCTCATAAGAGTAAGAGCCCATTCCATGTAAAGCATCACACACCTCACTCGGCCTTCATCATCATTGACATCAAGATTCAACAACACAGCCTTAAGATGGTCCTCCACATTTATCATTTCACTGGTGTCATCAACTATCACTGTCGTGACAAGGTCCACAAAAGAGCACACCTCGGAACTGTTGGGCTGTTTCATTGACTTACATACATGAAAGATCACTTTTTCATCACCCACTCGGAAGGTGAGTTCCCATACTTCCACATCCACTAAGGCCTTCCTCGTAGCAAGTAAAGGTCTCCCTAATATGTAGGAACTTCATAATCCACATTACAATCCAATATCACAAAGTTAGCTGGCAAGATAAATTTGTCCACCCGGACAAGCACATCATCAATAATATCCAATGGTCTCTTCATCGTTCTATCCGCCATTTGTAATCTCATGGAAGTCGGCCTCGGTTGCCCAATACCCAAAGTCTTGAAAACTGAGTAAGGCATCAAATTGATACTAGCCCCCAATCACATAGAGCCTTAGCAAAATCTTCACTCCCAATGGTGCAAGGGATGGTGAAAGCACCGGGGTCTTCAAGCTTCGGGGCCATTGAATGCACTATTGTACTAATTTGATGAGTCATCTTTATAGTTTCACAATCCATAGACCGCTTCTTTGTCACAAAGTCCTTCATGAGTTTAGCATAGCCCAACATTTGTTCAAGAGCCTCCACTAAAGGCACATTAATGGATAATCCCTTCATCATGTCAATGAACTTTTTAAACTGATTCTCATTTTTCTATTTTGCGAGCCTCTGAGGATAAGGTGGAGGTGTCATTGGCAAAGGAGCCTTGGATTTAGGCACAACCAGCTCTGGCATGTCTATTATGTGTTTCCTAGACAGGTTCACATCATTTTGAGTTTCCACCTCGGCATCTTGAATATCAGTCCTCACTTCTTCATTCATATTGTCATCAATCACATTTTCAACCACCAAAGGAACTTCATCTTCTTGCAACTCAACATCATTGTCACACCTCCTTTTTCCGCACCCGAGAGGGTGCAAGGGAGTTTTTTCCAATTAAAGGACAATTGAAACGGGATTGGTTTATTTATTTCAGAGTCGCCACTTGGGAGATTTAGGGTGTCCCAAGTCACCAATTTTAATCCCGAATCGAGGAAAAGAATGACTCTATATTACAGTCTGCGTACCAGAAATCCGGATAAGGAATTTTGTTAACCCGGGAGAAGGTGTTAGGCATTCCCGAGTTCCGTGGTTCTAGCACGGTCGCTCAACTGTTATATTTGGCTTATTTATCTGATTTTAAATACAATATGAACTTATGTGCAAATTTTATCTTTCAACCGCTTTTATCATTTACTGTTATTTTTATCAAGAATTGCAACGTTATAAAAATATATCTCGAACCACGTTACAATCAATGTACCCGTAGTCGTCGACACACTTTGACTCCGTTGAGATTTGGATTTGGGTCACATCAATGTGCACCCGAGTTTAAGGAAATTAAATTATTAAAGGCGCGCCTAAAGTGACTAGCGTATTTATTTTGGGTAAGACCGTGGAATTTTACTAAACGGTCCATCCCGAAGTCTAAACAATTTTTAAAGCAAATATTTACTGAGGGCCCCGCAATTTGTATTTTATTTGGCGAGGCTCATCTCATTCTTATTTTTTAAAATGAATTTGCAACGTCATGGACACGCATCTCGAACCACGTCACAATCAATGTACCCGTGATTAGAAACACATTTCGACTCCGTTGAGAATTGGATTTGGGTCACATAAATGTGCACCCGAGTTTAAGAAGGTAAGATTTATTAAGGCGCGTCCTAAAGAGTCTAACGTATTGTTATTTTAGGAAGAGGCCGTGAAGGTTCATTAAACGGCCAAATCCAAAGTCTAGTCAATGGTTATGTATTTTATTGAGGGCCCCGGCGGTTTGTGATTTATTTGGCGAGGCTCGTCTCATTTTTATTTTAAAAGGATAAACCTATAGCGACTACATTTTTCTATTAAGTTCGTCTCTAAAATAAAAGAAAAATCTCCTAATTATTTACATGCTGAAAAACGCAACTTATTAGTTATTAAGTTACGGCTAATGTGAACGGAAAATTGCGATCGCGTTTGTACAAGGAAAAACTGCTTTCATTCCACATTTTATTATTTGCTAGAACATGAGATAAATACACAATAATATCAAAACAGATTAACTATTCTTCGATTAATGTAAACTAACATTATTAGATGAAGAAGTTATACATATGCGACATCATTGCTCATTTAATCAATCAACTACATTTTTATACCAAGAGAGGGAAATTAATATTCAAACACAAATCCAACAGGAGGAATTCAACAGGAACAAAGCCTGATTAATATTTCATTTTTCTCTTCAAGCCGAGAGTGTACAAATGTGTACCTGGAAACAGTAGTACAGGAACAAAAGAAGTAGGAGTCAACAGCAATAGTAACACAGCAACAGCAGGTTCAGCAACACCGCAAAACCAGTAACAACCAGTAGAATAACCCAGTAACAGACTGAAAACTCAGCAGTGAAAAGTACAATCGCAGTCAAAGCAGAAGAGAGAAAAGATACGAGATGCAGCAGCTTCAGATTTT
The DNA here is from genome assembly GCF_000393655.2 of Nicotiana sylvestris. Lineage (NCBI taxonomy): Eukaryota > Viridiplantae > Streptophyta > Magnoliopsida > Solanales > Solanaceae > Nicotiana > Nicotiana sylvestris. The sequence goes on from NC_091064.1 coordinate 197,302,180, forward strand.
TGAATAACACTCGAGAAAAGACAAACGGAATTTATTCAAATAGAAGCTCAAGTTGTCTTTCTCTTTTACTTTCTAACACTCTTGAGATGTTTTCCAGAATCTATTACCCTCAAAAATGTTCTCCCAAATAATAATCTCTAAATCCTCTCAATAATATTCAAGTCCTAAAAACTCTCCCAAAAAAATCCTCCCATTTCAAGTCAAGAATGACTCTATATATAGCAAGACAAGTCTTCCATTCCCAACCCCAAAATTATTCCCCCAATGGCATGCTTTGGCCCACTATTAAATGTCTTCTTTATTTTAAATTTTGTCCCCCATGCCTACATTAAACAAGTACAAGATTCCCAACCCATTACAATATGTCCCCCATGCCTACATTAAACAAATACCACATTCCCAACCCATTACAATATGTTCCCCATGCCTATATTAAACAAGTACAAGATTCCTCCCCATTATGTTTTGTCTTGTCCCCCATTATATTAAACAAGTACATCAAAAAAAAACCACCACATTATATTTGTCCCCCATGCTTAACATAAAGAATCAAAATAATGTTCAATTACCAAACTACCCCTCCGACCTTATTGCAATTACAAATCTACCCCCGAATGCAATACAATTTACCAAATTACCCCTCTGCTCTAAACAATCAATTAATCATAACTCAACCAAAATATAGTCAAGATGACCAATTTCTCAACAATCTTCAACAACAATTTACATGAACATGATGAACAACACAAACTCCAAATTAATGGAAATAAATCAACCATATCGGGAACCAATCCTGGTTAATTTAGACCATTAATGGATGAACAAAGAGACAATAATACAAACAACAATATGCATGATTCAAATTAAATCAAGCAAATCACAAACAAACATAAACTCACATTAAATCACTGAATTTACACATGAACTTCAAACCAAGACGAACATGAATTAAATCTATCTTTAAGCAACAAACATGACGGATTCTAACGATTCAAACAACATTAATATTTTCTGGAAAATACATAACACATGAAACAAATTGAAGAAATAATTAATTAAATTTCAATTTGAATCTAACAAACATTAAACTAACAAATATTCACTTAAACAACAATACAAACATGAAATAAACATGAAAAATAACTAATGTTTCCATTTGAAATCTGAAAATTAATTCAACAAAACACATGAACATGAACAAAACAAAAAATCAAATACCTAACCATAGACATGAACAAAACAAACATTTGCCGATTTTAGATTCGAAAATATCAAAACAAAATACGGACAAAAATAAAACTCAAAACTACTAACCGGATCAAAACGACGAACAACGACCAGACAAACAACGAACTTGACGAGCCTCGACCAAAGCTCGAACCAATGATGACGAACACGAGCAGACGACCAAAGAAGATGGTCGTTTGGCATAGTTTAAAAACGAACCCAGTGGCAGCAGTAGCTCGGAGGAACTGGGAGATGGAGAAGGTCTACGCACTGGCATCCATGGCTGCCTGTGTCGATGAGGCAGTAGCTGGGGTGCGTTCGGCAGAAGCAGTACTCGTCGAGCCATGGACGTTGAGGGTCATCCATGGACGTCGAGCTCGACTTTGAGCTTGACATTGAATGACGACGATGCTTTCATGGACAGCAGCTGAAACTCCCAGAAATGTGAGCAACAATAGTCCGTTGAGGAATAAGACGGAGTGAAACAACAGCAGCTCGGAGCAGACGACGCGATGGCAGCCATGGCCGCCCATGTAGACGAGGCAGAAAAAGCTGGACGAGGGAGCTGGAGAAACTACTCGACAGCAGTGTCGAAGGAAAATGGCAGAAGGTCGACGACGGGGAGCAGCCATGTCGGACTGTTTGTGGTCGTTCGGTTGAACGTGAAAACGCAACAACGTCGAGGAAGGGGGCAGTCGTCCATGGCGACTGGTTGTTGGTCATCGGGAAGCAGAAGAAGTAGTGACAATGGCGGATTGCGGAGGGTACGCGAAGAAGATGATGGTGAGGCAGCCATGGGAGGTCTTCATTTGGGTGATGGAGAAGAAGACAACCAAGGGGAGGGGGCGGATGGTTTTCCTTAGTTTTTTAGGGTTTCTTGTTCTTTCTTTTTTTTTTCTTTTTTTTTTGTTTTTTTGAATGAAGAGGGGTGTTGGGTTAATGGGCTAATGGGGCGGACCGGGTCGACCCGTGTGGAGTGGACTGGGTCGTGGACAATTGTTTGGGCCTGGGGTTGAAAATTGAAGAAGTGGCCCAATCCGATTTTTATTTGTATTTTTGTTATCTTTTCTTCTTTTATTTTCTAAAACTAAATTATAAGAATACTTAAATTATTATTAAGAACTAAATTAAGTTATAAAAGCGCAAATTAACTACCAATAACAATTAACGCACAATTAAGTAATAATTAAGCATAAAATTGTTCATTTGGACATTAAATGCTAAAAATGCAAAAGATGCATATTTTTGTAAATTTTTTAATTTTGATAAAACTAATTTAATTACTAACAATTATAGAATTAAATCCTACATGCAAATGCGACATATTTTTGTATTTTTTTATTAATTTAGCAAATAAACAAACACAGACAAATACAAATAATAATCCAAAAATGTCACAAAAATACTCAAAATTGCACACCAAGGAAAATCATTTTATTTTGCATTTTTGGGAGTAATTCTCATATAGGGTAAAAATCACGTGCTTACAGCTGCCCCTCTTTGCCCGAAGACACGAAGGGTTTTCGCGCAAAGATAAAGCGAGTGATTTTTACCCGTCCGAGTACTACGTGTGAAGCATTTTTTGAAAAAGATTTAACCGAACCTTTGCCTCAAAGGTTTCCTACATATCCCTGGCTAAAGGGGAATCAGGTTAATGTAGTTCGGGAAGCTTTGGTAGCTGGGACTACCGTGGGACTGCAATGTTACTGTTGTTGCATGCTGTTATCACTGCTTACCGATCTCTTTGTTACACCGTGTTTAAAAGAAAACAAGAAGCTAGGCTAGACTGAAATTTATTCTTGTTGCCTTGCTTTCTTGTCGGCTTGTGTTTCCTCCGGTGCTTTTCTTTCTTGAATTTGGGCATGATACTGGCCTTTTGCTTTTCTGAATACCAGTTTTCATCATTTTGCTCGGTCTGCTAGGGACAAGGCTTTCTTCATCAAGCTTTTTAGCGGTTCCTCTGGTGGGTACGGCTTTCTTCATCAGACTTGTTATGTTGGGCATGATTTAATGTTCACCAGCTGCTTCTTTCAAGACGCCTCTTTCTTCCTTTTGACCCATGCACTTGAGTTTGTGCTGGGACCTCTTGTTGCAACCTTCTGTTTCCCGGTGCTGGAGATTTTATTGTTTCCTGTTGGGGATTCTTGTTGTAACCCTCTGTTTTATTGTCTTCTGACTTGATCTTGAAAAATATTCTTCTGTTCTACAGGCGGACTCCTGACTTCTTCGATCTTCGACATACAACAACCTCCGTTCAACAGGCGGGTCCCTGATAACCAAAACAAACAAAACAAACAAAATTTCCTAACCAGTTTGTACTGGGAAGATTTGTGAGTCTTTAGCAAAATTGTAACTCACTTACACTACTGATGCAATGATGAGAGTAAACTAAAGACTAGACTAGGATGTGCATCTCCTATGAGAAAACCAAAACTCTTGCTAGCAAATGTGTCTACTAAAATAAAAACCTCAATGACTCAAACTAGAAAGTGCGTCTTCTTTGGTTGAATCGGAATGAGCTAAACTAGGAAGTGCATCTCCTAAGGGTGAAAACTTCAGTGACTAGAGCTAGGAAGTGCGTCTCCTATGAATAAAATCTCGATTTAGGAAGTGCGTCTCCTAAAAAAAACTTGAAAGACCTTGATTAGGAAGTGCGTCTCTTACGGGTAAACTTCAAAGAACTGGACTAGGAATTGTGTCTCCTATGGTCGAACTTAAAATGAATCAAACTAGGAAGTGCATCTCCTAGGGGTGAAATCTCAATTCCGGAAGTGCGTCTCCTGAAATAAAATATAATCTAAAAAGCCAAACTCGGGAGTGCGTCCCCTAAAGCAAAAGTATAACCTGAGTGAACCAGACTAGGAAGTGTGTCTCCTAAAATAAAATAGTCTTAGGAAGTGCGTCTCCTATGGGTGAAACCTTAATGATTGTGAACTAGGAAGTGCGTCTCCTATGAATGAAAATATTTCAGGAAGTGCGTCTCCTATGGGGTAAAAGTAAACTTAGGAAGTGTGTCTCCTATGGGCAAAACCAAACTTTGAGGAAGTGCGTCTCCTGTGGGTACAATAAACTTAGGAAGTGCGTCTCCTATGGGTACAATAAACTTAGGAAGTGCGTCTCCTATGGGTACAATAAACTTAGGAAGTGCGTCTCCTATTGGTGAAACTAAACTTAGGATGTGCGTCTCCTCTTGGTGAATCTTATCTTAGGATGTGCGTCTCCTTAGAAAGTGCGTCTCCTGTTGGTGAAACTGACTTAGGAAGTGCGTCTCCTACTGGTGAAACTAAACTTTAGGAAGTGCGTCTCCTATGGTAAAACTGAACTTAGGAAGTGCGTCTCCTATGGTAAAACTGAACTTAGGAAGTGCGTCTCCTATGATAAACTGAACTTTAGGAAGTGCGTCTCCTATGGTAAAACTGAATTTTAGGAAGTGCGTCTCCTATGGGTGAACTATTCTTAGGAAGTGCGTCTCCTACTGGTAAAAACTTGCTTAGGAACGACCCAATGGTAAAACTGAAATAAAAAGACTGAATGTATGCCTCTGTTATCAATGGGCGGGCTCCCAACTTCAACACTTAAAAGTAAAGACTGAATGTATGCCTCTATTATCTGGACGGGCTCCCAATTTCAACACTTGAAAAGTAAAGACTGAATGTATGCCTCTGTTATCTGGGCGGGCTCCCAATTTCAACACTTGAAAAGTAAAGACTGAATTTATGCCTCTGTTATCTGGGCGGGCTCCCAACTTCAACACTTGAAAATAAAGACTGAATTTATGCCTCTGTTATCTGGGCGGGCTCCCAATTTCAACACTTGAAAAGTAAAGACTGAATTTGCCTCTGTTATCTGGGCGGGCTCCCAATTTCAACACTTGAAAATAAAGACTGAATTTATGCCTCTGTTATCTGGGCGGGCTCCCAACTTCAACACTTGAAAATAAAAAGACTGAATTTATGCCTCTGTTATCTGGGCGGGCTCCCAACTTCAACACTTGAAAATAAAGACTGAATTTATGCCTCTGTTATCTGGGCGGGCTCCCAACTTCAACACTTGAAAATAAAGACTGAATTTATGCCTCTATTATCTGGGCGGGCTCCCAACTTCAACACTTGAAAATAAAGACTGAAACCAACATATCCTATTTGAGGGCGGATGAACCCAACATATCCTATTTGAGGGCGGATGAACCCGACATATCCTATTTGAGGGCGGATGAACCCAACATATCCTATTTGAGGGCGGATGAACCCAACAGATCCTATTTGAGGGCGGATGAACCCAACATATCCTATTTGAGGGCGGATGAACCCGACAGATCCTATTTGAGGGCGGATGAACCCGACATATCCTATTTGAGGGCGGATGAACCCAACATATCCTATTTGAGGGCGGATGAACCCGACATATCCTATTTGAGGGCGGATGAACCCAACATATCCTATTTGAGGGCGGATGAACCCGACATATCCTATTTGAGGGCGGATGAACCCAACAGATCCTATTTGAGGGCGGATGAACCCAACATATCCTATTTGAGGGCGGATGAACCAGACAGATCCTATTTGAGGGCGGATAAACCCGACAGATCCTATTTGAGGGCGGATGAACCCGACATATCCTATTTGAGGGCGGATGAACCCGACATATCCTGTTTGAGGGCGGATGAACCCGACATATCCTGTTTGAGGGCGGATGAACCCGACATATCCTGTTTGAGGGCGGATGAACCCGACATATCCTGTTTGAGGGCGGATGAACCCGACATATCCTATTTGAGGGCGGATGAACCCGACATATCCTATTTGAGGGCGGATGAACCCAACATATCCTATTTGAGGGCGGATGAACCCAACAGATCCTATTTGAGGGCGGATGAACCCAACATATCTTTAAGACTTGAAGATGTCTTACCTTGAATACTTGTTGGGGATTGGGATGAAATTTCCCTTTCTACCTTCCCCATTTATTTTATATATATATATATATTTTTTATCTATTATTATTATTATTATTAGCTTCCTCCTTTGAAGTCTAACCGCTGAGGATACCGACTTTCCAACCTTGTGTTGGACCCCTCGCAACTGCTAGTGATAACACTGTTGAGGAATTATTTACTTACCTGTTGGGGGTAAAATGTTATCAGCTGGGGGTACCTGACTTCCAGAAAATTTTTCTAAATGGAAGGAAAATTTTCTGCCCCAGTTTGATAATATCCCTTGTGGCATGCAGTTCTGGCATCAATGCCATTTCCGTTACCTGCTTCAAATCAAACAAAATTTTGTTAGTTTAAAACGCGGTGGTTGGTTGTGATACTCCTACTGGGATGGCTTTCCCTTTCTCTCTTCCTTGCTCTGTGCTCCACAACTTGTTGGGGATGATATTATGTGCTGGGGATAATCCCTTCCTGCTGGGGATATCCCTCTTCTTTCGTGGCATAGCTCGGAAACTGGCATTTCCCCGACCTTTTAGTCTAGCATGAATTTCCCCAAATCATGCACACTGCTTTCCTTGCTTTGTTCATGGGCCTTGGCCTTGAGGTTTATAACTTTTGGTAAAGGCGATGGTATCCCTCTTGACACTTGTCAATCTTTTTGTCAACTCCCTTTGGGGATATCTTTTTGACACTGACCTCGCGCTTGTTCCTTGACGACTATACCATTTGGGTGCACTAGTCAGATCTCATCTGGCATAATTGGAAAGCTGATGGCATATGTTGAAGTCAATTCACACTTGTTCTGACCAGACAGACTCTATTGGGGATTTTTCTATGAAAGGAAAAAGATAAAAGAAACAAAACAAAAGACAAAGGAAACGATGACTCTTTTACAAAAGAAACTATAAATAAAAATATATCAAATGCAGATACCGACTCTAATGGCCATGACATGCGTATGTGGCCTATCCTTTACCGTCAATCATCTTTCAAGATCTTCAATTGGTGATTCCCCATCTGATTCTTGATCTTATTCGACTTGCAGTGCCCGAAGGGTTTTCACTATCAAGTCTCTCTCATTTTTGGCTTTTCTCTCAGCTTTCATCGCCTTATGGTGCCTGTGAAGGTTTTCACCGATAAGACTCTCTCATTTGTATCACTTTCCAGCTGGGGATTTGGAGTGTTGCCGGTATGACTCTTTCTGCTGGAGATTAGAGTCCCTTTTGTTGTGGAACAGAATGTTATGTTCGCCGGTAAGACTCTTCATTTGTTTGACTTGGCATCTTTTGAAGACTGATCAGAAGGTCTTTCTTTGGACCGTAATGTGGGTTTTGGATAGGGCTAGAAAGAAAGGGTATTAAAGGCTCAAAAGTGCATCGATTCTGGGTTATTAATTACAACTTTCGGAACCAGATTTATTTACAATGAACGCAACCTCTGCCCCAGTTTCTTGCTTGGGGATATTTTAATTGATTTTTTTTTCATTTTTCAAAACTATGACCGAGCCGTGAAGCGCCTACGTATCCTCTTTGAGGAATCAGGTCAAACGTAGTTCCCAATTCCTCTTTTTCATTTAATTTTCCTCTTTTTTTCTTTGTTATCAATTTTCTTTTCTTTTCTTTTCTTTTTTTTTTCTTTTTTCGTTTTGTTTTCTTTCTTTCTCTTTTTTTTCTTTTTCGTTGCTACTGATTCCGAACGAGGGGTATGAAAGAAAATAAATAAGGCTCAAAAGGGGTTAACGAAGGATAAAGTGTTTGGGTAGCAGAACAAAATGCCTTCGTCATTCCAGTCTTCAAAACATGCCTAGTGCAAACAACACAATTTAAATTTGTAGTCTCTTCTGATGGTGCTGGACTTGACAATTATGTTAGACATATGTTTGTTCATTTGTCACTTCTAAAGCACCGTTGGGCGACACTCTCATTCTCATTATTATGAACAACCCTCATGCCAATTTAGGCGAATCTTTCTTTAACGGTATTCTTTGTGTTCAACTTGCCCCAGTTCCACATGACTCGAGCTCTGAATAATCTCAACCGTCCTTATTTCCTTTAAATGGTCTGAATCGCCTTTCCAGGGTTTTATGATTAACTTTTAAGATTAGGCCCAAACTGGGTGCACATGTCATGTCCCTAGAATCGGCGTTGAACAAAATGGTAAAAAGGACTAAACAAAAGATGACTGGAAATAATAAAAGACCGGATTTTGTATTAGACTACCGGTGAAATGGTTTAAATAACAAAACAAACAAAACAATCCAGAACAAAATCCTAAAACAAACTGGACAAGACAACATCCGACTTATAACCCTAATAATCCGAACAACAGAAATGACAACAAAATGAGCCACCACAAGCTTCTCTCTTGCTGACCAAGGAACAAAACGTCCTCCCACTTTATCAAAATTGGCATTTTAGCCACTGAGCTTTGCATCAATATTACCAGCTTCAACCTCATCAACCTCCGTAGGCAAGTTCTCGAGGAGGTTCGAGTGCTCCATGTCACTGTTATTAATCGCAACCCGCCCTTCTCGGATCATTTTCTCTACTTCCTTTCTCCAGCTATGACAGCTCTCAATGTTGTGCCCTACGACATTGGAGTGGTAGGCGCATCGTGCTGCCGGATCAAAGCTCCTTGCAAGCGGATTTATAGTACATGCGGGGAGTGGCTCAATCGAACCAGCATGCCTTAGCCTTTCAAACAGACTGGCATAAGATACCCCGATGGGGGTGAGAGCCTTTCCTCGTTTCAGCAACCTCTTCATTCTTGCATGTTGACAGGGCCGGAAACCTGATCCAGATGGCTTTTGATGGGCTTGTGTGGGTGGGTAAGCATTTCGTGGAGTCGGGTCCCTGGGAAGTGAGGTATGGCTTTTGAGGTTGCGGGGAAAGAAATGGTGTTGGGGAGCGGAGAAGCATTGAGGAGTGATGGAGCTACTCGGGTAGCTGGGAAAGCTGCCATAAGTGGGTTGGGATGGAGAGTATGGGGGATCTTCCATTATGGTGTTGGGTGCTTGGGAAATGACCGAGCTCAAGAGACTTGGCGGTGGAGGGGGTGGTGCTTTTCCCGTTATCCATGCCTGATACATGTCTGCCACATGCTGTCTCAGCATTCTCACTTCTTCTACCAACCCGCTGTTCCGTTCGATCAATTGTTGTCGGTCATCAGTACCGACCCACTCGGTTCTGCGGTTCTGAGCCATTGTCCTTTGATTTTGCTTTGCAGGGAGGAGTTACCACAACCAACCACTCTCTATATATGGACACATCAAAGGGAAGTCATCACGTTAGTGTTAGGGCATTGGACAGACAATCATATATCAAAAATGTACCCAAGCAGTTAGGCAATTGTGCCCCCTGAAAATCTTCCGCACTCTCTTTTATTTATTTATTATTATATATTTATTTTATTTTCTTTTTATTTTATTTTATTATTTTTCATTTTAGTGGTGGTCGAATCTTATGGAGATTGCCTACGTATCATGTCCCCGCATGAATCAGACCTTGCGTAGTTCGGACCAACAAGAGATAAACAATAACAAACCATTTTTCAATTTTCATATTAAAACAAACTGAGTTTCAAAGGTTTGAAGATGACCTACAAACTCGAAATCAAATAACCCATATACTTCAATCAAGAGATTTATAAACTCAAAAACAAAAGGCTAACTCCCTTTCTCTGTTCGACAAATGCAACCAAATGGTTATTTTTGCAAATGTGGCCCCTTCCGAATTTCATATGAATTTTGAGGCCGGGGAGGATTATTTTAACACTTTACAAACTTGTCCGTTCTTTTACGAAAATAACCTTTCGACAACTGAAAGACACTCTAAGGCTATTTCGGCAAGAACGGTTCAAGGCGCGGCCGAAGCTGGCTCGACTTATTATGACAAAATTTGAACGGTATTCACCTGACCGTCGACTCTTTTTTTTTTCAAATCACAATAAAACTTGGTGTTGCAAAACACGGCCATTCAGCGTGTCGGGGGCAAAGGTTTAAAAGGCTGTGTGGGTCAACTAGACCAAAAATCCTAAACATGGCCCCAAAAGGTGGCTATTTATGCAAAGTCAGCCTTCCGGCGTTCCCTTCGGGAACATTCGACTATTTACGACATAACAACATCACCTAACTTATTTATGACTCTTTTTATCGTTTTTCAAATTTAGAAAACTCAATATTGCAAACACGACCTTTCAACGTCTCGGGGACGAAGATTTTTAAGGCTGTGTGGGTCAACTGGACCAAATCTTAAATATGACCCAAAAGTGGCTATTTATGCAAAGTCAGCCTTCCGGCGTCCCCTTCGGGAACATTCGGCTATGTCTTGATAAAACAGCATCACCCGACTTCTTTATGACAGAATTAAAATTTTGACATGTTTTTTTTTCTTTTTATTATTATTTATTTATTTTTGGCTATTTTAGCAAAAGGTGGGGTTGGACCCGATGAGGGTTGCCTACGTATCTCACATCCGGTGAGAATCAAACCCGCGTAGTTCGGGCCAATCAAGAATAAAGTAAATAAACTAATTATTATTATTATTATTTTTTGAATTCGTGAAAGAACCGCTTTAACAGAATAAAGGAAGTGTTATATTTTTTTTGGATTTTTGATTGATTTTCTCTTATTCTAAAGAAGAAAGAAAATATTATTTTTTTTGGAATTTTACCTTTACTAAAAGAAATGATTTCTAAAAGAATTTTTTTTGAATTTTGAATTTTCTTTTCAATATTTAAAGAAGAGGGAAAATATTTTCGGATTTTTTTTTATTATACGTTTTTTTTAATAATTAAAAAAAAAACCTTTCTAAAGAAGCCAATAATGGAAAATATTTTTTAGATTTTTGTTTTGAAAACTGGGAGTCTAAAAAAAACTTTTCTAGACTTTGCAAGACAAATATTTTTGCAACAAATAAAGATATATATACATTTTTGGAAATACAGAAAACTTTTGGATTTTTATATATGTATATTTGCAACAAATAATAAAACCGCTTGCAAAACAAACTATTTTTTTTAAACAATCTATTTTATTTATTTTTTCTATTTTTTTTTAACAACCAAGACAGAACAACGATTTTTTTCCTTCTATTTTTCCTTATGCTTTTAAGAAAACAAACTAATAAGACGTTCTTTTTTTTTTTTTCTCAAAATTTCGGCAGAGTTTTGACAGTATTTGGGTATTGGATTTTTTCAAAAATAAACAATCAATTCCCTAACCGCTATTTCTTTTTTTTTTCAATGTCACAATATTCATAATATTCAAACACCGGTCAGTGAGACAAAATAAATGCACGGAAAACAAATAGGATACATCAGGATGGTCTTTTCATATCAGGTTGCTAGTCCTAGACGGACCCAACCCCTGTGTTGAGTCCCCTAAGTCAAATGCACATGATGCAAATAAGCGTTCCTACTAGGGATCCGGCATGAGGCTTTGTTATTCTATGTTCAAAAACCTGGGTCAGTGTTCTAGACAGTGTACCCGAGCGGACAACTCGAGTCGAGGAGGGGGCAACTTACCGGGAACCAAAAGGCCGTCCGGCTTCGTAACTTATCCGTCCTCTTTCTTATTTCGGGTATTGACACTAACAGAATAGGGAGTCTCGACCAGCGAGCTTCTCCCCGGAGGTAAGAAGAGAAGGGTTTCGGCACAGTTTATATACAGTCCAAATAATATCAAAGCGGTAAAAGCAGCATTTAGCACATTAGGCTCAAACATGTAAAAATCAGATAATAAATAAAGCCAAATAATAACAATTATTTTAAGCTCGAATTCTTAACCCTGAACCAGTGGTTCTGGGAAAATTCCCCAGCAGAGTCGCCAGAGCTGTCACACCTCCTTTTTCCGCACCCGAGATGGTGCAAGGGAGTTTTTTCCAATTAAAGGACAATCGAAATGGGATTGATTTATTTATTTCAGAGTCGCCACTTGGGAGATTTAGGGTGTCCCAAGTCACCAATTTTAATCCCGAATCGAGGAAAAGAATGACTCTATATTACAGTCTGCGTACCAGAAATCCGGATAAGGAATTCTGTTAACCCGGGAGAAGGTGTTAGGCATTCCCGAGTTCCGTGGTTCTAGCACGGTCGCTCAACTGTTATATTCGGCTTGATTATCTGATTTTATACAAGTGTGAACTTATGTGCAAAATTTAACTTTTAACCGCTTTTATCATTTACTGTTTTTATCAAGAATTGCAACGTTGTGAAAATGTATCTCGAACCGCGTTACAATCAATGTACCCGTGGTCGTCGACACACTTTGACTCCGTTGAGATTTGGATTTGGGTCACATCAATGTGCACCCGAGTTTAAGGAAATTAAATTATTAAAGGCGCGCCTAAAGCGACTAGCGTATTTATTTTGGGTAGGACCGTGGAATTTTACTAAACGGTCCATCCCGAAGTCTAAATAATTTTTAAAACAAATATTTACTGAGGGCCCCGCAATTTGTATTTTATTTGGCGAGGCTCATCTTATTCTTATTTTTTAAAATGAATTTGCAACGTCATGGACACGCATCTCGAACCACGTCACAATCAATGTACCCGTGATTAGAAACACATTTCGACTCCGTTGAGAATTGGATTTGGGTCACATAAATGTGCACCCGAGTTTAAGAAGGTAAGATTTATTAAGGCGCGTCCTAAAGAGTCTAACGTATTGTTATTTTAGGAAGAGGCCGTGAAGGTTCATTAAACGGCCAAATCCAAAGTCTAGTCAATGGTTATGTATTTTATTGAGGGCCCCGGCGGTTTGTGATTTATTTGGCGAGGCTCGTCTCATTTTTATTTTAAAAGGATAAACCTATAGCGACTACATTTTTCTATTAAGTTCGTCTCTAAAATAAAAGAAAAATCTCCTAATTATTTACATGCTGAAAAACGCAACTTATTAGTTATTAAGTTACGGCTAATGTGAACGGAAAATTGCGATCGCGTTTGTACAAGGAAAAACTGCTTTCATTCCACATTTTATTATTTGCTAGAACATGAGATAAATACACAATAATATCAAAACAGATTAACTATTCTTCGATTAATGTAAACTAACATTATTAGATGAAGAAGTTATACATATGCGACATCATTGCTCATTTAATCAATCAACTACATTTTTATACCAAGAGAGGGAAATTAATATTCAAACACAAATCCAACAGGAGGAATTCAACAGGAACAAAGCCTGATTAATATTTCATTTTTCTCTTCAAGCCGAGAGTGTACAAATGTGTACCTGGAAACAGCAGTACAGGAACAAAAGAAGTAGGAGTCAGCAGCAGTAGTAACACAGCAACAGCAGGTTCAGCAACACCGCAAAACCAGTAACAACCAGTAGAATAACCCAGTAACAGACTGAAAACTCAGCAGTGAAAAAGTACAATCGCAGTCAAAGCAGAAGAGAGAAAAGATACGAGATGCAGCAGCTTCAGATTTTTGAATAACACTCGAGAAAAGACAAACGGAATTTATTCAAATAGAAGTTCAAGTTGTCTTTCTCTTTTACTTTCTAACACTCTTGAGATGTTTTCCAGAATCTATTACCCTCAAAAATGTTCTCCCAAATAATAATCTCTAAATCCTCTCAATAATATTCAAGTCCTAAAAACTCTCCCAAAAAAATCCGCCCATTTCAAGTCAAGAATGACTCTATATATAGCAAGACAAGTCTTCCATTCCCAACCCCAAAATTATTCCCCCAATGGCATGTTTTGGCCCACTATTAAATGTCTTCTTTATTTTAATATTGTTCCCCATGCCTACATTAAACAAGTACAAGATTCCCAACCCATTACAATATGTCCCCCATGCCTACATTAAACAAATACCACATTCCCAACCCATTACAATATGTTCCCCATGCCTATATTAAACAAGTACAAGATTCCTCCCCATTATGTTTTGTCTTGTCCCCCATTATATTAAACAAGTACATCAAAAAAAACCCACCACATTATATTTGTCCCCCATGCTTAACATAAAGAATCAAAATAATGTTCAATTACCAAACTACCCCTCCGACCTTATTGCAATTACAAATCTACCCCCGAATGCAATACAATTTACCAAATTACCCCTCTGCTCTAAACAATCAATTAATCATAACTCAACCAAAATATAGTCAAGATGACCAATTTCTCAACAATCTTCAACAACAATTTACATGAACATGATGAACAACACAAACTCCAAATTAATGGAAATAAATCAACCATATCGGGAACCAATCCTGGTTAATTTAGACCATTAATGGATGAACAAAGAGACAATAATACAAACAACAATATGCATGATTCAAATTAAATCAAGCAAATCACAAACAAACATAAACTCACATTAAATCACTGAATTTACACATGAACTTCAAACCAAGACGAACATGAATTAAATCTATCTTTAAGCAACAAACATGACGGATTCTAACGATTCAAACAACATTAATATTTTCTGGAAAATACATAACACATGAAACAAATTGAAGAAATAATTAATTAAATTTCAATTTGAATCTAACAAACATTAAACTAACAAATATTCACTTAAACAACAATACAAACATGAAATAAACATGAAAAATAACTAATGTTTCCATTTGAAATCTGAAAATTAATTCAACAAAACACATGAACATGAACAAAACAAAAAATCAAATACCTAACCATAGACATGAACAAAACAAACATTTGCCGATTTTAGATTCGAAAATATCAAAACAAAATACGGACAAAAATAAAACTCAAAACTACTAACCGGATCGAAACGACGAACAACGACCAGACAAACAACGAACTTGACGAGCCTCGACCAAAGCTCGAACCAACGATGACGAACACGAGCAGACGACCAAAGAAGATGGTCGTTTGGCATCGTTTAAAAACGAACCCAGTGGCAGCAGTAGCTCGGAGGAACTGGGAGATGGAGAAGGTCGACGCACTGGCATCCATGGCTGCCTGTGTCGATGAGGCAGTAGCTGGGGTGCGTTCGGCAGAAGCAGTACTCGTCGAGCCATGGACGTTGAGGGTCATCCATGGACGTCGAGCTCGACTTTGAGCTTGACATTGAATGACGACGATGCTTCCATGGCCAGCAGCTGAAACTCCTAGAAATGTGAGCAACAATAGTCCGTTGAGGAAGAAGACGGAGTGAAACAGCTGCAGCTCGGAGCAGACGACGCGATGGCAGCCATGGCCGCCCATGTAGACGAGGCAGAAGAAGCTGGACGAGGGAGCTGGAGAAACTACTCGACAGCAGTGTCGAAGGAAAATGGCAGAAGGTCGACGACGGGGAGCAGCCATGTCGGACTGTTTGTGGTCGTTCGGTTGAACGTGAAAACGCAACAACGTCGAGGAAGGGGGCAGTCGTCCATGGCGACTGGTTGTTGGTCATCGGGAAGCAGAAGAAGTAGTGACAATGGCGGATTGCGGAGGGTACGCGAAGATGATGATGGTGAGGCAGCCATGGGAGGTCTTCATTTGGGTGATGGAGAAGAAGACAACCAAGGGGAGGGGGCGGATGGTTTTCCTTAGTTTTTTAGGGTTTCTTGTTCTTTTTTTTTCTTTTTTTTTGTTTTTTTTAATGAAGAGGGGTGTTGGGTTAATGGGTTAATGGGGCGGACCGGGTCGACCCGTGTGAAGTGGACTGGGTCGTGGACAATTGTTTGGGCCTGGGGTTGAAAATTGAAGAAGTGGCCCAATCCGATTTTTATTTGTATTTTTGTTATCTTTTCTTCTTTTATTTTCTAAAACTAAATTATAAGAATACTTAAATTATTATTAAGAACTAAATTAAGTTATAAAAGCGCAAATTAACTACCAATAACAATTAACGCACAATTAAGTAATTAATTAAGCATAAAATTGTTCATTTGGACATTAAATGCTAAAAATGCAAAAGATGCATATTTTTGTAAATTTTTTAATTTTGATAAAACTAATTTAATTACTAACAATTATAGAATTAAATCCTACATGCAAATGCGACATATTTTTGTATTTTTTTATTAATTTAGCAAATAAACAAACATAGACAAATACAAATAATAATCCAAAAATGTCACAAAAATACTCAAAATTGCACACCAAGGAAAATCATTTTATTTTGCATTTTTTTGGGAGTAATTCTCATATAGGGTAAAAATCACGTGCTTACAATCATCACTCAAAATTTCCTTTTGGTTGGAGGCATTCATATCACCGCCTCGTCCACTCCTTGTAGTTATCACCATAACATGATTGTTCCCACCCTTCAGGTTCACTATCGTATCACTTGGTAGAGCACCCTTAGGGCGAGTATTCAAAGACTGTGAGATTTGGCCCAACTGAACCTCCAAATTCCGAATTGAAGTATTGTAGGAAGACAACTGAGCATCGGAATCCGCGCTTTTTTTCATCATTTGTTCAAACATCATTTCAATTCTCCCCATATCATTGCTAGAAGAACTAGGACCTTAAGATGGAAATGGGAGTGGATTGTTCGGTTGTTGGTACATATGGGGCCTTTGAAAGCCTTGCCCCCCGGTTTCCTTGGTTTCTATTGTTCCATCCACCTTGATTGTTGTTACCACCCCAATTGTTGTTACCATTCCAATTTCCTTGATTATTTTGATTGTTGTTCTGATTGCCCTAGTTGGAGTTTTGATTGTTGTTCCCCCATTTACCATTGCCTTGTTGTTGTTAATTGCCACAACTACCTTGGGGTCTCCATTATTGTTGGTTGGAAGAATTGCCCCTTTGGCCTTGATAATTGTTCATGTATTGCACCTCTTCATTCTGCCCATCATAACTGTCATCTTGAAATCTACCACAGTCATTGTCAAATTGTTCCAAATTCCCTTGGTTTTGTTGACCTCTTTGCCTTCTTTTGTTGACAAGCATGTTGATACCCTCTATGGCATTTGTAAGCACATGATTTTTGCCCTATGAAAGAATTACTCCCAAAAAATTCAAAATAAAATAATTTTCCTTTGGTGTGCAATTTTTTGAGTTTTTGTGGTATTTTTGTATAATTATTTGTATTTTTGTCTGTGCATGTTTATTCATTTAAATTAATAAAAATATAAAATATGCCGCATTTTCATTTAGTATTTATTTAAGTTTGTTTTAAAAAAAAATGAGAAAATCATAAAAAAAAAATAATGTATGTTACATTTTAGCATTTAACGTCTAAATTGTGCGATTTTATCGTTAATTGCTATTTAAATGTGCGATAATAGTTATTGGGAATTATTTAGTATTTTTGATAAGTTAATTTAGTTTATAACTTAATTTAGAATTTTAGTTTTATTAATTAGAAAGTAGAAGAAAATAGAGCAAAAAATATAAAGAGAATCGGAATTGGGCTCTTCTTCAAATTCAAGCCACAGGCCCAAAAAATACCCAACCTTCCCTACGACCCGGTCCATTTCAAACCGGGTCAACCCAGTCCATAACCCCAAAGACCCACCCCCATATTCCCATTATTCATTTTCCACTCCAAAAAAAAAACCTAACACCTAAAACTACCCGCCCCCCCCCCCTTCTTCTTCTCCAAAATCTCAAACACCCCAAGCAACTATGGCTCCCAAACACCCCAAGCAACCATGGATGCTGCCCTACCCCCTCATCCTTGTTGACACACACACACTCACACATGCAGAGCTGCTCGTCGACCACCATGGATGCCTCGTCTTCATCTTCTTCTTCACTTCTACACCAAACCACCACCATCTACGCCAAGCAACGCAGCCACACATAATCGCCATGGCTGTTGCGTCTGCTGCTGCTGCCCGTCGCAGCTGCTGCTCCGCCGCTGCTGCGTCTGCTGCTGCTGCTCCGCCACTGTTGCGTCTGCTGCTGCCCATCGATGATGCTGCTACGCCACTGCTGCGTTTGCTGCTCCTTCTGCTACTTCGTCGTCGTCTCCTTCAGTCGAACGACCCATCGTCGACACTGCCCAGTCGACCTCCAGCTGCCTCGTCGAGCTCCATGTTCAGCAGTAGCAGCTGCTACTGCTTCGCCTCATCCTCACCGCCAGTGCTTCATCTTCAAATGACACCAAACATTCAAGTTCTTCGTTTGTCCGTTCGTGATCGTCTTCGGCGTCAAATGGTTTTGGTGCGATATTTGTTTCCGGGCAGATTTGTTTTCGTTCGAGTTCATTATCGTTCCGATCCGGTTAGTTAGTTTAAGTTTCGTTCCCGTCCGTAATTTGTTTGATAATTTTTCGGATTTGAAATCAAATATATTTGATATTAATTTCATGTTCATCATTTTTTTTTATTTTTCAGTTTGTTTTCATTCATTTTTCTTGTTTATTTTTAGGTAGAAATTGATTAGCTTAATTTTAATGTTGCTAGATTTAAGTTGAAAATTCAATTAATTATTTTTCAGTTTATTTTATTAATTTAAAATGATTTAATTTTAATATAGAAGAGTGTTAGTTTAAATCGCTTGAATCTGTTGTTTGTTGTTTAAAATAGATTTAATTCGTGTTCATTTTGTTTGAAGTTCGTTTTTTTCCAGTAATTTAATGTGCAGTTATGTTTTGGTTTTTAATTTTTTTTTTGATTCAATGTATCTTTGTTATAATTTTGTTGGATTTAATTTAAAAAGATCAATTGATTATTTGAAGTTTAGTGATTTGAATATGTTTATTTGTTTTGTTTAAGCTTAATTCGAGTTTAATTCGAATTTGAATAAAACTTGCTTGTTATTGTTGTTGAATCTTTTCATTTATGTCCATACTTTGTTTGATTGTTCTTGAATCCGAAATTAGTATAAGTTTGATTTTCTTGTTTGTTGTTTATCATTTATGATTATTTCTTCAGTTTGTTTCATGATCTTGTTTAGTTTAATATAGAAATTGTTGGTTGTAATGTTGTTAGATTTAATTTTAAGTTCAAATGATTATTGAATTTAGAAATCTGAATATACTTGTTTGTTGTTGTTGTTGTTGAATCTGAAAGTAGGTTTGTTTGTTGTTAAAAAATATTGTTCAATCAAAATAATTTTAGTTGTTTCTTTGAATTTGTTGTTGAAAATTGTTTAGAAATTGGTCATATTTGTTTTATTTTGGTTGAAATTAATTAGGTGAATTGGTTATAGCTGATGGAGGTAGTTTGGTAATTTACAGTACGTTCAGGGGTAAAATGGTAATTTCAGTAAGGTTAGAGGGGTATTTTGGAATTAAAATTCTGAACAATTATTTATTTTGAGTGCTCTGTCAATTAGGATTAAAATAATATTAAAATAATCAAGCATGGGGGACAAGACATAATGGGGGGAATAGAATAATGTATTTGTTTAATGTAAGCATGGGGAACAAGATATAGTGGGATTGTGGGGCTCAAGAAAAAGTTGATTAAATAAATAATAATTGTATTTTTTATGTAGTAGTGGGTTTGGTAAGAGAAGTGGTTGTTTTTATTATTTGATTAATTGATTAAAGGGTTTGGGGATGTGAGATAAATAAGATAGACTTGATCAGATTTTTGGAGAAGAAGAGACAAAGGGAGGAGACAGAAAAAAGAGAGAGAAGAAAGAAAAAAGAGGAAAGGAGACAGAGAGAAAAAAAGGGCTAAAAAGATTGAAGAGAGAGAAAGAAAAATTCCGAAAAATATTAAAACTTTCAAAAAAAAAAGAAAAAAAAAGAAAAAATATACAAATAAAAAAGGAGTTGGAAATTAAAAAAGAGAGTAGTATACACCTGATAAATATTCTGATATACGAGTTTAGAAATTAATGGTTAAACATTAATTAGTGTTTCAAATCTGAAAAGATTTCCTTGGCTTCTGTCCGTTGTTTGTTGTCGGTGTTTCTGGATTTTATTTTGATTTTCAAATCTGTCACTGAGATTTCTGTTGACTGGATTGCTGGTTATTATTGTTGTTGTTGTGTTACGTACTACGTGGCTGACTTTCTTCTTCTTATATTGACAATACCATGTACACAACTGTAATTTTGGCATTTTGTAAGTTGAAATGAAGAATGAAATTTTAAATTTTAAATTTATCTTTTTCTTTTTTTTATTAATTGTATTTAGGTTATTTCATGTATTATTATTCTGTAAATCGCCGTCGTTTTGCATAATTAGTCATATTGTAGTGATGTATTAAATAATGCTTTGCTTTAACCTGATTATTAGGTAGTATATATTTAAGCATGTTCATTACTGATTAAACTGTCTAATAATTAGAATAAGACGAAAATAACGAAAAAATGACTTTATTAAATCAGTTTTGGCAAAATTGACTAAGTTCACTATTTATAAGGATTTTAGTATCGCCAACATTAAGTTAATCGAAATCATGTAGCTAAATTTAGTTAAAACATGAATTTAAATTAATTTTGCGAATCAAGTATTAGGACATGATTTGAATTAAAACAAGGTTAGTTAAGGTTAAATTAATTAAATTTTAGAAATACGCATTAGTAATCAAGATTGTTTCTAATTTTCAGTAGATGTAAATAATTAATTTCAATAGCTCAAGTCATCTAACAATATGATTTTAATCCGGTTATGGGATAATTAGTTTCTTTTAAAAAATTATTTGACAATTCCATATTGTATTTATAATTACAATTTTAGTAATATTTCTTTCCACTAATATTTGTTTTAAACTAGTATTTAATATGTTATTTTTAAGTATGTAAAGATTGATTTTATATTTATAGACAAAAAAATAAAAAAAATGTAGTCATTTTAGGATATTCATAAAATAAGAGAGGATTTCGCTAAAAAAATAAATAATATAAACAATACAAAAAAATTTGTCGGGTCCTCCAATCTTATTATTATTTTTTTTTTTTAAAAAAATACTTAGATTCTGGGATGGATCGTTTAGTAAATTTCACGGTCCTACAAAAAAGTATAACAACGCGTAGTTTTTAGGCGCGTATTTAATAAGGGTATTTTCTTAAACATGGGTGTGCATTTATGTAACCCAAATCCCAATCTTGGCGGAGTCAAAATGCGTCAACAAATCACGTGTACACTAGTTGTGACGTGATTCGAGATGCGTTTTCACAATGTTGCAATTCTTGTATAAAATAATAATAATAACAATAATGATAAAAGCGGGTCAAAGTTAAATTTGCATATAAGTTCTTAATTGTTTAAAAAAAATCAGATAAATAAGCCAAATATAATAGTTGAGCGACCGTGCTAGAACCACGGAATCCGGGAATGCCTAACACCTTCTCTCGGGTTAACAGAATTTCTTATCCGGATTTCTGATTCGCGGACTGTTAAACAGAGTCATTCTTTCCTCGATTCGGGATTCAACCGGTGACTTGGGACACCATAAATCTCCCCAGTGGCGTCTCTGAAATAAATAAACAAATCCCGTTTTGATTGTCCTTTAATTGGAAAAACTCCTTCACCCCTCGCGGGGCGGAAAAAGAAGGTGTGACAGCTCTGGCGACTTTGCTGGGGATTGGATTTTTACCCAGAACCACCGGTTCAGGGTTAGAAATTCGAGCTTGATAAATTGTTATATTTTGGCTTTATTATCTAATATTCTCATATGATTTGTGCTTAATATGCAAAATGATGTTTTTACTGCTTTGATATTATTTGAACTGTACATATAAACTGTGCCGAAACCTTCTCTTCTTACCTCCGGGGATGTGCTTACTGGTTAAGACTTCCTATTCTGTTAGTGTCATACCCTGAAATAAAAAGAGGCTCGGAAAGTTTCTAAGCTGGCTGGCCTTTTGGTTCCCGGAAAGGAGCTCCTTCCTCAACTCGAGTTGTCCGCTCGGGTACACTGTCTAGAACACCGGCCCAGGTTTTGAACATAGAATAACGTGACTTCATGCCAGATCCCTAGTAGGAACGCTTATTTGCATCACGTAGCATTTGACTTAGGGGACTCAACACAGGGGTTGAGTCCATCTAGGACTAGCAACCTGATATGAAAAGACCATCCTGATGCATCCTATTTGTTTTCCATGCATTTATTTGTCTCGCGCCCGCATGTTGACCGGTGTTTGAATATTAGGAATATTGTGAAATTGAAAAAATAAATAGCGGTTAGGGAGTTAATTGTTTATTTTTGAAAAACCCAATGCCCAAATACCGTCGAACTCTGCCGAAATGTTGAGAAATAAAAAAAATATTGTATTAATTTGTTTTACTAAAAGCAAAGGAAAAATAGAAAAAAAAAGTCGTTGTTCTGTCTTGTTTTCAAAAATAGAAAAGGAAAATAGTCTGTCTTGCCATGGAAAATGAAAATGAAAAAAGGGTCTTATTTTTAAAATAGTTTTTTATTTTTTATTTTTATGAAAATGCCCAAAATCGAAAAGAAAAAGAGTCGTGCTTTGAAAGTGGTTTTTGATATTTGCTGCAAAAAATGAATGAAAAAAAAAGTTTAAAATAGTTTAGTTAATTGCCCGAACAACGCGGGTTTGATTCTCACCGGATGTGAGATACGTAGGCAACCTCATCGGGTCCAACCTCCCATTTTGCTAAAATAGCCAAAAACAAATAACAAATAATAATAAAAAAAACATGTCAAAATTTTAATTTTGTCATAAATAAGTCGAGTGATGCTGTTTTGTCAAGAATAGCCGAATGTTCCCGAAAGGGACGTCGGAAGGCTGACCTTGCATAAACAGCCGCTTTTTGGGTCATGTTTAAGATTTGGTCCAGTTGACCCCCACAGCCTTAAATATCTTCGTCCCCGAGGCGTTGAAAGGTCATGTTTGCAATATTGAGTTTTCTATTTTTGAAAAATGATAAAAAGAGTCATAAATAAGTCGGGTGATGCTGTTTTTGTCAAAATAGCCGAATGTTCCCGAAAGGGACGCCGGAAGGCTGACTTTGTATAAACAACCACCTTGGGTCATTTTTTTAGGATTTTGGTCCAGTTGACCCATACAGCCTTAAAAATCTTCGTCCCCGAGACGCTGAAGGGTCGTGCTTGCAACACCACGTTTTCATTGTAATTTGAAAAAAAAAAACAAAGAGTCAGCGGTCAGGTGAACACCGTTTGGATTTTTAGTCAAAAATAAGCCAAGCCAGCTTCGGCCGCGTCTTAAACCGTTCTTGCCGAAATAGCCTCAGAGTATCTTTCAGTTGTCGAAAGACTATTTTCGTAAAAGAATGGGCAAGTTTGTAAAGTGTCATAAAATAATCCTCCCCGACTTCAAAATTCATATGAAATTGGGAAGGGGCCACATTTGAAAAATAACCGTTTGGTTGTCTTTGTCAAACGGGGAAAGAAACTGGCCATTTTGTAAATCTTTTGATTAGAATATGTGGGTTGTTTGATTTTTGAGTTTGTAGGTCATCTTCAAACCTTTGAAACCCAGTTTGTTTTAATATGAAAATTGAAAATTCCAAAAAAAAAATAATTTATTATTATTTATCTTTTATTGGTCCGAACTACGCAAGGTCTGATTCATGCGGGGTCATGATACGTAGGCAATCTCCATAAGATTCGACCACCACTGGAAAAAAAAAGAAAAATAAAGGAAAGTGTGGGAGATTTTCAAAGGGGCACAATTACAAGAAGCCGGAACGACGCACATGAATGCGTGATAGAACGGTCTAACTGCTTAGGTGCACCGTATCTCTGATATATGATTATCTGTCAAATGCCCTAACACTAACGTGATGGCTTCACTTTGCTGTTGTTCATATATAGAAAAGTGGTTGGTTGTGGTAACTCCTCCATGCAAAGCAAAGTCAAAAGACAATGACTCAGAACCTCAGAACCAAGTAGGTCGGTACTGATGACCGACAACAACTGGTCGAACGGAACAACGGGTTGGTAGAAAAAGTGAAAATGCTGAGACAGCATGTGGCAGACATGTATCAGACATGGATGACTGGGAAAGAACCACCCCCTCCACCGCCAAGCTTCTTGAACTCTGTCATTACCCAAGCACCCAACACCATAACGGAAGATCCCCCATACTCTCCATCCCAACCCACTTATGGCAGCTTTCCTAGCTACCCGAGTAGCTCCATCACTCGTCAACGCTACTCCCCTCCCCAACGCTACTTCTCTCCACGAGACTCCCAAAGACATGCTTCACTTTCCAAATACCCAGCTCCACAAAAGGCCTATCCACCCTCACAAGCCTACCGGAAGCCCCCTGGATCAGGTTTCCGGCCCAATCAAGCTTTTAGGAAAGAGAGGTTGCTAAAACGAGAAAAGGCTCTCACCCCTATCGGAGTATCTTATGCAAGTCTGTTTGAAAGGCTAAGGCATGCTGGCCTGATTGAGCCGCTCCCCGCATATATTCCAGATCCACGTGCAAGAAACTTTGATCCGGCAGCACGATGCGCATACCACTCCAATGTCAGAGGGCACACCATTGAGAGTTGTCGTAATCTGAAAAGGGAAGTAGAAAAAATGATCCAAAAGGGGCGGATTGTGATCAATAACAGTGACATGGAGCACTCGAACCCTATCGAGAACTTGTTGACGAAGGTTGATGATGTTGAAGCTAGTAATGGTCTTGGCAGTATTGATGCAAAGCTCAGTGGCTAAGACGCTAGGTTTGATAATTGGGAGGGCGCTTCGTTCCTTGGTTAGCAAGAGAGAAGCTTTTGATGGTTTATTTTGTTGTCATTTCTGTTCTCCTGATTATTAGGGTTGTAATTCGGATATCGTCTTGCTTCAAACTTTCTTATCTTTCCATTTTGTCATAGCGGTTTGTTTAAGTTTTGTCCATGCTGTTTTAGGATTTTATTCTGGTTTGTTTTGTTTGTTTTGTTATTCAAACCATTTCACCGGTAGTCTAATACAAAATCCAGTCTTTTATTATTTTCAGTCATCTTTTTATTTAGTCCTTTTATCATTTTTATTCAACGCCGATTCTAGTGACATGACATGCGCACACAGTTTGGGCCTAATCTTAAAAGTTAATCATAAAACCTCGAAAAGGTGATCAAAACGTTTAAAGGAAATAAGAACGGTTTGAGATTATTCGGAGCTCGGGTCATATGGAACTAGGGCAAGTAAAACACAAAGAAAACCGTTAAAAGAAAGATTCGCCAAATTAGCATGAGGGTCGTTCATGATAATGAGGGTGAGAGTGTCGCTCGACAGTGCTTTAGAAATGACAAATGAAAAATGAAATGTGTGAATATAATTGTCAAGTCCAGCACCCTCAGAAGAGGCTACAAATCTTTGTGTTGTTTACACTTGGCATGTTTTGAAGACTGGAATGACGAATGCATTTTGTTCTGCTACCTAAACACTTTATCCTTCGTTACCCCTTTTGAGCCTTATTTGTTTTTCTTTCGTACTCCTCGTTCGGAATCAATAGCAACGACTAGAAAATACGAGCATGGAAGGTAAAGAAAAAGAAAATAAAAAAGGAAAGAAAAGAAAACAACAAAACGACAAAAGAGAAAGGAGAAATGAAAAAAGAAAAGAAAAGAAAAATGATAACGAAAACAAAAGAAAGTCAGAAGAAAAGAGAGGAATTGGGAACTACGTTTGACCTGATTCCTCAAAGAGGATACGTAGGCGCCTCACGGCTCGGTCATGGTGTAATAAAAATTAAATAAATAAATAAATAATCCCCAAGCAAGAAATTGGGACAAGAGTTCGCTTGTTGTAAACAAATATGGTTCCGAAGGTTGTAATTTTGAACCTCAAATTGATTTGTTTTTGAGCCTTTAATACCCTTTCTTTCTAGCCTGTCCAAAAACCCACATTACGGTCCAAAGAAAGACCTTCTGATTAGTCTTCAAAAGATGCCAAGTCAGACAAATGAGAGTCTTACCGATGAACATAACACTTTGATCCATAGCAGAAAGGACTCTAATCCCCAGCAGAGAGAGTCATATCGGCAACACTCCAAATCCCCATCTGGAAAATGATACAAATGAGAGAGTCTTATCGGTGAAAATCTTCACGAACACCATAAGGCGATGAAAGTTGAGAGAAAAACCAAAATGAGAGAGGCTTGATAGTGAAAACCCTTCGGGCATTACAAGTCGAATAAGATTGAGAATCAGATGGGGAATCGCCAAATGAAGATCTTAAAAGACGATTGACGGTAGAGGATAGGCCACATGCGCATGTCATGACCATTAGAGTCGGTATCTACGTTTGATATGTTTTTTATTTACAGTTTCTCTTGTTAAAAGAGTCATCTTTTTCCTTTGTCTTTTATTCTGTTCCTTTTTATCTTTCTCCTTTCATAGAAAAATTCCCCAATAGAGTCTGTTTGGTCAGAACAAGTGAGAAATGACTTCAAAATATGCCATCAGCTTTCCAATTATCCAAGATGAGATCTGACTAGTACATCCAAGTGGTATAGTCAGCAAGGAACAAGTGCGAGGCTAGTGTCAAGAAAGATATCCCTAGCAAAAGGAGATTGACAAAAGGATTGACGAGTGTCAAGAGGGATATCCTTGCCAAAATCAAAGGTTATTAAACTTCAAGGCCAAGGCTCGTGGACAAATCAAGAAGAGCAATGAGCATGATTTGGGAAATTCATGCGAGACTAAAAGGTCGGAGAAATGCCAGTTTCCGAGCTAAGCCACAAAAGAAGAGGGATATCCCCAGCAGAAAGGGATCATCCCCAGCAAATAATATCACCCCCAACAAGTTTTTGGAACGCAAAGCAGGGAAGGAGAAAGGGAAAAGCCATCCCCAGTAGGAGTATCACAACCAACCACCACAATCAAATCTTAAAACGAAATGGCACTGATGGCGGAAAGGCATGCCATAAGGGAGACCGTCAAACTGGGGCAGAAAGTTTTCCTTTCATTTAGAAAATTTTCTGGAAGTCAGATACCCATTCGGGGAAGAATAAAGATAGCACCAATCTCAAGGGAAGTGGTTTTTGAACCAGTTTTACCCCCAGCGTAACAAGTTTTAATAAAGGAAGTTGTTCCCCAGCGGACAGAACGAAAGGATGAAACTTGTGCTCAGAAAAAGCAAAAGGCCAGTATCATTCCCAGCAGCCTTTAGAAGAGTAAAGTACTAGTTTTGAAAGAATCAAAATCCCCCAGCAGTGTTATCTTCAACAGCGTTATCCCCGGCTGATAACATTTTATCCCCGACAATGTTGAGAGAGAAAAGTTTTGAAGGAAGTAGCTTTGGAGAAAAGGGGAAGAAAGGAGACTCCCCAATAATATTATCCCCCAACAGGTAAGTAAATAATTCTCCAGCAGTGTTATCCCCAACAGTCTCGGGGAAAGACAACACGAGCTTTTAAAGGAGATAACCATCCCCTAGTAAGGCCACAAATCGGCCACCATAAAAAAAACTGATAAAATTTTCTTTGCTTGAGAGTTGAAACAGGAACAAAGTAGCGCAAGGGAAAAAGAAAAGAAAAGAAGGAATTACAAAGGTAAGTTTCTCAAACCTTTGATCTTTACATTTTACTCCTAGGATAAAAGTCCTAATCTGATGAAATTTTCTCCTGAGATATCAAATCTTAGTCCGATGAATCTTTCTCTAAAGCTCGAAAGGAGCTTGATTTAATTTTAAAAATATTAGAGTTGAAGTCAAGAGCCCTCCTGGAGAATGGAGGTGTTAAAATTTAAGAAATTGTTGAAATCAAGAGCCCGCCTGTAGAACGGAAGTTGTTAAATTTTAAGTTGAAGAAGTCAGGAGCCCACCTGTAGAATGACAATTTAAATTTCAAGTTTTGAAGTTGGAATACATTTCAGTCTTTACATTTAAGTTGAAGAAATTGGGTTCGTCCGCCCTCAAATAGGATATTTTGGGTCTATCCGCCCTCAAATAGGATGTTGAATCTATTCGACCCGAGTGGTCCGGCTTGTATGAACATTGCCAAAATATATGTTTCATAAATCATTGCCAATGGCATTTTATTTTCAAAGTTGTTGAAGTCAGGTGCCCTCCTGAAGAAAAGAAAGGCGTTTTACTTTTAAAAATTGTTGAAATTACGCCAGCCTGAAGAGAGGAATGACATTTTATTTTCAAAGTTGTTGAAATCTCGCCAGCCTAAAGAAAGGAATGGCATTTTATTTTCAAAGTTGTCGATGAAGTCAGGAGCCCTCCTGAAGAGAGGAAATACATTTTTTTTTTAAAAAAGTTGTTGAAATCTCGCCAGCCTGAAGAAAGGAATAACATTTTATTTTCAAAGTTGTTGTTGAGGTTAGGATCCCGCCTGAAGAGAGGAAAGGCGTTTTATTTTTGAAATCTCGCCAGCCTAAAGAAAGGAATGACATATTATTTTCAAAGTTGTTGTTGAAGTCAGGAGCCCGCCTGAAGAGAGGAAAGGCGTTTTATTTTTAAAAGTTGTTGAAATCTCGCCAGCCTAAAGAAAGGAATGGCATTTTATTTTCAATATTGTTGTTGAGGTCAGGAGCCTGCCTGAAGAGAGGAAAGACATTTTATTTTCAAAGTTGTTGAAATCTCGCCAGCCTAAAGAAAGGAATGACATTTTATTTTCAAAGTTGTTGAAGTCAGGAGCCCGCCTGAAGAGAGGAAAGACATTTTATTTTCAAAGTTGTTGAAATCTCGCCAGCCTAAAGAAAGGAATGACATTTTATTTTCAAAGTTGTTGAAGTCAGGAGCCTGCCTGAAGAGAGGAAAGACATTTTATTTTTAAAAGTTGTTGAAATATCGCCAGCCTAAAGAAAGGAATGACATTTTATTTTCAAAGTTGTTGAAATCTCGCCAGCCTAAAGAAAGGAATGGCATTTTATTTTCAAAGTTGTTGAAGTCAGGCGCCAGCCTAAAGAAAGGAATGACATTTTATTTTCAAAGTTGTTGTTGAAGTCAGGAGCCCGCCTGAAGAGAGGAAAGACATTTTATTTTTAAAAGTTGTTGAAATCACTCCAGCCTAAAGAAAGGAATGACACTTTATTTTCCAAAGTTGTTATTGAGGTCAAGAGCCCGCCTGAAGAAAGTAAAGGCGTTTTATTTTTCAAAGTTGTTGATGAAGTCAGGAGCTCGCCTGAAGAGAGGAATGGCGAATTTATTTTCAAAGTTGTTGGTTGAAGTTGGGAGCCCACCCATATAATAGAGGAATACCTTGCAAGACAGTAAAGCAGAAGAATCCAACAGGAATCCCCAACGGGAAACAATAAAAATCCCCAGCACCGAAAAGCGAAAGGTTGCAACAAGAGATCCCAGCGCAAAATCAAGCGCATGAGTCAAAAGGGAGAAAAGACGCATCTTGAAAGAAGCGGCCTGTGAACATTGAATTATGCCCAGCATAACAAAGCTTAATGAAGAAAGCCATATCTCCAGCGGACCGAACCAGACAGTGAGAATTGGTATTCAGAGTAGCAAAAGGTCGGTGTCACCCCCCATCAGTTCTCGGAAGAAAGAAGCACAGGAATCGACGCAAGCCGACAAGAAAGCAAGGCATCAAGAGCAAATGGAAGATAGATGGGATCTTTTAATCCGTAGCCTAGCCTAACTTCTTGATTTTTCTTTTAAGCATGGTGTAATAAGGAGGTCAGCAAACAAGTAAAAGTAGCATGCAACAGCAGTAACATTGCAGTCCCATGGTAGTCCCAGCTACCAAAACTTCCCGAACTACATTAACCTGATTCCCTTTTAGCCAGGAATATGTAGGAAACCTTTGAAGCAAAGGTTCGGTTAAACTTTTTTTCAAAAAATGCTTCACACGGAGTACTCGGATGAGCAAAAATCACTCACTTTATCTTTGCACGAAAACTGTCGTGTCTTCGGGCAAAGAGGGGCAGCTGTAAGCACGTGATTTTTGCCCTATGAAAGAATTACTCCCAAAAAATTCAAAATAAAATAATTTTCCTTTGGTGTGCAATTTTTTGAATTTTTGTGGTATTTTTGTATAATTATTTGTATTTTTGTCTGTGCATGTTTATTCGTTTAAATTAATAAAAATATAAAATATGTCGCATTTTCATTTAGTATTTATTTAAGTTTGTTTTTAAAAAAATGAGAAAATCATAAAAAAAAAATAATGTATGTTGCATTTTAGCATTTAACGTCTAAATTGTGCGATTTTATCGTTAATTGCTATTTAAATGTGCGATAATAGTTATTGGGAATTATTTAGTATTTTTGATAAGTTAATTTAGTTTATAACTTAATTTAAAAAATTTAGTTTTATTAATTAGAAAGTAGAAAAAAATAGAGCAAAAAATATAAAGAGAATCGGAATTGGGCTCTTCTTCAAATTCAAGCCACAGGCCCAAAAAATACCCAACCTTCCCTACGACCCGGTCCATTTCAAACCGGGTCAACCCAGTCCATAACCCCAAAGACCCACCCCCATCTTCCTATTTTTCATTTTCCACTCAAAATAAAAAAACCTAACACCTAAAACTACCCGCCTCCCTCCCTCTTCTTCTTCTCCAAAATCTCAAACACCCCAAGAAACCATGGCTCCCAAACACCCCAAGCAACCATGGATGCTGCCCTACCCCCTCATCCTTGTCGACACACACACACTCACACATGCAGAGCTGCTCGTCGACCACCATGGTTGCCTCGTCTTCATCTTCTTCTTCACTTCTACACCAAACCACCACCATCTACGCCAAGCAACGCAGCCACACACAGTCGTCATGGCTGCTGCGTCTGCTGCCTGTCGCTGCTACTGCTCCGCTGCTGCTACGTCTGCTGCTGCTACGTCTGCTGCTGCTGCTGCTCCGCCACTGCTGCGTCTGCTGCTGCCCGTCGATGATGCTGCTACGCCACTGCTGTGTTTGCTGCTCCTTCTGCTACTTCGTCGTCGTCTCCTTCAGTCGAACAACCCATCGTCGACATTGCCCAGTCGACCTCCAGCTGCCTCGTCGAGCTCCATGTTCAGCAGTATCAGCTGCTACTGCTTCGCCTCATCCTCACCGCCACTGCTTCGTCTTCAAACGACACCAAACATTCAAGTTCTTCGTTTGTCCGTTCGTGATCGTCTTCGGTGTCAAATGGTTTTGCTGCGATATTTGTTTCCGGGCAGATTTGTTTTCATTCGAGTTCATTATCGTTCCGATCCGGTTAGTTGGTTTAAATTTCGTTCCCGTCCGTAATTTGTTTGATATTTTTCGGATTTGAAATCATATATATTTGATATTAATTTCATGTTCATCGTTTTTTTTATTTTTCAGTTTGTTTTCATTCATTTTTCTTGTTTATTTTTAGATAGAAATTGATTAGCTTAATTTTAATGTTGCTAGATTTAAGTTGAAAATTCAATTAATTATTTTTCAGTTTATTTTATTAATTTAAAAGGATTTAATTTTAATATAGAAGAGTGTTGGTTTAAATCGCTTGAATCCGTTGTTTGTTATTTAAAATAGATTTAATTCGTGTTCATTTTGTTGAAGTTCGTTTTTTTTCCAGTAATTTAATGTGCAGTTATGTTTTGGGTTTTAATTTTTTTTTGATTCAATGTATCTTTGTTATAATTTTGTTGGATTTAATTTAAAAAGATCAATTGATTATTTGAAGTTTAGTGATTTGAATATGTTTATTTGTTTTGTTTAAGCTTAATTCGAGTTTAATTCGAATTTGAATAAAACTTGCTTGTTATTGTTGTTGAATCTTTTCATTTATGTCCATACTTTGTTTGATTGTTCTTGAATCCGAAATTAGTATAAGTTTGATTTTCTTGTTTGTTGTTTATCATTTTGATTATTTTTTTCAGTTTGTTTCATGATCTTGTTTAGTTTAATATAGAAATTGTTGGTTGTAATGTTGTTAGATTTAATTTTAAGTTCAAATGATTATTGAATTTAGAAATCTGAATATACTTGTTTGTTGTTGTTGTTGTTGTTGAATCTGAAAGTAGGTTTGTTTGTTGTTAAAAAATATTGTTCAATCAAAATAATTTTAGTTGTTTCTTTGAATTTGTTGTTGAAAATTGTTTAGAAATTGGTCATATTTGCTGTATTTTGGTTGAAATTAATTAGGTGAATTGGTTATAGCTGATGGGGGTAGTTTGGTAATTTGCAGTATGTTCAGGGGTAAAATGGTAATTTCAGTAAGGTTAGAGGGGTATTTTTGGAATTAAAATTCTGAACAATTATTTATTTTGAGTGCTCTGTCAATTAGGATTAAAATAATATTAAAATAATCAAGCATGGGGGACAAGACATAATGGGGGGGGGGGAATAATGTATTTGTTTAATGTAAGCATGTGGAACAAGACATAGTGGGGGGGGGGGATAGCGTATTTGTTTAATGTAAGCATGTGGAACAAGACATAGTGGGATTGCGGGGCTCAAGAAAAGTTGATTACATAAATAATAATTGTATTTTTTATGTAGTAGTGAGTTTGGTAAGAGAAAATGGTTGTTTTTATTATTTGATTAATTGATTAAAGGGTTTGGGGATGAGAGATAAATAAGATAGACTTGATCAGATTTTTGGAGAAGAAGAGACAAAGGGAGGAGACAGAAAAAAGAGAGAGAAGAAAGAAAAAAGAAGAGAGGAGACAAAGAGAAAAAAAGAGCTAAAAATATTTAAGAGAGAGAGAGAAAAATTCCGAAAAATATTAAAACTTTCAAAAAAAAAAGAAAAAAAAAGAAAATAAAATACAAATAAAAAAGGAGCTGGAAATTAAAAGAGAGAGTAGTATACACCTGATAAATATTCTGATATACGGGTTTAGAAATTAAGGGTTGAACATTAATTAGTCTTTCAAATCTAAAAAGATTCCCTTGGCTTCTGTCCATTGTTTGTTGTCGGTGTTTCTGGATTTTATTTTGATTTTCAAATCTGTCACTGGGATTTCTGTTGACTGGATTGTTGGTTATTATTGTTGTTGCTGTGTTACGTACTACGTGGCTAACTTTCTTCTTCTTATATTGACAATACCAGGTACACAACTGTAATTTTGGCATTTTGTAAGCTGAAATGAAGAATGAAATTTTAAATTTTTAATTTAGCTTTTTCTTTTTTTCATTAATTGTATTTAGGTTATTTCATGTATTATTATTCTGTAAATCGCCGTCGTTTTGCATAATTAGGCATATTGTAGCGATGTATTAAATAATGCTTTGCTTTAACCTGATTATTAGGTAGTATATATTTAAGCATGTTTATTACTGATTAAACTGTCTAATAATTAGAATAAGAAGAAAATAACGAAAAAATGACTTTATTAAATCAGTTTTGGCAAAATTGACTAAGTTCACTATTTATAAGGATTTTAGTATCGCCAACATTAAGTTAATCGAAATCATGTAGCTAAATTTAGTTAAAACATGAATTTAAATTAATTTTGCGAATCAAGTATTAGGACATGATTTGAATTAAAACAAGGTTAGTTAAGGTTAAATTAATTAAATTTTAGAAATACGCATTAGTAATCAAGATTGTTTCTAATTTTCAGTAGATGTAAATAATTAATTTCAATAGCTCAAGTCATCTAACAATATGATTTTAATCCGGTTATGGGATAATTAGTTTCTTTTAAAAAATTATTTGACAATTCCATATTGTATTTATAATTACAATTTTAGTAATATTTCTTTCCACTAATATTTGTTTTAAACTAGTATTTAATATGTTATTTTTAAGTATGTAAAGATTGATTTTATATTTATAGACAAAAAAAACAAAAAAAAATGTAGTCATTTTAGGATATTCATAAAATAAGAGAGGATTTCGCTAAAAAAAATAATAATATAAACAATACAAAAAAATTTGCCGGGTCCTCCAATCTTATTTATTTATTTTTTATTTTTTTTAAAAAAATACTTAGATTTTGGGATGGATCGTTTAGTAAATTTTACGGTCCTACCAAAAAGTATAACAACGCGTAGTCTTTAGGCGCATATTTAATAAGGGTATTTTCTTAAACATGGGTGTGCATTTATGTAACCCAAATCCCAATCTTGGCGGAGTCAAAATGCGTCAACAAATCACGTGTACACTGGTTGTGACGTGATTCGAGATGCGTTTTCACAATGTTGCAATTCTTGTATAAAATAATAATAATAACAATAATGATAAAAGCGGGTCAAAGTTAAATTTGCATATAAGTTCTTAATTGTTTTAAAAAAAATAGATAAATAAGCCAAATATAATAGTTGAGCGACCGTGCTAGAACCACGAAATCCGGGAATGCCTAACTCCTTCTCTCGGGTTAACAGAATTCCTTATCCGGATTTCTGATTCGCGGACTGTTAAACAGAGTCATTCTTTCCTCGATTCGGGATTCAACCGGTGACTTGGGACACCATAAATCTCCCCAGTGGCGACTCTGAAATAAATAAACAAATTCCGTTTCTATTGTCCTTTAATTGGAAAAACTCCTTCACCCCTCGCAGGGCGGAAAAAGGAGGTGTGACATCATTCACTTGGCGAGAATTTTGAACTTGTTGCAACTGTGCCTTTGCTAGATGGTTCATTGTAGTTGTCGACTCAGCTATAGCCTGCCCATGATCATGTAACTCCTTGCGCAAATGAGTAACTGTGGGGTCACCCTGGGGTACATTGACTCTACGTTTCCATTGTTGTTGGTTGGAAGAATTGCCCCTTTGGCTTTGATAATTGTTCATGTATTGCACCTCTTCATTCTGCCCATCATAACTGTCATCCTGAAATCCACCACAGTCATTGTCAAATTGTTCCGAATTCCCTTGGTTTTGTTGACCTCTTTGCCTTCTTTTGTTGACAAGCATGTTGATACCCTCTATGGCAGTCACTTGGCGAGGATTTTGAACTTGTTGCAACTATGCCTTTTCTAGTTGGTTCATTGTAGTTGTCAACTCAGTTATAGCATGCCCATGATCATGTAACTCCTTTCGCAAATAAGTAACCGTGGGGTCACCCTGGGGCATATTGGCTCTATGTTGCCAAGCAGAAGAAGTGTCAAGCTATCTCATCAAGAATGTCACAAGCCTCATCATAAGACAACTTCATAAAGTTGCCCCCAGCAAGTTGGTTCACTATGCACTGATTTGTTGTGTTAATGCCCCGGTAGAAAGTCCGTTGGATCATCGCCTCAATCATATCATTGTTGGGGCATTCCTTCACCATTGTTCTATAGTGCTCCCAAATCTCATGCAAAGGTTCGGTGGGCTCCTTCTTGAAGACCAACATCTCATCTCTCAATGCTGCCATATGCCCCGGTGAGAAATTTTTTGCAATGAACTTGTCCGCCAACTCATTCCATGTAGTGATAGAATGGTTGGGAAGTCGCTCAAGCCAATCCAATGCCTTCCTTCTAAGTGAAAATGGGAAGAGTCTCAACCGCAGTGCATTCCCGGACACATTAGTTTGCTTGCTCTCCCAACAGGTATCCATGAACCCCTTGAGATGTTTGTAAGCATTTTGATTGCCAGCGCTCGTGAAATACCCATGTTGCTCCAGCAATGTCAGCATCACATTGGTTATTTGAAAATTGCCCGCCCGAATTCAAGGTGGGACAATAGCACTTGCATAGCCTTGGTTCGGAAACGCTATATGAGCCACTCTTGGAGGTGGCGGGGGAGGGTCTGGAATATTATCATTGGCCTGGCGGCCTCTCCTTTGTCCTTGAGTCATAATAGGGACCTCATCTTCAACATTGTCATCTACTTCCTCCCCCAGCGGAAGATCTCCAAGAGGTGCATTGTTTAAGTTTGCTGTCATTTTGTACCTGAAGTTGCGACACAAACAAATTAGTAACACAGTAGGAAAGAAGAATAATACACAAAACTATTTAGATAGATAGTCAAAATCGTTAGCTCCCCGGAAACGACGCCAAAAAGTGATCGAGGCCAACCCTGCACTACTATGGAGTAGCGAGAGAGGTCGAAGCAGCTTTTACCCGATTAAGGTTGGGATCAATTTCCATAGGGAGCTAGATATTGGAGTCGGGTGTCTATCTAAAGCAGAGTTGTGTATTTGCTCTTAATTGCACTTCTACACATTTTTGGTTTGATTTATAATTCTAATTTTATAAAACTACAATGCTCAATTAAACTAAATAAAGCTAAGGTTAAACTATTGCGAGTTATTCAAATGATTAAAAGGCACTAGGGTAGTAACTTTCGCCTAGGTGGTCAATTGACGGGTTCTTGAGTCTAAAGCTAGATTGTCACATTTGGGGAGTATGATCTAACCATTGCAGGATTCTACTCACTCTATACCTCTCGGTAGTTCGAGTGATTTTACCCGAATTGACTTTCTCAAGACCAATTGGGTATGCAGATTTGCACAAGTAATCAAGGTTCAAGTTGGGTATTATTATCTTTAGGTTTAACCCTTTAATTGGGGCTATCAATCTCTTGAGTATCCCCCAATTCCTTGTTGGAATAATATCATGGATTTAGGCTCTCTTTCTCAAGAAGAGCCAAGGTCTACTAGGCATAAACTAGTGTTTGAAACCACTAATTCACAATTAAAACCCTAAATTAGCCCAAATATCAAACACCCATAGACAATCAAGCATCTAAACACAAGACCCATCAATTACCCACACTAGGGTTGAGCCACAACCCTAGCTGATGGGTCTAACTACTCATAATTAGAAAGAAAATAAAGAAATAGATGAAGAAAAACTCATAATAATTAATTGCTAAATTAAACTTGAAGATTCAATGTTGAAATCACGCTAAAATTACTCGAAATAGCTAAAAGGAACGAAGTCACGAGCGCAGCTCTCAGTACAAACTATCTGATGACCTAAAAATGGGAAAAGAATCTATTTACACTAGGCTAAATATTCTGGACAAAAATACCCCTGACTAGCCAGTGCGGACCGCACAAAATCAAGTGCGGCCGTACTAAGGCTCTGGGCTTGAATAATTAGCTCTCTGAACTTGGGCAATGCGGACCGCACGAAATCGAGTTAGGCCGCGGTGGCTTCCATTGCGGTCCGCACAAAAAGGACCGCAGACCGCATTGAGTTTCAACTTCCAAAACAAAACCTCTTTGAACCTTGGCTCCGTGGACTGCACTAAATCGAGTGCAGCCACAATGATCCCAATACGGATGGCACAAAACCCCTTGTAGCTGCATTGCCTTTTGGCCTGAATAACAACCTTTCTAAACTTCACTTGTGCGGACCGCACAGAATGGTGTGCGGCCGCACTGGCCCTGTTTGACTAAGCTTTGTCTTGTCTTGGTACTTGTACAAGTTTCACTCCTTTTTGAGTTGTTTTTTTATATCATGTCACCTTATTGATCAAACCTGCAATCAAGCACAACTTGTGAGCCTATGGGACTATTTTGTACACATTTCTTATTAAAACTTAAGCAAGAAGGAGTGTAAAATGCATCATATTCCCTGGTTATCACGTATTGGATCAAGTTGATATTTATTTTGTGAAGTTAACCGTTGGAATGAGATTGGTTATAACTGATTCCCTTGCTGGGATGTATTTGTTTCTATTTTGTTTCCCTTACCGGAATGTTATTATTTCTACTATTTGGGTGAGGAAAGAGTGATAAAGCATTAAGGGTGATGCTGTGCACATTCATACTTATGCATATGGTGAGGAAGAGTGGTAAAGCACGAAGGGTGATGTCGTGCACATTTACATTTATATTGATGCATATGGTGAGGAAGATAGATAAAGCATGAAGGGTGATGCCTTGCACATTTATATGATTCATATGGTGAGGAAGAGTGATAAAGCACGAATGGTGATGCCATGCACATTTCTATTATTGATTTTATGGTGAGGATTGAGAGTAAAAACATGAAGGGTGATGCCGTACATTTTCTGTTTGATGTGTTCATTTGCTGTTATTGGTTCAAGTGTTTTAATTGTTTAAATCCTTCACAGTTGTAATTTTTTATGTTTAAAACCCTATAGTATGTTGCCCCTTCCCATACATTTCTTCTTAGTTTTTTTTATTACTTGTTACTGTATTATTATACTGATAAACTGCACAAGTTTATGATGTTTGTCATATCCTAGCCTCGTCACTACTTTGCCGAGGTTAGGCTCGACACTTACCAGTACATGGGGTCGGTTGTACTGATACTGCACTCTACACTTTCTATGCAGATCTCGGTGTCGGACCGTGTGAGTAGAATCGGGTTGCTGCCTTCAGTCTAGTGGAGACCCGGGGTAGTCCTCCAGGCGTCCGCAGACCTTGGCGTCCCCTTCTATCCTGTTTCTTTTATGTTTTATCTATTTCTGAGATAGATGTGTATTTCTTTGTTCAGACCATTGTTTGTAATATTCGTAGACTGTCCGTGAGTAGTGACACTAGTTCTGGGTGAAGTTTTATTACAATTTTGTATTTGTATTAAGATAATTTGTTAAATTCTGTTTTTCTACATTTATTCCGCTGATTTAATTTTACTAACTTGTAAGATGTTGATAGATAAAGGGAAAAGTTAAAATAATTGGTAACCTTGGCTTGCCTAACGGGTACAATATTAGGCGCCATCATGATCTCGACGGTAGAAATTCGGGCCGTGACAAGTTGGTATCAGAGCTCTAGGTTGCTTAGGTCTCACAATTCATGAACAAGCTTAATAGAGTCTGAGGGATCGGTACATAGACGTCTGTGTTTATCTCCTAGAGGCTACGGAGTTAGGAATAGTTTTACTTCTATTTACCTCTGTCGTGCGGTTTGAATTCTCAATGCTAATTGAACTTCTACTCCGTTCTTTTGCAGATGGAGAGAACATGTACCGCTTTATCAGTTAATCAGCAGCCCGAGCCCCCAACAACAGCTCATATGCGGGGTAGAGGACAAGGCTAAGGCCGTGCTAGAGTCCGAGGCAGGGGTAAAGCTCAGCCCAGAGCAGCAGCACCAGTGGCGGAGCCTTAAGTAGAGTTTGATGATGAGGTTCCTGCCCAGACAGTTCTAGCAGGCCTAGCTCAAGTCCCAGAGAGGTTCATCGCTAACCTGGTACTCCAGGATGCTCTGGTCCATCTAGTGGGCCTTACAGAGAGTGTCACTCAGGCAGGCATACTTTCTGTAGCACCAGCCGTCTCTCATGCTGGGGGAGGAGCATATAGTCTTGCTACTTACACTCCGGAGCAGATGGCTCCCCAGTTTCAGACTCCAGCAACTCAGCTAGTTGGGATAGTTCCACCGGGTGTTGTAACTCAGGCCGGTGATGGATTAACTATGTCTTCTGATGCTTTGTGGAGATTAGATAGGTTCACCAAGCTTTTCACTACTACCTATGGCAGTACATCTTTAGTGGATCCCAGGACTATTTGGACAACTGTCATGAGGTTCTACGGAACATGGGGATAATGGAGACCAATGGGGTCGACTTTGCTGCTTTCCGTCTGTCAGGTTTCGCCAAGAAATGGTGGAGAGATTATTGTTTAGCCAAACCAGCTGGTTAACCAGCTCTCACTTGGGACCATTTCTCGCAGCTATTTCTCGAGAAGTTCCTTCCGGTCATTTAGAGAGAGGAGTACCGCAGGCGGTTCGAGCATCTTTAGTAGGGTTCTATGACTGTAACCTAGTATGATATGAAGTTTATTGATTTGGCTCGTCATACTCTTCTGATACTCCCCACTGAGAGAGAGAGAGAGAGAGAGAGAGAGAGAGGTGAGGAGGTTTATTGAGGGACTTGCTCAACCTATTAGATTGTAGATGTCTAAGGAGACAGGGTGCGATATTTCTTTTCAGGATGCGGCCAAGGTGGCCGGGCGGGTTGAGATGGTTCTAGCTTAGGGGAGCGATCAAGGGTCTGACAAGAGGCCTCGTCATTCTGGCAAATTTAGTGATGCCTCGTCTGGAGGCATGAATTCTTTTGGTAAAAGGCATCTTCCCAGGCCGTTTCATTCAGCACTTCAGGCTTCTCATGGTTCTCCAGGTGGTCGTGGTTCTCATATGCATCATTCTGATCAGTTACCCTACAGTGCACCATAAGCTCCTATCAGTGCATGTCCACTCCAGAGTTTTCAGGGTGGTTACTTAGGCCTTCAGGGTCAATTTTAGGGTCATCAATCTCAGACTCTCAGCAGCCAAAGTTTTGTTATACTTGTGGCGATACGAGGCACATTGCTAGATTTTGCCCTTGAGCCTGAAGCAGTTCTTAGTATCAGGGTTCTCGTGTTATAGTTCTGGTACTGGGTATTCCACTACCCACTCAACCAGCTAGATGTAGGGGTTGAGGTGTTATTGGTGGAGGTCAGTCAGCTAGAGGTGGAGGCCAACCAGCAGGAGGCCGTCCCAGGGATATAGTACAGAGTGGTGGGGCCTAGCCCTGATGTTATGCTTTTCCAGCCAAGCCTGAAGCTGAGTCCTCCGATATAGTTATCACAGGTACTGTTCTGGTTTGTAGTAGAGATGCTTCAGTTCTGTTTGATCAAGAGTCTACATACTCTTATGTGTCTTCGTATTTTGCTTCATATTTGGTTGTACTTCATGATTCTTTGATTGCTCCCGTATATATGTACACATCGGTGGGTGATTCTACTATGGTAGATCGCGTCTATCGTTAATGTGTAGTTGTTATTGGGGGTCTTGAGAATAGTGTAGATCTCCTATGTCTCGATATGGTAGACTTCGATATTATTTTGGGGATGGATTGGTTATCAACTTATCATGCCATATTGGATTGTCATGCCAAGACTGTGACCTTAGCATTGTCAGGGTTGCCTCGGTTGGAGTGAAGGGGGACTCTTTGTCATTCTACCAACAGGGTTATCTCTTATATGAAGACTCGGCGTATGGTCGAGAAGGGGTATTTGGCTTATTTGGCTTATGTTCGTGATTCTAGTGCTGAGGTTCCTTCTGTGGATTCTATGCCAATTGTTCGGGAGTTTCCCAAGGTATTTCCTGCAGACCTCTCGGGGATGCCACCCGATAGGGATATTGACTTTTGCATTGATTTGGCTCCGCCATATCATATGGCCCCACCAGAGTTGAAAGAATTGAAAGAAAAATTGCAAGACCTGCTTGATAAAGGCTTTATTAGACCTAGTGTCTAGCCTTGGGGTACGTCGGTGTTGTTTGTTAAGAAGAAGGATGGATCGATGAGGATATGCACAGATTATTGGCAGTTGAACAAAGTCACCATTAAGAACAAGTATCCATTGTCGAGGATTAATGATTTGTTTGATCAGCTTCAGGGTGCCAAGGTATTTTCGAAGATTGATTTGATATCTGGCTACCATCAGTTGAGAATTAGGGCATCCGATGTCCCTAAGATATCTTTTCGCACTCGGTACGGGCATTATGAGTTCTTAGTAATGTTATTTGGGATAACAAATGCCCTAGCAGCTTTTATGGATTTGATAACCCAGGTGTTCAAGCCTTATCTAGATTCCTTTGTGATTATTTTCATTGATGATATTTTGATCTACTCCCACAGCCGAGAGGAGCATGAGCATCACCTTTGAGTCGTTCTTCAGACTCTGAGAGATAGTCAGTTGTATGTTAAGTTTTCGAAATGTGATTTTTGGTTGAGTTCAGTAGCATTCCTAGGTCATGTCGTATCAACAGAGGGTATCCAGGTGGATCCTAAGAAGATTGAGGCAGTCAAGGACTGGCCTAGACCTATATCAGCTATAGAGATCCGAAGTCTCTTGGGTTTGGTAGGTTATTACCATCGGTTTGTGGAGGGGTTTTCATCTATAGCAGCTCCGATGACCAGGTTGACACAGAAAGGTGCCCAGTTCAGTGGTCGGACGAGTGTTAGGTGAGCTTTTAGAAGCTCAAGACAACTTTGACTATGGCGCCGATGTTGGTATTGCCCACAGGTTTAAGACCATATACGTTATATTGTGATACATCTCGTATTGGACTTGGTGCGGTATTGATGCAAAATGGCAAGGTTATTACATGTGCTTCGCGATAGTTGAAGATCCATGAGAAGAATTATCCAATTTATAATTTGGAGCTAGCAGCCATTGTTCATGTGCTGAAGATTTGGAGGCACTATTTATATGGCGTGTCATCTGAGGTGTTCATGGATCACAAAAGTTTGCAATACTTGTTCAAGCAGAAAGAACAAAATTTGAGGCAGATGAGGTGGTTGGAGCTATTAAAAGACTATGATATCACCATCTTGTATTATCCTAGGAAGGCCAATATGGTGGCTGATGCTTTGAGTAGGAAGTCAGCCAGTATGGGAAGCCTCGTGTATATTCCAATCTGTGAGAGATTGCTTGCTTTGGATGTTCAGGTGTTAGATAATCAGTTTGTGAGGTTCGATGTTTCTGAGCCCAGCCGTGTTCTAGCTTGCACAGTTGC
Source organism: Nicotiana sylvestris (assembly GCF_000393655.2). Taxonomy (NCBI): domain Eukaryota; kingdom Viridiplantae; phylum Streptophyta; class Magnoliopsida; order Solanales; family Solanaceae; genus Nicotiana; species Nicotiana sylvestris. The sequence continues at coordinate 197,344,364 of NC_091064.1, forward strand.
TTGTTCTTCATTATTTGAGCGCATCAGAGATCAGCAGTATGATGATCCTCATTTGCTTGTCCTTAGAGACACAGTGTGGCATGAAGGTGCCAAGTAGGTTACAGTTAGAGATGACGGAGTTTTGAGGATGCAGGGTCGAGTTTGTATGCCTAATGTTGATGGACTTTGTGAGTTGATTCTAGAGGAGGCCCATAGTTCCCGATATTCTATTCACCCGGGTGCCGCTAAGATGTATCAGGACTTGCGGCATCATTATTGGTGAGGGAGGATGAAGAAGGACATTGTTGCATATGTAGCCCGATGTTTGAATTGTCAGCAAGTAAAGTACAAGCATTAGAGACCTGCTGGTTTGCTTCAAAAGATTGAGATTCCTGAGTGGAAGTGGGAGCATATCACTATGGACTTCGTTGTTGGACTCCCACAGACTCAGAGGAAGTTCGACGCAGTATGGGTTATGGTAGATAGGCTGACTAAGTCAGCGCATTTCATTCCTGTGGCAGTTTCGTATTCTTCTGAGCAGTTGGTAGAGATTTATATCTGTGAGATCATTCATCTTCATGGTGTGCCCATGTCTATCATTTCTGATCGAGGTACGCAGTTTACCTAGCATTTTGGAGGGCAGTACATTGTGAGTTGGGTACGCGGGTCGAGTTGAGCATAACGTTTCATCCCCAGATGGACGGACAATCCGAGCGTACTATTCAGATTTTGGAGGATATGCTCCGCGTATGTGTTATTGACTTTGGAGGTTCTTGGAATCAGTTCTTGCCATTAGCGGAGTTTGCCTACAACAACAGTTATCAGTTGAGCATCCAGATGGCTCCCTATGAGTCATTATATGGTAGGCGGTGTCGGTAGCCGTTTGGGTGGTTTGAGCCGGAAGAGGCTCGGTTGTTGGGTACAGACTTAGTTCAGGATGCCTTGGAGAAGGTTAAGATCATTCAGGATATGCTTCGTATAGCTCAGTCTAGGCAGGAGATTTATGCCGACCGTAAGGTTCATGATGTGGCACTCATGGTCGGAGAGTAAGTGTTGATTCGGGTGTCGCCCATGAAGGGCGTGATGAGATTTGGGAAGAAGGGCAAGCTAATCCCTAGGTTCATCGGTCCTTGATCGAGTAGGAGATGTGGCTTACAGACTTGTGTTGCCGCCGGATTTATCAGTGGTGCATCCAGTGTTTCATATGTCCATGCTCCGGAAGTATCACGGCGATCCATCCCACGTGTTAGACTTCAACACTGTCTAGTTGGACAAAGACTTGACCTATGAGGAGGAACCGGTAGCTATTCTAGACCGGCAGGTTCGTCAGTTGAGATCGAAGAGTTACCCCTCGGTTCATATTTAGTGAAGAGGTCATCCTATTAAGGCAGCTACCTGGGAGTCCGAGTCCGATATGTGGAGCTGATATCCCCATGTTTTTACCGACTCAGGTACTTTTCTATATCCGTTCGAGGACGAACGGTTGTTTTAGAGGTGGAGAATGTGATGACTCAAAAGGTCATCTCTTGTTTTAGAAGTCAAATTTGTGTTTTGAGGCCTTAATAAACCTCCTTTTGTCTCTTCTCGATTTGCATGCGCAGTCCAGGCGTATATCTTGAAAGCCTTCATGTGAAAATTTGAGAAAAATGTTGAATTGTTGCCTTTAAAATTGAATTAAGTTGACTTCGGTCAACGTTTTGGGTAAACGGACCCGGATCTATGATTTGATGGTCCTGGAGGATCCATAGAAAAATATAGGACTTGGACATATGCCCGAAATTGTATTCCGAGGTCCCTAGCCCGAGAAATGAATTTTTGAAGAAAATTGTTTAACTAAAAATATAAGGATTTTCGGAACTTGAATCACATTTGATCTTGTTGGTATCAGGCCCATATTTTGGTTCCGGATCCCGGTACATGTTTAATATGGTATTTAAGTTATGTCTATAAAATTTGGTAAGAAACGGAGTTTATATGACGTGATTCGGACCCTTGGTTGTGAAAAAATAGAAACTTTAAGAGTTCTTGAGATTTTCATTGATTTTGATGCTAAATTCGTAGTTCTAGGTTTTATTTTGGCGATTTGATCACGCGAGCAAGTCCGTATGATGTTTTTAGATTTATGTGCATGTTTGGTTTGGAGCCCGAGGGCTCGTGTGAGTTTCGGATAGGTTTTGGGATGTTTTGGACTTAGGAAATTCTGTTGTTTGTTGTTGCACGTGCACAAGAATCTTGTGTTTCGTGATCGCGAAGCAATTCTCGCGATCGCAAAGTGTAAATCGTCTGAGGGAGAAATTTCTTCTTTGCGAACGCGAGGACTGGACACGAACGTGAAGCACTGGGGGTGGTACCCTTTGCGAACGCGCTCATCCTCCCGCGAACGCGATGGTCAAGGGACCTGGGGGAGGGGAGTCTTGTCCTTCTACGCGAACGCGACCACTGGGTCGCAAATGCGATGGCTTGGGGGGGGGGAGAATTGACTTACGCGAACACGTGGATGAACTCACGAATGCGAAGGCCTTAGGCTGCTGTGTATCGCGATCGCGACAGACCTCTCACGAACGCGATGAAGGTTTGTCCAGCGAATTTAAAACAGAACCAACACGGGATTTGACCAAAATTTCATATTTTCTTCCATAGAACTCGACCTTGGATGATTTTTAAAGAGAGATTTCATCACCAAATCATTGGTTTGTGTTCTTAAACTCATCTCTTTTATTTTCCATCAACACCCATTATATTTCTAGGCCTAAATCTTGTTCTTTCATGGTAGAATTAGGGATTTTGGGGAAAATTGGGGATTTTATAAAATTGGGGATTTAGACCTCGATTCGGGGTCGGATTCCAAAACTAATTACATATTTGGTCTCGTGGGTGAATGGGTTTTGGTCCAAATCTTGAGTTTTGACCAAGCGGACCCGGAGTCGATTTTTGACTTTTTGGGGAAAATGATAGAAAACCTATAAATAAGCATTGAAGTTGAATTCTTCAGCATTTATTGATGTTGTTAAGTTAATTATGGCTAGATACAAGCGGATTGGAGGTTGAATTTAGAGGGAAAACGATATTTGAGGCTTGATTTTGGCTGTGGAATCGAGGCAAGTGTTTGGCCTAACTTTTGCTTGAGGGAATAAGTGTTGTTGTCTTATTTTCTACATGTTAGTGTTGAGTACGACGTATAGGTGTGGTGACGAGTATCTATACGTTGGTGTCGAGCATGCCTGCGAGTCTTATAATATGATTGTTGTGACTCTTATTGTGTACTGTCTATGCTTAAATTGATGACTATCTATGTTGAACAAGATTTATGATAATTTCTTGGTAATTGACCATTGTTGAGTATTGTCTCAAGTTGAGATTTATTTTGTGAAGTTAACCGTTGGAACGAGATTAGTTATAGCTGATTCCCGTGCCGGGATGTATTTGTTCTATTGTTGATTCCCTTATTGGGATGTTATTATGTCTACCGTTTGGGTGAGTAAAGAGGGATAAATCACGAAGGTTGATGCCGTGCACATTCATATTTATGTATATGGTGAGAAAGTGTGATAAAGCACGAAGGGTGATGTCGTGCATATTTACATCCATATTGATGCATATGGTGAGGAAGAGATATAAAGTACGAAGGGTGATGCCTTGCACATTTATATTATTCATATGGTGAGGAAGAGTGATAAAGCACAAAGGGTGATGCCGTGCACATTTCTATTATTGATTGCATGGTGAGGATTGAGAGTAAAAGCACAAAGGGTGATGCCGTGCATTTTCTATTTGTTGTGTTCATTTACTGTTATCGGTTCAAATGTTTTAATTGTTTAAATTCCTTAGTGCTATAATTCTTTATGTTGAAACCCCCAAAGTATGTTGCCCCTTCCCATACATTTCTACTTAGTTTTTTTTATTACTTGTTACTCTGTTATTATACTGGTTAACAACACATGTTTATGATGTTTGTCGTGTCCTAGCCTCGTCACTACTTCGCCGAGGTTAGGCTCGACACTTACCAGTACATGGGGTCGGTTGTACTGATACTTTACTTTGTACTTTTTGTGCAGATATCGATGTCGGGCCGTATGAGTAGAGTCGGGTGGCTGCCTTCAGTCCAGTGGAGACCCGAGGTAGTCCTGCAGGCGTCCGCAGGCCTTGGCATCCCCTTCTATCCTGTTTCTTTCCTGTTTTATCTATTTCCGAGACAGATGTGTATTTCTTTGTTCAGACCATTGTATGTAGTATTCGTATACTGTCCGTGAGTAGTGACGCCAGTTCTGGATGGAGTTTTATTACACTTTCGTATGTATTAAAATAATTTGTTAAATTCTGTTCTTCCGCATTTATTCCGCTGATTTATCTTTGTTAACTTGTAAGTTGTTGATAGATAAAGGGAAAAAGTAAAATAATTGGTAACGTTAGTTTGCCTATCGGGTACAATGTTAGGCGCCATCACAATCCCGACGATGAGAAATTCGGATCGTGACACTTTCATATATAGCATTCAGCCATTGTCAGCACAAGTGAGTCATTATGTTATAAACGACCATGATGCAAATATAGTAATATTAAGCAAGCACCCTCTAAACAAATCGAGATTTGCTTTGTCAGACCAATTAAGCAAAAGGATACAGAAAATTCACTCCTTATTGGAGTCGCACTAACAGAAAGGAAAAGAGGTATGTATAGTTTCTGAACTAATCCGTATAACTTGAAAATAATAATCTATAGAGAGTGCCACAAGTACTTAATTGCAAGACAAATAACAACAAATTGCTTACTCGATTTACATGCATCATTTCATACTGAACTTGCAAAATCATTATTTGGTCTCCTAGATTTGCTAGCATGAAATAAGGAACGTGTACAGACAATTGTTGACATGCCATACACAAACCTAAGATTGAAATCTCATACCATAATTCGCTTGTATTGCCATTTAATGAGGGATCTTTTCACATTATTCCTATCCAAATCAGCAATGCACGAAATAATCAAAGTATTCATATTCCACCTTGTAGATTGATGCATGCATTTTTCACGTCATTGTCTTCACGTTGGTTTACTCCTGATTCACAATGTTGTTGTGTTAGTACATTAGATGTATTCTCTTCTTTTATTCTATCAGTTATTGATATTGTTAATACAATTTAACGATTACCAATCTACTATTTGTACCATCGTGTTGCAATTGATTTTCAACATCAGTAGATCTCTTGCAATCCACCTCTTCCTGTATGAGAACTTATCCTACAATACAAAAGATAAATTACTAAGTCTTATTTTAAACTACAGAGTGTCGTCCGAAAAATAATGATTTTTATAAGAGCATTATTTATATTTTTTTTATCTCAATGATGATCATTTGTAGTTGTCTTATTAAAGTGAGAATGGCAGGTAAGGTGAAGAATGTTTGCCTTCTGTTACTGTAGTATGCTAGTGCACCATTAAGAACATAACCAAATTGATCCTTGTGCAGCATTAAGAACATTCTCAAACCGGATGACTTCCATATATGACAAAGACCAGCAAAATTTTCTGTTGCATCTACGCATGATTTTTTGCACCCACTGATACTTGGTCAATAGAAAGAATAGCAGCAAGACTCCTACGTTTTAATCAACTACTGATTTTAACTACAGTAATGAGAGCAACTGATAAGGGGAACGGGCAGGTGGCACAATAAAACAGAATGACTACAAAGACGACTTTGTTTCTGTACATCAACGTGGCGTAAATGTGATGACCCAGAAAGTCATCACTTGTTTTAACAGTTAATTCTGTGTTTCGATGCCTTGGAAGTCTCCTTTTATCTCATCTCGATTTACGCGTGCAGTCCTGGCGTAAATCCGTAAAGCTTTTGTGTGAAAATTTGAGGAAAATGCTAATTTTGCCTTTAAAATTGAATTTAAGTTAACTTCAGTGAACATTTTAGGTAAACGGATCCGGACCCATGATTTGACGGTCCCGGAGAGTCCGTAGAAAAATATGGGACTTGAGCGTATGCTCGAAATTGAATTCCGAGGTCCCTAACCCGAGAAATGAATTTTTGAAAGAAATTGTTTAACTGAAATTATAAGAGTTTTGGGAAATTTAAATATGTTTGAATTTGATGGTATCGTCCCGTATTTCGGTTCCGGAGTCCGGTACAGGTTTAATATGATATTTAAGTTGTGCCTATAAAATTTGGTAAGAAACAGAGTTCAAATGGCGTGAATCGGACCCTCGGTTGTGAAAATTTGAACTTAAGAGTTCTTGAGATTTTTTCTTTGATTTTGATGCTAAACTTGTAGTTCTAGGTGTTATTTTGGCGATTTGATCGTACGAGCAAGTCCGTATGATGTTTTTAGGTTAGTATGCATGTTTGGTTTGGAGCCCCGACGGCTCGGGTGAGTTTCAGATGGGTTTCAGGATATTTTGGACATAGAACTTCTGTTGTCTTTGCTGCTTCTGGTACACAAACGTTTTATGCTTTGCGGTCGCGAATCCACTCTCGCGATCGCGAAGTGTAATTAGGGCTGGAGCTGGGTTTGTTCTACGTGAATGCGCAACCTGGATCGCAAATGCGGAGCACTGGGGGCTGCTCTACGCGAACGCGACCTGTGGCACGCAAACGCATATAGTAAATTGGAGGTGGGCTGGGAATTTATCATTTCTTCTACGCGAACGCTTACTTTGGTCCGCGAACGCAAAGGTCAGGGGGGATTACCCTTCGTGAACGCGTGAAGAACTCGCGATCGCGTAAGCCTGAGGAAGGCAGCTCTTTGCGAACATGGTAGGCCCTTCGCAAACGTGAGAAGGCCTGCCCAGTCTTTTTAAAACAGAACCAAAACGGGATTAAGGCATTTTTTCATATCTCCTTCCCCAAAATCAGACCCTAGGCGATATTCGAAGAGCAAAAACCCCAAATCATGGGTATGTGTTCTTGAACTCAATTCCTTCATTTTCCATCAACACCCATTAGATTTCTAGGCCTAAATCTTGTTCTTCAAGGGTAGAAATTAGGAATTTTAGGAGAATTGGGGATTTTAAAATTTTGGGGATTTAGACCTCGATTTGGGGTCGGATTCCGAAACAAATTGTATATTTGAGCTCGTGGAGGAATGGGTGAACGAGTTTTAGTTTGAACCTTGAGTTTTGACCAAGCGGACCCGGGGTCGGGTTTTGACCTTTTTGAAAGAATGTTGGGAAATCTATAGTTTTTCATTCGAATTGGTTTCTTGAGCTTCAATTAATGATAATAAGTTAATATTGACTGGATACAATTTAATTGGAAGTGGAATCAAAAGGAAAAGCTGTGTTTGAGGCTTGAATTTGGCCGTATAAATTCGAGGTAAGTGTTTGGCCTAACCTTAGCTTGAGGGAATAAGTGTTGTGTCTTAATTGCTATGTGTAGAGTCCAGTACGACGTATAGGTGAAGTGATGAGTATCTATACGTTGGTGTCAAGCATGCCTGTGAGTCTTATTTTATGATTTGTTACGATTTTATTATGTATTGACCATGCTTAAATCAATGATTAACATTGTGGAACAAGACTTATGATAAATTCTTGGTAATTGATCATTTTTGGTGTATTGGTTCAAGTTGAGTTTATTTTGCAAATTAACTGTTGACACTGGATTGGTTGTAGCTGATTCCTTTGCCGGGATGATATTGTTTATATTGTTGACTCCCTTGTCGGGATGGTATTGTTTCTATTGTTGATTCTATTTTTGATTCCTTGCCAGAATGTTATTATTTCATTTGTTTTGGTGAGGAAGAGTTTAAAGCAGGAAGGGTGATGCCGTGCATGATATTGTGAGAGAGTGTTAATGCACGAAGGGTGATGCCGTGCCGATATTGTGAGTGTTAATGCATGAAGGGTGATGCCGTGCCATATTATTGAGAATAAAAGCACAAAGGGTGATGCCGTGCCATTTCTTTGATTTATATGGTGAGGATGAGAGTAAAAGCACGAATGGTGATGTCGTGTTGTTTCTTTGATTCATATGGTGAGGATGAGAGTAAAATCACGAAAGGTGATGTCGTGCACCTGATTTTGTGTTATTATCTCTGTTGCTTCAAGTTTGATAGGTACTTTGTCGCTTTATTTCATTATTTCCATAACCTGATATTCTCCCCTCAGCATGTTCCCCTTTTTCTGTCTTATCTTGTTTAATTCTTGTTATTATTGCTTCCTGTTATTATTGCTTCTCGTATATAATAAAATTGCACAGGTTTATATTGTTGTCGCATCCTAGCCTCTTCACCACTTCGCCGAGGTTAGGCTTGTCACTTGCCAATACATGGGGTCGGCTGTACTGATACTACACTCTGCACTCTTTTGTGCAGATCCTGATACTGGACCCTACGAACCATAGTTCGAGGTTACTGCCTTCAGTCTAGTGGAGACCCGAGGTAGTCCTGCAGGCATTCGCAGGCCTTGGCGTCCCCTTTTATCCTAGTTTCATTCTGTTTTATTTATTTCTAAGATAGACTTGTACTTTTATTATTTAGACTACTATTTGTAGTATTCCTAGACAGTCTGTGATATTGTGACTCCAGTTCTAGGCAGAACTATATTATGGATTCATATTTGTATTAAGTTAAATTGTTAATTCAGTTCTTTCGCATTATTTTTCCGTTGTTTATATTGTGTTAATTGTTAAAGGCTAAATTGAAAAGGGTAAATTAAACGGAGTAGTTGGCTTGCCTAGCTTTCACTAGTAGGCGCCATCACGATCCCGACGGCGAAAAATTCGGGTCGTGACAAGTTGGTATCAGAGCTCTAGGTTGCTTAGGTCTCACAATTTATGGACAATCTTAGTAGAGTCTGAGGGATCGGTACAGAGACATATGTGCTTATCCCCAAGAGTCTACAGAGTTTAGGAATGACTGCACATCTATTTTTCTCTGTCATGCGATTTGACTTCTCAATGCTAATTGAACTTTTACTCTGTTCTTTCGTAGATGGCTAGAACACGTACTTCTTCATCCGCCGATCAGCAGCCCGAGCCCCAGTGGCAGCTCATACGAAGGGCAGAGGATGAGGCCGAGGCCGTGCTAGAGTTTGAGGTAGGGGCAGGTCTCAACCGAGAGCAGCAGCACCAACATCGGAGCCTCGGGTAGAGTTTGATGATGAGGTTCCAGCCCAAACCGTTACAACAAGGCCAGCTCAGGTCCTAGAGGGGTTCATCGCTACTCCGGTACTCCAGGATGCTCTGGTTCGACTAGTGGGCCTTATGGAGAGTGTCCCATACAGGCTTACTTCCTGTAGCACCAGCCGTCTCTCAGGCTGGAGGAGGAGCACAGACTCCCGCTACTCGCACTCTGGAGAAGATGGCTCCCCAGTTTCAGACTCCAGCAGCTCAGCCAGTTGGGGTAGTTAAGCTGGGTGTTGTGGCTCAGACCGGTGATGGAGGAGCTATGTCTGCTGATGCTTTATGGAGGCTGGACAGGTTCACCAAGCTCTTTACTGCTACCTATAGCGGTGCATCTTCAGAGGATCCCCAAGACTATTTGGAAAACTGTCACGAGGTTCTTTGGAACACGATGATAGTGGAGGCCAATGGGGTCAACTTTGTTGCTTTTCGTCTGTCAGGTTCCGCCAAGACTTGATGGAGAGATTATTGTTTGGATAGGCCAGCTGGGTCACCTGCTTTGACTTGGGATCAGTTCTCTCAGCTATTACTGGAGAAGTTTCTTCCTATCACTCAGAGGAAGGACTATCAGAGGTAGTTTGAGCGTCTCCAGCAAGGTTCTATGATCGTCACTTAGTATGAGACCAGATTCATTGCCTTGGCCCATCATGCTTTTATCATACTTCCCACCGAGAGAGAGAGAGAGATAGAGAGAGAGAGAGAGAGAGAGAGAGAGAGAGAGAGAGAGAGAGAGTGAGGAGGTTTATTGAGGGATTAACTCAGCCTATCAGATTGCAGATGGCTAAGGAGACAGGGATTGAGATTTCTTTCCAGGATGCAGCCAATGTGGCTAGGAGAGTTGAGATAGTTCTATTGCATGGGAGTGGTCAAGGGTCTGACAAGAGGCCCTATCATTCTGGCAGGTTCAGCGGTGCCTCATCTGGAGGTAGGGATTCATTCGGTGGGGGCATCCTCCCATGCCGTTTCATTCGGCACTTCAGACTTCTCATGGTGCTCCAGGTGGCTGTAGTTCTTATGTGCAATATTCTGATAAGCAATTCTACCGTGCGCCATCAGCTACTATCAGTGCACCTCCGCTCTAGAGTTAACATGGTGGTTACTCGGGTCGTCAGGGTCAGTTTCAAGGTCAGCAATCTCAACAGCCGAAGTCTTGTTATACATGTGGTGATCTAGGGCACATAGCTAGGTTTTTCCCTTGAGCCTCGAGCAATTCTCAGCATCAGGGCTCTCGTGCTATGGTTCCAACACCAGGTGTTCCACCGCCCGCTTAGCCAGCTAGAGGTAGGGGTCGAGGTGTTAGAGGTGGAGGCTAGGCCATTAGAGGTGGAGGTCAGGTAGCTAGAGGTGGAGGCCAGCCAGTAGGAGGCCATCCTCGAGATGTAGTTTAAAGTGGTGGGGCCCAGGCCCGATGTTATGCTATTCCAGCCAGACCTGAGGCTGAGGCCTCCGATGCTGTTATCACATGTACGATTTTAGTTTGCAGTAAAGATGCTTCAGTTCTATTTGACCGAGGGTCTACATATTCCTATGTGTCATCTTATTTTGCCCCTTATTTGGTTGTGCCTCGTTATTCCTTTAGTGCTCCTGTATATGTGTCTACACCGGTAGGTGATTTTATTGTGGTAGATCGTGTTTATCGTTCGTGTGTGGTTGTTATTAGGGGTCTTGAGACTAGTGTAGATCTCCTACTTCTCGATATGGTGGATTTCGATGTCATTTTGGGGATGGATTGGTTGTCACCTTATCATGCTATCTTGGACTATCATGCTAAGACCGTGACCTTAGCATTGTCGGGGTTGTATCGTTTGGAGTGGAGAAGGACTCCTGATCATTCTACCAACATGGTTGTCTCATATATGAAGGTTTGACGTATGGTTGATAAGGGATGTTTGGCCTATTTGGCGTATGTTCATGATTCTAGTGCTGAGGTTCTTTCTATAGATTCTGTGCCCGTTGTTCGTGAGTTTCCAGAGGTATTTCCTGCAGATCTGCCGGGTATGCTGCCTGATAGGGATATTGACTTTTACATTGATTTGGCTCTGGGCACTCAGCCCATTTCTATTCCGCCGTATCGCATGGCTCTGCCAGTGTTGAAAGAATTAAAAGAACAGTTTCAAGACTTGCTTGATAAAGGCTTTATTAGACCTAGTGTCTCGCCTTGGGGTGCGCCGATGTTGTTTGTTAAGAAGAAGGATGGATCGATAAGGATGTGTATAGATTATCGGCAGTTGAACAAAGTCAACATCAAGAACAAGTATCCATTGCCGAGGACTGATGATTTATTTGACCAGCTTCAGGGTGCCAAGGTGTTTTCAAAGATTGATTTGAGATATGGCTACCATCAGTTGAGGATTAAGGCATCTGATATCCCTAAGATAGCTTTTTGCACTCGGTACATGCATTATGAGTTCTTAGTGATGTCATTTGGTTTGACAAATGCCCCAGCAGCCTTCATGGATTTGATGAACCGAGTGTTCAAGCCTTATTTGGATTCCTTCGTGATTGTCTTCATTGATGATATTTTGATCTACTCTCGCGGTTTAGAGGAGCATGAGCAACATCTTCGAGTCGTTCTCTAGACTCTGAGGGACAATCAGTTATATGCTAAGTTTTTGAAATGTGAGTTTTGGTTGAGTTTAGTTGCATTCTTGGGTCATGTTGTATCAGTAGAGGGTTTTCAGGTGGATCCTAAGAAGATTACGGCAGTCAAAGACTAGCCTAGACCCATATAAGCTATAGAGATCTGGAGTTTTTTGGGTTTGAGGGGCTATTACCGTCAGTTTGTGGAGGGGTTTTCATCTATTGTAGCCCCGATGACTAGGTTGACCCAGAAGGGTGCCCAGTTCAGGTGGTCGGATGAGTACGAGACAAGCTTTCAGAAGCTCAAGATAGCTTTGACTACGGCGCCAGTGTTGGTATTGCCCACAGGTTCAGGGCCATATACAGTATATTGTGATGCATCTCGTTTTGGACTTGGTGCGGTGTTGATGCGGAATGGCAAGGTTATTACATATGCTTCGCGACAGTTGAATATCCACGAGAAGAATTATCCAGTTCATGATTTGGAGTTAGTAGCCATTGTTCACGCACTGAAGATCTGGAGGCATTATTTATATGGCGTGTCGTGTGAGGTGTTTACAGATCACAAGAGTTTGCAATACTTGTTCAAGAAAAATGAGCTAAATTTGAGGCAGAGGAGGTGGTTGGAGCTATTGAAGGACTATGATATCACTATCTTGTATCATCCGGGAAACGCCAATGTAGTGGCAGATGCTTTGAGTAGGAAGTCAGTCGGTATGGGCAGCCTTGCGTATATTCCAGTCGGGGAGAGACCGCTTGCTTTGGATGTTCAGACTTTGGCCAATCAGTTTGTGAGGTTGGATGTTTCTGAGCCTAGACGTGTGCTAGCTTGCACAGTCGCTCGTTCTTCATTATTTGAGCGTATCAGAGATCAACATTATGATGATCCTTATTTGCTTGTCCTTAGGGACACGGTACAACACTGTGGTGCCAAGCAGATCACAGTTGGAGATGATGGAGTTTTGAGGATGCAGGGTCGTATTTGTGTGCCTAATATGGATGGACTTCGTGAGTTGATTCTAGAGGAGGCCCATAGTTCTCGGTACTCTATTCATCCAGGCGCCGCTAAGATGTATTAGGATTTGCGGCAGCATTATTGGTGGAGGAGGATGAAGAAGGATATTATTGCGTATGTAGCTCAGTGTTTGAATTGTCAGCAGGTAAAGTACGAGCATCAGAGACCTGGTAGTTTGTTTCAGAAGATTGGGATTCCTGAGTGGAAGTGGGAGCGGATCACTATGGATTTCGTTGTTGGACTCCCACGGATGCAGAGTAAGTTCGATGCAGTATGGGTTAATGTTAATAGGCTGACCAAGTTAGCGCATTTCATTCATGTGGAAGTTTCCTATTCTTCGGAGTGGTTGGATGAGATCTATATTCGGGAGATTGTTCGTCTTCATGGTGTGCCCATGTCTATCATTTCTAACTGAGGTACACAGTTCACCTCACATTTCTGGAGGGCAGTATAATGTGAGTTGGGTACGCAGGTCGAGTTGAGCACAAAATTTCATCCTCAGACGGACGGACAGTCAGAGCGTACTATTCAAATTTTGGAGGATATGCTCCGAACATGTGTTATTGACTTTGGAGGTTCTTGGGATCAGTTCTTGCCATTAGCAGAGTTTGCCTACAACAACATTTATCAGTCGAGCATTCAGATGGCTCCCTACAAGGCTTTGTTTGGTAGGCGGTGTCGGTCACCGGTTGGCTGGTTTGATCCGGGAGAGGCTTGGTTGTTGGGTACAGACTTAGTCCAGGATGCCTTGGATAAGGTTAAGTTCATTCAGTATAGACTTCGTACAGCTCAGCCTAGGCAGAAGAGTTATGTCGACCGCAAGGTTTGTGATGTAGCATTCATTGTCGGAGAGCGAGTGTTGCTTCGGGTGTTGCCCATGAAGGGTGTGATGAGGTTTGGGAAGAAGGGAAAGCTAAGCCCTAGGTTCATTTGCCCTTTTGAGATTCTTCGGAGAGTGGGAAAGGTGGCTTACGAGTTTGCGTTGCCACCGGGATTATCAGCTGTGCACCCAATGTTTCATGTGTCCATACTTCGGAAGTATCACGGCAATCCATCCCACTATTGCGCCCCCTTTTCTAATAAAGCGAAATCGAGCTCGTGACATTTGGGAGTACAAATCGTTCCCTTTTGGGAATTGGGTTTTGGAATTTGAAGAGTCGCCACCTAATGATTAAGTGCATTAGGACACTAAGAAGGGTTTGAGTTTGAAGAACCAGAGTTTGGGTAAGGGCTAGAAATTATCTCAAGGGGAAGGTGTTAGGCACCCCTCAATCCACTAGTGTGGTTCCCGGCCATGTTACAATTGAGACTTCACATAATCAAATAAGCAATTAAGGGTTCAAGTAAGAAATGGTCCACATACAACATTGCAAGTAAGTCGAAACTTGAGAAAGGGTAAAAAAGGGCAGGAATTTGATGAAAGATTTAAGCAATTCTATAAGGAATAGATGAAAACAAATAAAAGAGAAGGGGGTCCTAGGTTTATGATTAATATGTATCACATCAATGCAATACCTAGCAATCACTCCTCAGAAGAAGGGTCGCACGTGATATTAGCGCACCGGTCATCATATCCATATCTACCCTTCCCACCCCGCTAAGGTATTAAAGCGCAGAATAGTATCGTTACTTATTGCATGTTAATACCAATCCCAATCCTATCAGTCCCGGAGGCATTGAGACTACTAATTCTAAAGGGGAGGGAATTGGGGCTTTTTTAGAGTTTCAAAAGGATTAAAAATCTAGGCGACAAGCAAAAAAAACAAACAGCAGTTAAGGGGTGAACAAATAGTAATTAAGGCTCAAGTAGGCCTCCTTATTCAAAGCAGCAAGTTATTTAGCATAACTTACAAGTACTGGTTAGGTCTTTAATAAATTAAGGCGTAGGACAGGCTGATTCATCACATATTTCTCTGATGAGGAGTCCGAATTAGCCTTGTCTGGTTGTAGTTATAAAAAACTGACACAATTAATTACCTAATAGTTTTCCTAAGTGAGACCTATAGGCATGATCTCTAGCATAGCGTTATGATTTTAAAGAAAGATTGCTGGTTTTATAAACAAAAGGATTTGCAAACTTTAAACGACCTTATGACTGATTTTAGACTCATAGACGAAGCTGATTCAATTGATTACTCCTATAGGCAAGCTATCTAAGCGTTATTGGTTTTCAAAACAATTACATAAATGCAAGAGTCCTATAGGCATGGTATCTAGAATGGAGTTGATCATTATAAAACTTATGATTGTTTGCCTAATGACATGCATATGCAGAAGTGCAGAAAACCTAAGATCATGATTTCTATATGCAGAACTTATAGGCATAATTTCTAAGATGCAGAAATGCAGAACTTATAGGCATAATTTCTATGGTGCTGAAATGTAGAACTTATAGGCATAATTTCTAAGATGCAGAAACGCAAAAGTGCAGTAAAACTTATAGGCATGAGTTCTAAAATGAGAATGCAGAAATTCATAAATAACCTATATGCAGGTTTTCTACCCTTTGCATGCATTCATCCATAGCCCTTTCTACTATCCATCCCTGAAAGTTATTACAAATTATTACAGACCCGAATGAATCAGAAAAGAAAAGTAAAATTACATCAGAAGTTCCAGCTACAACCAAACAGCCT
Source organism: Nicotiana sylvestris (assembly GCF_000393655.2). Lineage (NCBI taxonomy): Eukaryota > Viridiplantae > Streptophyta > Magnoliopsida > Solanales > Solanaceae > Nicotiana > Nicotiana sylvestris. The sequence continues at coordinate 197,359,704 of NC_091064.1, forward strand.
AATTCAGACTCAAAGTCCAACAATATGAGATAAACCAACTTCCAGGATCAGATTTCCAAAAATCCTTTCTCATATTTGGGACGTATCAAAGTTCCCAAAAGTCTCAAAGGGCTTCGGGCAATGCTTACACCCCAAACACATTGCAGAATTAAGAGCATACTGTAGTGTGGAAATGTCAGCCCTCAGATGTCCAAGTTTAGAGGGAACTCAAGGTCCCAAAGCAAGGCTCATAAGAGAGGGGCTGAACTTAGAAATTAAGAGTAAGTGTAAGTGCACGAGGGGGAATTAGGGAGAGCTATGGTAAGCTAGTGGTCATGCCCAGCAATTGAGAATGCTGGCACACCCCTGACCAGCCTGTTAGCCAAACTTGGGAGTTAGGATCCATTGTGGATCAGGTTATGGCCTGGGTAGTAATTTGGATACTGCCAGGCCAAGAACCTTAACTCAAACACATAGAAGGGAACCGGGGTAGGGATTCACAATAGAAATAGATGCAGGGAAAGAACATAATTAACATAAATCATTGAACATGAGCAGTAAAGTAAACAAGAGGGCTAGAACTGTAAAGTAAACACATAGGGGTGAGGCAGAAAATTAAATAAAAAAACATACCAGTTTCAAGGGAAAACAAGTAAAATAGTAGTCTTGAAGAGAGCCAAGTTGCAAACAAAGTAATTACAAAAGATCTCAAACAAAGCAGAGTGTTGAATTCAAAACAGTATTGCAAGTGTGCAAGTACTGAGTTGGAAGTTAAGAACTAGTAGTGTGAAAGTGGTGAAGATGAAATCGTAAGGTGTAAGGTTAAGTTCTGAGGTCTTAAAAGCAAAAGGGCAGCCCCTTTTATGGTTCAGAGAAGCAAGTAAGAAAGGCAAATAAATATCATTGAAATCTGCCCCTTCTAATTAAAACCTTTCAAAGTAGCACAAAAGGGGTAAATACATAGAAGTTATTTAAGGAAAATAGTCAATGGTACACGGTTTGTGCCAAATATGGCAAGGGGGTCAATCAAACATCCATGAAACCAAAATTACAAGTTCAAATTTGAATGAACCAAGTCAAGAAAGGTAAAGAAGGTTCAATCGAAGAAAATCAGTGACAATTCATCAGCCTTATTAAAGGGATTTCAGAATCAATCACTTAGTTGGTGAAAACCTTTTGAAAGAGGAATTTTCTCGTATATAAAGCATACCAATCAAACAAAAGGAACTGTCAAGTTATTTAGGAAAAAAAGTCTATCACTAAAAGTCTCAAAGTCATAAGCAAAAGGGATTCAAGTTCAATTACAGACTCATAGTAAGTCTGAAAGCCTATGGTCCCAAAGTGGAACCCTGATACCACTTGCCAAAGAAACCCCCAAAACCTAGGGTTTTGAATAGAGTCAGACAATAGAGATGAGCAAACAGGTCATTGAAAGGGGCTTAGAAGTCTCTTTCAAAGACTTATGAGAGACAAACACACACGATAGAAAGGACACTGATTCAAGGTCACGAGACCATGTTTGAGAAAACTTGGAGTTAAAACAAGTTCAGAAGAAAGAGATGATACGAGTTTTTGAACAACAGAGAAAAATATGCTTAGCAGGAACAAAGTTCAGTAAAGTGAACAAAATCAAAGAATTCAACCATAAACACGTATAGCAAAGAATAAGGAAAACAACACGAATTATTATGTGAGCATAAGAGTAACAACAAAGGATAGAAGAGTCTTACATAATAGAAAAGAAACAAGAGAGAAAACTCATGCGTAACAAGAAGAAAACATACGAGCATAAAACACACATAAAGAAAGAACAGGAAGAATCAAAAAATATTTGAAGAAACCTTTTCAGAAACCCTAAAATCGAATTTGAACGATTTAAAAAGGAAATTTGAGGAAATCCTTTAAAAAGTCAAGTAAAGTCCAGGCATGTCACAGATCTAAGAAAAATAAATAAGTACAGAAACTCAGACGGCTTAGAGTTGCAGAGAAAACCCTAGAATGAGAAAGGTCTTGAGGAAAGTCAGATCCTGAGTCGAAAAGACTCATATTGCTTGAACACGCCGGAATAATGGCCGGAGAAGCCATAGATCTACAGATCTGAGAAGGATCTAAAGAGAGCCATTGAAGTTGGGCTTCAAAACCCTGAGTAGCTTAGGTTTACTGGTGAGAGGGGGTGAATACAGGACACTCACGGCCTAAAACGCCATGGATTCCGGTGGAATCATGGTAGAATGAGGTGGTAGACGATTAGGGTTTCGGGGTGGCTAGAGAGTGTTTGAGAGATGAAAGGGTTTCAAAGGCGGCATCTCAGATGAAATGAATTAGGTTAAGGGGGTTTGGGAATTAAAAGGGAAAGAAAGAATCTCGGTCGTTGATCAAAATGATCAACGGCCTGGAATAAAAGGAAGCCATGTGGGTTTTTAAATCGAGTCAGGGGTTGGGTAAATTAGGAATTGGGCTGGCCTCGATTTGAGGCAGAATTGGGGTCAAATTGAGGCTAAAATTGAAAGGACCTGAGACTGTAATTAAAATAGAAATGGGCTAAATGTTAAATAGCTAATTTTCCCCTTTTATTTTATAAAAATAGCGAAAAAATGATTTTAAAAACAAATTAAAAGAATTGAGATAATTAATAATATATAAATATTAATCCAAAAATACTGGAAGTAATTTTATAATTGCAAAATGCTGTTAATCGTAAAATAGGCTATAATTGCAATTATATGCAATTTAGCCTTAAAAACACCAGATAAATTTGTAAAAATATACAAAAATCACCTTAATTATATTTTGGTGTAAATATGAGAATAGAAATAAATTATTCACCAAAATGATAATCTTGGGAACATATATTGAATTTTGCACTGCTAAAATAGATAATAAATTGATTTTAAAAATCCTTACAAATTAGGAAAAAATACCAAAACTCTTGGGCATTCATATATATGCATACACATGCTATTTTGAAAGTATTTTGAGCATAAAAATATATAGAGAAAAATTGGGTATCAACAGCTGCCCCTCTTTACCCGGGAAGGATGAAAGAATTGTCGGGTAAAGATATGGTGGCCAATTTTGACTGAATGAAGCGATTTGAAGAATTTTGATTGAGCTCTGGTTCCTGAGCTGTCTACATATCCCTGGTCTTACAGGAATCAGACCATATGTAGTTCAGGATCCATTGACGGAATTTGACGATGGAGATTTCGAAAGACGGACGCGATGTTCAGGTTGGGAAGGATGGTCAGAGTCTGATAGGCTGCGGGAACTGGAGCGAGATCGCTCCTGCTGAGACAGTCGTTGCAAGCCGGTTTACCTGCAAATGAGCATATATTGTGCATAAATTTTGTAGACATGTGATTTTTGACCCTCCCCGAAATTTCACCCTCTTTAGCATGTAAATATTTAATTTAGGCTTAATATAGTTATTTCAACTAATTTAAACTCTATTTATTTTATCACAAAAAATATTTTCTCTTATTTAGCCAATTAATATTTTTATCTGGTTATTTTTAATTTGTCTACTAAATTCAAAAATACAAAAAAATAATTCTAGGAATGTTATCTTAATGATTTTTCCATTTTTTTCTATCTTTTAGTATGATATTTGGAAAATACCAAATATAGTTTTATTTTAACGGTCAGTCTTATTTTAATAGTTATTTTATTTAAGTAAAATTAATTAATAAATAAGATAGTATTTTAGTCTCGTTCGCAGTGAGAGAATAAAACTTGGGCTCGAGCAACCCATTTTTTAGGCCTAATTTTTAGACATAGCCCATAATCCCTAGGCTCATACCCCTTAACCTAAAAAAACCTATAAAACTAATCTAAAACCTATACACAAGGGGGAAACACATTTTTTGTAATCCGCCGAGACCCCATCATCTTCTTCTTTAAGAAAAACCTAGAGCCTAAGATCTGAGAAAAAAGGAAAATCAGAAAAAACGCAATAAAATATAGAATACACCCATAGAAAAAGCCTGAGAATCAGCCGCAAAAAGAAGACCCCACCCCCTTTTCACGTTGTCTTCTTCATAGGACCTTCAGCCGTCCACCCCTTCTGAACCTCCATTAGAGCACCTACAAAAATACCATGTAAAAACACATGAAACCAGCTTTAAAATCAGCTCAGCTGTAGACCCCAAAACACACCAAGTTTCAATTCCAGTCACCTCTTTGAGCTTCGGTTTCTCCGGGTCGATGTAGAGTTCGGGTTCGTCGGCGCGATTTGAGTTTTCTCCGACGCAGCTCGACCAGTCCATCGCCTGCCGAGGTTCTGGTTGCATTCCTATTGTTTGTGAGCTTCAAAACGTCCCAAGCATTTGAATTGTAGAATCAGTTAGAGTTATCATCCAAGTTCGAGGTCCCCATCTGGGTCTAGTTTGTTGCGTGATTTTCTGGTTGTAAAACTCAACATTTCAAAGGTCCGTTTCCTTTTTTTTGTTAGTATCAGTGCTTTTTGTTGTAAAGCTTCCACATTCAACTCATATGATGTTCGACAATTTAGTTCTGTTACTATTAGTTGTCCATGATTTCATGTTGCTTATATTTGGTTTGTGTTAGTTAGCCAAGTATACATGGATAAATAATTTTGGGGTGGGATACAAGTTTAAATTTGGTTGATATCATTTTAATGGTTTTAAAACTACCTGGGCTTTTAGACTAGAGGAATCAAGAGCTAACTTTTTTTTTATGACTAATTCACTACGTCTTCTTACTTTTTCACGTGAATTTGTTATCCACAATTCATTGCCTCACATCAAATCCGGAAGTAGTCTTAGAAAAATAATTTATGACCTTCATAATTTGCTTTAGGCGCATTACTTATAAGTATCACAGTTATTACTAAAACCCGGGTGCGCATTTATGTGACCCAAATCAAATCTTAAAACGTTGAATAAAATATGTTTAGGATTGCGGGTGCATTTCATGTGGCGCGATCCAAAGACATGTTTTAAATGACGTTCAATCTTCTTTAAAATTGAATAATAGCGATTGAAAACTAAAATCTGCACATAGGTTCACAATTGTTTAAAATCGGATAATTAAGCCGAATATAACAGTTGAGCGACCGTGCTAGAACCACAAAACTTGGGAGTGCCTAACACCTTCTCCCGGGTTAACAGAATTCCTTACTCGGATTTCTGGTTCGCGGACTGTTAAACAGAGTCAAGCTTTTCCTCGATTTGGGATTCAACTGGTGACTTGGGACGCCATAAATCTCCCAAGTGGCGACTCTGAATTTTAATAAAATAATTCCATTTCGATTGTCACTTAAAATTTGAAAAAACTCCCTTATATACTCCCTTACGGGTGTGGTAAAAAAAGAGGTGTGACAGCTCTGGCGACTCTGCTGGGGATCAAACCCAGAATCTCTGGTTCAGGGTTCAAGAACTCGAGCTTGTTAATATGATTTTGCTTGGCTTTGTTTATTATTGGTATTACTGTATTTTGTGAACCTTTTATGCTAATTGCTGCCTATTTACCGCTTTGATATTGTTGAATTGTATAATCGTCTTCTTACGCTACCCCTCTGAGTCTTCTGAAAATGGTGCTCATGTTCGCGTGGCCCACTTTTTCTGTAGAAATTCTACCAAATAGAACGAGGTTGGGCAAGTGACAAGGCCAGGTAGACTTCAGTGCTCCCGGTACGTCACCCCCTCTTCGGCCCCAGTTGTCCGCTCGGGTACCCCAAGTCTAGACCAAAACCCCAGGATTTAAACCTAGAAAAACATAGTTTTATGCCGGATCCCTAGTAGGAACATTTGTTTGCATCATGTGCATTTGGCTTAGGGGACTCAACACAGGGGTTGAGTCCATCTAGGACAGATGTGCCCGAAATAACAGACCATCCTGATGCATTCTATGTGCTATGTGGACATTTATTTGTTTTGGCTTGCATGCTGACTGGCTAAGGAAAATAAAGCAAAAAGAAAAACCAAGAGTGATGTAGGGAAGGAAATAAAGCTCGATTCTAAAGAAAACCCCAGTATTTGAAAAATGAAACTCTGCCAAAAGTTTTCAAAAAAAGTTATTTCAAAAGAGTCAAACACTGTGTTCTTCCAAATGTGTCAAAACCGACCGAATTACGCAAGTTTGATTCTCACTAGACGTGGGATACATAGGCAACCCACATAAGGTTCGGCCTTATTTTTGAAAAAAAAGAAAAGAAAAGAGAGTCAGTGGTCAAGTGAATACAATCTGGATTTTGGTCAAAATAAGCCGATCCAGCTTCGGCAATGTCTTAAATCGTTCTTGTCGAGATAGCCTTAGAGTATTTTTCAATTGTCGAAAGGCTATTTTCGTAAAAGAACGGACAAGTTTGTGAAGGGTCATAAAATAATCCTCCCCGGCCTCAAGATTCATGTGAAATTGGGAAGGGGCCACATTTGCAAAAACAGTCACTTGGCTAAAATTGGCATATAGGGGAAGAAATCATGGTCCTTTGATTTGTTTTTTTCTTCAAAAACCTGTTTACAAAAGGGTCCATTAGAGTCAACCCTAACCTTAACCTTCTACTGGAACAAATGAATACCATTCAGGATCCGCCATAAGTGGTCAGGGAACAGGCTCAGTTGCACTTGTGTATATGGTGGAGTGATCTAAACGAAGATGGTCAGAAATGGGTGAAAAAGCAATTGGGTGCCCTTATAAACATTTTTGAGATCAAACCACGGGAAGATCTGATCAAGGCTTTGGTAACTTTCTAGGATCCTATCCACAATGTCATTCGTTTCTCGAATTTTGAGATCACCCCTACTTTAGAGGAAATGCCCGGGTACATTGAATTTGGACGGGATTTGAGGAAGCAACAACTTATATTTCCAAGGGCTTCGTCGGTGCACAAGTTCTTTGACCTCCTGAATATTAGTAAACAGACGAATAAATAGCGTGTGAGCAACGGGTGTTGTGCTTTCCATTTCTTATACTTCAGGTTCGGGCACTCTGCTGGTTTTGAAACGCATGAAAAAGGTCTGAGCAACAACAAACAAGATAAGGGCCTTTGGCAAATTCATAGCCGGTTCGCATTTATTGTGGCATTTTTGGGGATAATGGTTTTCTCAAACGAGAAAGGGACAGTGAACATTCGTATGGCTAGAATTGCACAAATCCTCACTACCAAAGAAGATCATACACTTGCCCCGTTGGTGCTGGCGGATATTTATCGAGCATTGACTTTATGCAAAGTAGGGGCACAGTTCTTTGAAGGTTGCAGCATCCTTCTGCAAATGTGGTTGATCGAGCACCTTCGCCATCACCCCAAATTCATGAGTTATGGTACGAGCATGGGTAACTTTATCGCCAGCTACGGGGAGAGGGTAAAGGATTACAACGCACCAGAAGGGTTTGAAACATGGGTCTCCCACTTGAAAGTTCTTAATGCAGGTCAGGTCGAGTAGACTATAGGATGGCTCCCGAGGACAGAAGCCATATATATGACTGCTACCAAGGGTTACCTAAGGTTAATGGGTGTAAGAAGTATTCAGCCATATGCACCGCAGAGGGTCTTGAGGCAATTGGGAAGGTATCAGATTGTTCCTGAAGATGAAGATCTAAGCACCAAGGTCATAGAGTTACATCCAGAAGCTGCATTGCCCGAGGCTGTAGTTCAACAGGATTGGAATAGCTGCCGGTACTTAAAAAATGGCACCCAGGTACCAGACATCTCCAAGGGGGAAGTAGATCCAAACTATGCTACTTGGTTTGAGAAAATGCCTTGTGTAAATAACGAGCCAGAGCCCGAGAGGCCCGCCAAAAGGCCTCATGTTCAAGCCTTTGATGATAAAATTCAGGAGAGGTTAACTTGAGGGGAGAAGGAGAAGGAATATAAGGTCACCATCCACAATCTACGAGAAGAGTTGAGAAAAGTCATCTTCAACAATGATTTACAGGAAAAGAGGCCGAGGGAGAGAGGAGAGGATTGGTGCGAGAAAATGAAGCTCTCAGAGCCCAGGTTCGACAGTTGAAAATTGAAGACGAGAACCCAGGCCGAAGCAGGAAAGATGAAAGGCTCATTTATAACTTTACCCAAAAGGTACGTAACTATGAATATGACATATAGAAAGCTGAGTCTGAACTAGCAAACGCACAAGCAAGGTTGGCTAAAAGTGTCGAAAAGCGTGCAACTTTCGTTCAAAAGATAAAAGAAAGATATGAAAGAGTGGTCACAGGTTGGGAAAAGGCAATTGGCAACCTCGAGGGTGAAATGGATAAACAAGCCAAAAATTTTAAGGCTGAAAAAGAACACTGTTACGCCTTAATGGCACAGTTGGAAGAGGACTTGCGGCACTTGCAAGAACAAAAACACGCTGCCACTCAGGTCTTAGAGGCTAGATCCCGTCAGATTGGTGGGCTGTTGCAAGAGAAGGGTATTATGAGAGAGAGAGAGAGTTCAAAGGATTGCTGACTACATTACCATGAAGTGTGGTGCGTGTGAGGACATGACGAGGTCCATGTTTTTCACCACTGTAATGATCTTCGTCCGTCAGATAATAGAAGAACTCTATCGGATCCAAGATGACATGGCAAGTAGGCCCGCTACAAGACCGGTTGGTGTTCCTAGGGCAGGGTTCGAGGCACTAATGTATTCGTGATTTTCATTTGAGTCTGTATTTTCTTCTGGAGTCTGTCATTTGTTTTTGAGTCTGTTTGTCTTTTGTTGATAGCTTATTTTGGAGTCTGTATTTCATCTTTGCATCAGAGTTTGTTAGTTTCTTTTGAAGTTTGTTAGTTTTGAGTCTTTGTAATCAAAGCGTTTGCTTTTTATGAAAATTGAAAATCCCAAAATATTTTATTATTTACTTTAACACTTATTTCCCAGAACTATGCTCGGTCTGATTCATGCGGGGTCATGATATGTAGGCAATCTCCATAGGATTCCACCATAACCAAAAGAGAAAAAAAAGAAAAAAAAGAGCGGAAAAACAAGAGAGAAAAAGAAAAGAAAAGAGTGAAAAATAAGAAAACCAAGAGAAAGAAACAATGGCAAAACAAGAGGGAAATGCGAGGATAAAAACAAAGAAAAAGCAAAGGCCAGAATGAAAAAGAGAGAAAAAGGGGGAAAAGAGAAATTGCAAATGGAAATAAGGAAAAGCCGGGATGACGCAAGCAGCCGATCAAATGCATAATAGAAACGGTTAACTGCTTAGGTACATTCATTACCCAAAATGTATGGTTACCAATTTGTTAAAGCCCTAATCACTAACAAGGTTGTTGTTGATATATTGAGTTCAGGAAGGTGGTTAGTTGATTGGAATTCTGGCAACTCATTCCTACAACACCCGATCAAATGATAAGCTGAACATGGCCAACCAAGAACTAGAGGCTAGTATTGTTGATCCGTCAAAAGAGGTGGAAGAATTGGATGTAACGCGATGAAGGAAGAGATGTATAAGTTAAAGTAGCAAATGGCTGAAATGTACCAGGCCTGGGCAAAGGGGCATCCACCACCGGTTTATCCCACTAACCCTGCTTATATCCCACCATCGGCCCAACCTCAGGAGCCTCCCACTGTGAACTAATCTCCATCATTTCCCCTCTACCAACAATGCTATGGAACCACTTCCCATACTTCTCAAGCTCCACAGCCCAAACAAGTCCCATACCCTCCTCCACCAGTCACTCCCGTTTTTGTGACACCTCCACCTACTGCATTACACCGATTTTCCAGTGAACCTCTGTTCCAGACTCACGACAACCAGTATTATCCCACTGAACCCACCTTCAAAGTTCCGGAACCATACTTTTACACCCCTCATCTTGATCTCCCGGCAAAGACCGAGAAGCCACCCAAAAATCCCGAACATGAGGAGATGATCAGAAAGGTCAAAAGCTTGGAACAATCGTTCATAGATATGAGGGGGTTGGGAGGTCAAGTAAGTGTGGCCTATAAGGATTTATGTATGTTCCCAGATGTTCAGCTACCAGCAAGATTCAAGATGCCTAAGTTTGATCTGTACGACGGGCATGGTGACCCAGTAGTACACTTAAGAGGATTTTATAGCAAGATGAGAGGGGCAGGCATTGGAATGGTATACCGGACAAGATCACAATAGGTGGTACACATGGGATGATTTAGCCCAAGCCTTCACCTGCCATTTTCAGTACAATCTTGAAATTATCCCAGACCGTCTGTCATTGACGAAGATTGAGAAAAATCCTGGTGAGAGTTTCAGGGAATATGGATTCCGTTGGAGGGAGCAAGCAGCGAGGGTTGACCCTCCGATGAAAGAAAGCGAGATGGTTGATTATTTCTTGAAGGCCTTGGAGCCCACTTATTTTGGTCACTTGGTTTCAGCAGTGGGCAAGTCCTTTAATGAGGTTGTAAAAATGGGAGGCATGGTTGAGGAGGGACTCAAGTCCAACAAGATCATGAGTTATTCAGAAATCAAAGCAACCACCCAGGTCATTCAAAACGGTACTGGAGGTGTACTTGAGAAAAGGAAGAAAGAGGATGTTGCGACAGTTGAGTTAGGAGCTTGGGTCGGATCTAGGGGCCCTTTACGTTACTACAACCAACCTCGACCCTATCACCAGAATTACCCCCACACCTCATATAGCCCACCACAACACTATTACCCACCGCCAGATCCCAATTGTTTTGTCCAACATGCACAAATATACACTCAACCTCCTGCTCACGCGCAATGGTGTGCGCCAGGCCCACAAAGTATCTACCCAGCTCCATAAAATGCCTATCCACCCCCAAGAGCCTACCAAAATCCCCCTAGAACAGGTTTCCGGCCCAATCAGGCCACCAAGAATGAGAGGTTGCAGAAAAAGAAGACTTTCAATCCATTGGGAGAATCCTATACCAGTTTATTCCGCAGGTTGAGACAATTGGGTATGCTGAGTCCAATTGAACCAAAATTTCCAAATCCTCCCCCGAGGAATCTTGATTACTTCGTGAGCTGCGAATATTGTTCTGGTGCCCCGGGGCATGACACAAAGAAGTGCTGGCAATTGAAAACAACCATTCAAGAGCTTATTGATACTAATCGGATCGAGGTCCAAGCTCCGGAGGCACCTAATATCAACTAGAACCCATTGCCAGCTCATCAAGAGACGAATATGATTGAGATAGTACATAAGGAAGGGGAGCCTAAGAAGCCTTCGCAAACTGTCATGATGATTCGGTCCAGTGAAGCTAGGCCGTTCAAAAAGTCAACAAGTGAGAAGTCTGCGATCAAGTTGAATAGGGAAAATAGTGAACCATCTGTGGTGGTCAAGAAGGGTTCCTCAAGTGACGTTGCAAGGAAACATGAAAGAAAAAAATTGGTTGTGCCAGGAGTGGCGAACAAGCCAGTTGTAATTGTGGAAGGTGCCCGCATAGACCCGGTCATTATCAAGCCGATAACTCAATTACCAATAGTCAACAGCAGGGCAGTCCCGTGGAATTATGAACGAGTGGCAGTAACTTACAAGGGGAAAGAAGTTAAAGAAGAAGTATGTGAGACCCATGGCTTGACTCGATCGGGGAGATGCTTTGCCCCCGAAGAGTTGAGAAAAGCTAAAAGCTCTAAAGACAACCCAGTGCTAGTGAAGAAAACTATGACTGAGGAAGAAGCAGAGGAGTTCTTGAGAAAGATGAAAGTGCAGGATTATTCCATTGTGGAGCAGTTGAGGAAGACACCGGCTCAGATTTCATTATTGTTATTATTGATCCATTCAGACGAGCACCGTCGGGCTTTGATGAAGATCCTGAATGAAGCCCACGTTCCTGACAAAATCTCAGTAAACCACTTGGAAAAGATAGCTAACAAGATATTTAAGGTGAACAGAGTCATTTTTTCTGATAATGAGTTACCCATGGAGGGTACCGAGCACAATAGAGCCCTCTACCTGACAGTGAAATGCGAAGATTCTGTGGTTACTCGGGTACTGATTGATAATGGTTCCAACGCGAACATCTTCCCTCTCTCCACTCTGAACAAGTTGAAGGTGGATGATGAAAGAATTCAAAAGAACAGTATCTGCGTTCGGGGATTCGACAGTGGAGGGAAAGATTCAGTCGGGGACATAGTGCTTGAGCTTACAATAGGGCCAGTTGAATTTACTATGGAATTCCAGGTGCTTGATGTGGCTATTTTTTACAATCTGTTGTTAGGTTGACCCTGGATTCATGCTTCCAAAGTGGTCCCATCCACTCTGCATCAAATGGTCAAGTTTGAATGGGATAGACAGGAAATTATTGTGCACGGCGAAGATAATTCGTGTGTTCTCGGTAATGCCATTGTTCAGTTCATAGAATTCGAATATGACAAGGGGCCATGGGTTTATCAGGTTTTTGACACGGTATCGGTAGAGAAAATTCCAGAAGGAAAGTGCGTTCCAACCCTGAGGGTAGCTGCGGCATCGGTCATGGTAGCTACCGAAATGTTGAAAAATGGTTTTGTACTGGGAAAGGGTTTGGGCGCATCTCTGCAAGGTATCGTACAGCCGGTGTCTCTCCCCAAAAACTTGGATACATTTGGTTTGGGGTTCAATCCCACAGCTGTGGACGTGAAAAGATCTAGAAAGTTGAAACAGAGGGCCTGGGACCTCCCAAAGCCCATCCTACGGCTCTTCAGGTCATATGTTAGGCCTGGCACCAAGAAACACCCAGTGCCAACAGTTCCCGGTTCAGTGGTTGATGTAGATAGAGATTTGATTGAAAAGTTCGAGAGGTTATTCACCGATGTGAACATGTTAGAAGCTGGAGAGGGTTCGAGTAAAATGGATGTGCAGTTTGTTGGGCCCCGTGCAAAGATTAACAATTGGGAAGCTACTCATCTCCCCACCAGGAAGGAGTTTTGGTAGTTTGCTTTGATTTCCTTTCAGTTTATCTGGATTATTCCAGGGTTGTTTTTCAGATTCTAGGTTCCGTCCGTTTGGATGTATAAACTTTGTTATCTTTAATTTCAATGAAATGCAATTTCCCTTTTTCTTCCTTCCTGATAGTTTTATTTTTGTTTTTCTTCTCTTCCTTGTACAGTTCTTTTTATGCTGGCTTAAATGATATGACATGCATGAGGAATCTCTGGCCCAGTCTTAAAAGCCAATCTAATTCTGAAATAGTAATTCAAGAAATAGAGCGTGATGGTGAACCGGAATACGACGAGGATGAGGCATTTGAAGAGATTAGTAAAGAACTAAGCCATTTTGGAGAAAAACCCAAGCCTAACCTGAGTGATATAGAAGCAGTCAATTTAGGGGGCCAAGATAATGCCCGAGAAACTAAAATAAGTGTCCATCTTGAGCCACAACTCAAAGAGGAGATAATTAAAGCACTGTTCGAGTATAAAGATGTTTTTGCATGGTCTTATGACGACATGCCAGATCTAAGCACTGACTTGGTGGTTCACAAATTGCCCACTGACCCGGCATTTCCCCTGTCAAGCAGAAGTTGAGGAAATTTAAAACTTATATGAGTGTGAAGATTAAGGAAGAGGTCACCAAATAGTTTGAGGCCAAAGTCATTCAGTTCACCCGGTATCCCACTTGGTTAGCCAATGTTGTGCCCGTGCCGAAGAAGGATGGCAAGACCAGGGTGTGTGTTGATTATCGGGATCTCAACAAAGCAAGTCCTAAGGATAACTTCCCATTGCCGAACATCCATATATTGATCGATAATTGTGCCAAACATGAGATTGATTCTTTTGTGGATTGCTATGCGGGCTATCATCAGATCTTAATGGATGAGGAAGACGCAGAAAAGACGACATTCATCATGCCATGGGGAACGTACTACTATTGGGTCATGCCATTTGGTTTGAAAAATGATGGGGCAACCTACATGAGGACGATAACGACTATATTCCACAACATGATACACAGGGAGATCGAGATTTATGTGGATGATGTGATTGTAAAGACTAGAAAGCAGTCTGACCATGTTAGAGATCTGACAATGTTCTTCCAAAGGCTTCGCAGGTACAATCTCAAGCTCAATCCTGCAAAATGCGCGTTCGGTGTTCTATCTGGAAAGTTGTTGGGATTCATAGTCAGCCGCCGAGGAATTGAATTAGACCCGTCAAAGATCAAAGCTATCCAGGAATTGCCACCCCCAAAGAACAAGACTGAGGTGATGAGTCTGTTGGGGAGATTGAATTACATCAGTAGGTTTATTGCTCAGCTTACGACAACTTGTGAGCCCATCTTCAAATTGTTAAAGAAAGATGTTGCGGTCACGTGGACAAATGAATGTCAGGAAGCATTTGATAAGATAAAGGGGTACTTGTCGAACCCACCTGTGTTGGTCTCGCCAGAACCAGGGAGACCTTTGATTCTGTATTTGACGGTCTTGGACAATTCATTTGGATGTGTGTTGGGACATCATGACATCACTGGCAGGAAGGAGCAGGACATATATTATCTCAGCAAGAAGTTCACATCTTACGAGGTTAAGTACACTTATCTTGAGAGGATGTGTTGCGCCCTAACTTGGGTAGCCCAGAAGTTGAAACATTATTTATCATCTTATACTACTTACCTCATCTCTCACTTGGATCCGTTGAAGTATATCTTCCAGAAGCCTATGCCTACGGGAAAGCTCGCAAAGTGGCAAATTTTGGTCACAGAATTTGATATTGTCTACGTGACTCGGACTGCGAGGAAAGCACAAGCATTTGCCGACCATTTGGCTGAGAATCCTGTGGATAAAGAATATGAACCTTTGAAGACTTATTTCCCTGATGAAGAGGTAATGCACATGATGAATTGGAACAGATTGAAAAGCCAGGATGGAAACTTTTCTTTGATGGGGATGCTAACATGAAAGGCGTTGGGATAGGAGCGGTACTTGTTTCTGGAACAGGGCATCACTACCCTGTTACGGCTCAGCTTCGGTTCTACTGTACTAACAACATGGTTGAGTACGAGGCATGCATTTTGGGTTTGAGGATGGCCGTGGATATGGGTGTCTAGGAAGTTTTGGTCTTGGGTGACTCGGACCTCCTGGTGCACCAGATTCAGGGAGAATGGGAAACACGAGATTAAAACTCATACCATACCGACAATGTTTGCAGGATCTTTGTCAGCGGTTCCAATCAATAGAGTTCAGGCATATTCCAAGGATTCACAATGAGGTTGTCGATACTTTGGCTACTCTGGTGTCAATGTTGCACCATCCTGACAAGGCTTATGTGGACCCTTTGCAGATTCATATCCACGATCAGCATGCTTATTGTAATGTGGTGGAAGAAGAGCTCGATGGGGAGCCTTGGTTTCACGATATCAAGGAATACATTAGGATGGGGGTGCATCCAGTACAAGCCCAGGTGATCAAAAGAGAACAGTTAGGCGGTTGGCAAGCGGTTTTTTCTTCAGCGGAGGGGTTCTGTACAAAAGGACTCCAGATTTTGGGCTGCTGAGATGCATAGATGCTAGGAAGGCTATAGCTATTATGACCGAAGTACATTCTGGAGTCTGTGGACCGCACATGAGTGGGTACGTGCTGGCAAAGAAGATCCTCCAAGCAGGTTATTATTAGCTCACTATGGAGCGAGATTGTATCAGTTTTGTGTGCAAGTGTCATCAATGTCAGGTGCACAAAGATTTGATACATTCTCCACCATCTGAATTACATACAACATCTGCACCATGGCCCTTTGTTGCTTGGGGAATGGATTTCATTGGACCAATCGAGCCAGCAGCGTCCAACAGGCACAGGTTTATTCTAGTGGCCATTGATTATTTCACCAAGTGGGTTGAAGCTAAAACCTTCAAGTCCGTGACCAAGAAAGCAGTAGTCGATTTTGTGCACTCAAATATCATTTGTCAGTTCGGGATCCCAAAGGTGATCATCACAGATAATGGTGCTTATCTCAACAATCACTTGATGAAAGAGGTGTGTCAACAGTTTAAGATTACACATCGCAATTCCACCCCATATCTCCCCAAGGCGAATGGAGCAGTCGACGCAGCTAACAAGAGCATAAAGAAGATACTTTGGAAAATGGTGGAAGGATCCAGGCAATGGCATGAAAAGCTGCCCTTTGCATTGTTGGGTTATCACACTACTGTTCGTACTTCAGTAGGGGCAACTCCTTATTTATTGGTATATGGAACGGAAATAGTGATACCCGAGGAAATCAAAATCCCATCCCTTCGAATTATCGCAGAAGCCAAAATTGATGATGATGAGTGGGTTAAAACCCGCCTGGAACAATTGAGTCTGATTGATAAGAAAAGATTAGCAGCAATGTGTCATGGCCAGTTGTATCAACAGAGAATGGCAAGAGCATATAATAAGAAGGTGCGTCCACAGAAGTTTGAAGTGGGTTAGTTAGTATTAAAACACATTCTTCCTCATCAAGCTGAAGCAAAAGGCAAGTTCGCCCCAAACTGGCAGGGGCCGTTTGTCGTAACAAGAGTGTTGTCCAATGGTGCTTTGTACTTAACAGATATAGAAGGCAAATGTGTAGAAATGGCCATCAATTCTGATGCGTTCAAGGGATATTATGTATGATTTCTTTGTTTAAATTGTATTTGTTTGTACTTGGCATGTTTTGAAGATTGGAATGACGAAGGCGTTTTGTTCTGCTATCTAAACACTTTATCCTTTGTTATCCCCTTGAGCCCTATTTATTTCCTTTCATACCCCTCTTTTGAAATCAGTAGCAAAGATCAGAAGCGCAAGTGAGAAAGATGAGTAAAGGGAAAAAAAGAAAAGAAAAGAAGGAAAAGAGAAAGAAAATAATGCAGAGAGAAGGAAAAGAATGACAAGAAAAAGAAAAAAAGAGAAAAAAGAGGAAAAATGACAAAAAGAAAAAACAAAAAAAGGGAAAAAGAGAGAAAGAAAAACCACAACAAACAAAGTAATTCCTATGACATGAACTACGTTCGACCTGATTCATTTTAAGGATACGTAGGCAGTCTCACGGTTCGGTCCCATCGAAATAAAATCCAAAAGTCCCCAAGCAAGAAGTTGGGGCAGAAGTTGTGGTTGTTGCAGAAAATCTGATTCCAAAAGGTGTAATTTTGAACCCAGTTGAATTGTTTTGAGCCTTTTATACCCTTTTTTTCTAACCCTGTCCAAAAGCCCATGTTACGGTCCAAAGAAAGACCTTCTGATCAGTCTTCAAAAAATGCCGAGTCAAGCAGGTAGAGGGGAATCATATCAAGGGCAACACTATGGTCCAAGCAGGAAAAATTGAAAATGAGAGTCTTATTGGTGAAAACCCCCACGGGCACCATAAGGCGATGGAAGCTGAGAGAAATAAAAAATGAGAGAGTCTTATTGGTGAAAACCCTCACGGGCACCATAAGGCGATTGTAAGTTGAGGAAAAGAACAAAATGAGAGAGGCATGATGGTGAAAACCCTTCGGGCACTACAAGTCGAATAAGGATTGTGAATCAGATTGGATAATTGGAGCATTGAAGCCCAGTTTCACGGTTTAGGGGGTATAACAGGAGTTGAACATCAGACTTGCTAAACAGAATAGGCCACATGTGCATGCCATGGTCATTAGAGTTGGTATCCGCATCTGATAGGTTTCTACTGTGTAGTTTTCTTGTTAGGGATCATCTCTTTCCTTTGTCCTTTACTTTGTTCCTTTTGTCTTGTTTACTTCCTCTTCTTGAGTCTGTTAGGTCAAAATAAGTGAGAAATGACTTCAAAATTTTCCACCAGCTTTCCAATTTCACAAAACAGGATCTGGCCAGCACATCAAAGTGGCATAAGTTAGGAAAGAACGACGTGCGCACTGAGTTGGTAATAATCAACATGCTTTGGGATCCTTGTAAAATACAAAGGCTTGGTACATATCAATTCATGAACAATGCAACAAGATGGAGGGTGTTAGGTGAACAAATCAAAGGTATTTTCGATGAAACACAATGGTTTGGTACATGTCAATTCATGGACAATGCAACAGATGGAGGGTGTTAGGTGAATAGATTAAGGGTATTTTCTGTGATAAGATTGACAGAGAAAGTGGTTAACCAATAACAAGCAAGGTCTTCCAAGTGAAAATCAAAGTTACCATGGCAAGTGAAGGAGCAATAGACCTCAAGGCCAATGCTAGTGGGTTAAGTCAGGAAAGAACAACATGCACATTGAGTGGACGATAATTGACGTGCTTTGGGATTCATGTGAGACACGAAGGTTGGTAAATGTCAGTTCATGAGTAATGCAACAGATAGAGGGTATTGGGTCTGAACGGAGAAGAGGTATTTTCTATGATAAGGATGACAGATAAAGTGATTAGTCAACGAACAAGCAAGGTCTTCGAGTGGAAATCAGTCATCATGAGAAGTGAAGGAGCAACCGCCCTCAAAGTTAAGGCCTCAAACCAACCACCATATTTTTAAACTGACAAGATTTTTCTTTGATTTGAAATAGGGGCAGGAAAATTCGTCTATCTCGGCGGAACGCTCCGTAAGGGAAAAGCAAGCACCGGACAGGTTTGACTTGTGATTTTCAGGACCCTCCTGGATAATGGGATTTATTTTTTAAATTTTCAGGACCCTCCTGGATAATGGGATTTAATTTAAAATTCTCACGACCCTCCTGGATAATATGATTTAGTTTTTAAGTTTTCAGGACCCTCTTGGATAATGAGATATAGTTTTTAAATTCTCATGACCCTCTTGGATAATGAGATTTAATTTAAAATACTCAGGACCCTCCTGGATAATGGGATTTAGTTTTTAAATCTCCAGGACCCTTCTGGATAATGGGATTTAGTTTTTAAATTCTCAGGACCCTCCTGGATAATGGGATTTAATTTAAAATTCTCAGGACCCTCCTGGATAATAAGATCTAGTTTTTAAATTTTCAGGACCCTCCTGAATAATGGGATTTAGTTTTAATTTTTCAGGACCCTACTAGATAACGAGATTTAGTTTTTTTAAGTTTTTAGGACCCTCCTAGATAATGGGATTTAGTTTTTAAGTTTTCAGGACCCTCCTGGATAATGAGATTTATGCTTTTAAATTCTCAGGACTCTCCTGGATAATGGGATTTAGTTTTTACATCTTCAGGACCCTCCTGAATAATGGGATTTAGTTTTTTAATTTTCAGGACCCTCCTGGATAATGAGATTTAATTTAAAATTCTCAGGACCCTCCTGGATAATGGGATTTAGTTTTTATATCTTCAGAACCCTCCTGGATAATGAGATTTAGTTTTTAAATTCTTAGGACCCTCCTGAATAATGGGATTTAATTTAAAATTTTCAGGACCCTCCTGGATAATGGGATTTAGTTTTTAAATCTTCAGGACCCTACTGGATAATGGGATTTAGTTTTTAAGTTTTCACAACCCTCCTGAATAATGGAATTTAATTTTAAATTCTCAGGACTCTCCTGGATAATGGGATTTAGTTTTTAGATCTTCAGGACCCTCCTGGATAATGGGATTTAGTTTTTAAGTTTTCAGGACCCTCCTGGATAATGGGATTTAGTTTTTAAATTCTCAGGACCCTCCTGGATAATGGAATTTAATTTAAAATTCTCAGGACTCTCCTGGATAATGGGATTTAGTTTTTAAATCTTCAAGACCCTCCTGGATAATGGGATTTAGTTTTGAAATTCTCAGGACCCTCCTGGATAATGGGATTTAATTTAAAATTTCCAAGACCCTCCTGGATAATGGGATTTAGTTTTTACATCTTCAAGACCCTCCTTGATAATGGGATTTAGTTTTTAAGTTTTCAGGACCCTCCTGGATAATGGGATTTAGTTTTTAAATTCTCAGGATCCTCCTGGATAATGAGATTTAATTTAAAATTTTTAGGACCCTCCTGGATAATGGGATTTAGTTTTTAAATCTTCAGGACCCTCCTGGATAATGGGATTTAATTTATAGTTCTCAGGACCCTCCTGGATAATGGGATTTAGTTTTTACATCTTCAGGACCCTCCTGGATAATGGGATTTAGTTTTTAAGTTTTCAGGACCCTCCTGGATAATGGGATTTAGTTTTTAAATTCTCAGGACCCTCATGGATAATGAGATTTAATTTAAAATTCTAAGGACCCTCCTGGATAATGGGATTTAGTTTTTAAATTCTCAGGATCCTCCTGGATAATGGGATTTAATTTAAAACTGTTAGGACCCTCCTGGATAATGGGATTTAGTTTTAAAATCTTCAGGACCCTCCTGGATAATGGGATTTAATTTATAATTCTCAGGACCCTCCTGGATAATGGGATTTAGTTTTTACATCTTCAGGACCCTCCTAGATAATGGGATTTAGTTTTTAAGTTTTCAGGACCCTCCTGGATAATGGGATTTACTTTTTAAATTCTCAGGACCCTCATGGATAATGGAATTTAATTTAAAATTCTAAGGACCCTCCTGGATAATGGGATTTAGTTTTTAAATCTTCAGGACCCTTCTGGATAATGGGATTTAGTTTTTAAGTTTTCAGGACCCTCCTGGATAATGGGATTTAGTTTTTAAATTCTCAGGACCCTTCTAGATAATGAGATTGTTTTAAGGTCTTCATAGATAACAAGATTTAGCGGAAGTCGTACCTTTAGAAAACATAACTTAGATTTAAAATTGTCATATAACTAGAAATTTTCAGGACCCTCCTGGATAACGGGATCTAGCTTTTACAATTCTTTGAGATTTTCTGGTAACATGATTCAATTAACACTCACAGATGCGCCCAGCACTAAACTGGGGAAGAAGTTTTCTTTCTTTTATTTATATTGTGGAAATCAGGCGCCCACCTAGAAAACAAGGGAATACATTTTCAAGTTCAGCAATCAGGCGCCCACCTGGAGAACAAGGGAATACGTTCAAGTTTTAGCAATCAGGAGCCCACCTGAAGAACAAGGGAATACATTTCAAATTCAGCAATCAGGCGCCCACCTGGAGAACAAGGGAATACATTCAAGTTTCAGCAATCAGGCGCCCACCTGAAGAACAAGGGAGTATAGTTCAAGTTTCAGCTTTCAAGTTCTTACTGATATTTGGTAGCATTCCAAACTCGGGCAGAAGTTTTCTTTGTTTTGTTTATTTTGTGGAAATCAGGCGCCCACCTGGAGAACAAGGGAATACATTTTTGAGTTCAGCAATCAGGCGCCCACCTGGAGAACAAGGGAATACATTTCAAGTTCAGCAATCAGGCGCCCATCTAGAGAACAAGGGAATACATTTTCAAGTTTCAGCAATCAGGCACCCACCTGGAGAATAAGGGAATACATTTTCAAGTTCAGCAATCAGGCTCCCACCTGGAGAACAAGGGAATACATTTCAAGTTCAGCAATCAGGCACCCACCTGGAGAATAAGGGAATACACTTTGAGTTTTGGAAATCAGGCGCCCTCCTGGATAACAAGGGAATACAATTCAAGTTTTAGAAATCAGGCGCCCACCTGGATAACAAGGGAATACACTTCGAGTTTTGGAAATCAGGCACCCCTTGGATAACTAGGGAATACAATTCAAGTTTTGGAAATCAGGCGCCCACCTGGATAACAAGGGAATACAGTTCAAGCTTTGGAAATCAGACGCCCACCTGGAGAATAAGGGAATACACTTCGAGTTTTGGAAATCAGACGCCCACCCGGATAACAAGGGAATACAATTCAAGTTTTAGAAATCAGGCACCCACCTGGACAACAAGAGAATACACTTCAAGTTTTGGAAATCAGGCGCCCACCTGGATAATAAGGGAATACAATTCAAGTTTTGGAAATCAGGCGCCCACCTGGATAATAAGGGAATACAATTCAAGCTTTGGAAATCAGGCGCCCACCTAGATAACAAGGGAATACATTTCGAGTTTTGGAAATCAAGCGCCCACCTGGATAACAAGGGAAGACAGTTCAAGATTTGGCAATCAGGCGCCCACCTGGAAAACAAGGGAATTCACTTCAGAATGCAATTCAAGTCAGCAACAAAAGAAGCTTGCGACAAGAATGCGAGTCAACAGTCCGAGGTGATCAACAGAAGTTAGTCACAATAAAGAAAGAAAAAAAAAAGAGAAAGTCAAGAAGTTAATCCAGATGCAGAAGTTGATGAAAGATGTGGGCGGCTCAAGACATGGCCAAGGTCACAAGCACTGCATGCCCGATTTTGATCCGAAAAGCTGAAGAAGAATGAGCTAGCACCTGCAACTAGCAAGCGTCAAGGTCAAATCCAAAGTCTGCATGAAGAACCTGTCACACCTCCTTTTTTCACCTACACCCCCGGAAGAGGAGTGTAAAGGAGTTTTTCCAAATAAAGGACAATCGGAACGGGATTTAGGTATTAATTATTCAGAGTCACCACTTGGGAGATTAATGGTGTCCCAAGTCACCGGTTGAATCCCGAACCGAGGAAATTTATGACTCTGTTAACAGTCCGCGAACCAAAAATCCGAGTAAGGAATTCTGTTAACCCGGGAGAAGGTGTTAGGAATTCCCGAGCTCCGTAGTTCTAGCACGGTCTTTTAACTGTTGTATTTGATTTTATCTAATTTTAATACATGCTAGCTTATGTACCTTTATTCGTAAACCACTTTCTATCACTATTTATTTTAAAAGAATTGCAACGTCGTGAAAACGCGTTTCGAACCACGTCGCAATCAATGCACCCGTGGTTGTCAACACATTTTGACTTCGTCGAGATTTGGATTTGGGTCGCATCAATGCACACCTGAGTTTAAGAAGGTGCTTTAATTAAAATCGCGCCTAAAGATTCTAACGTAATATTATTTTGGGGAAGATCGTGTAGTTTGCTAAATGGCCATCCCAAATTCTAATCGTTTTTAATAACCAATTGTTGACAGTCCGCATACATGATTTTTGTTGGGCGAAGTTCATTTCTAACATTTAAAAAAACCCATTTGAGAATAACTACAATTTCTAGCGATCAAATATCCCTAAAAGAAGAAAGGGAACTTAATTAGATGTAAACTAAATAAAATTTGGTAGTCCAACCTCCACAGTGGGCTGGACCACTAATGGGCCTCAGAAACGGCCCAAAATCTTGTCAGGAAAATGAAAGGGAAGCCCAGGCGACAGACCTCAGCACCTGGGATCGAATCCCTTAAGAAGCCCAAACTCATGAAGGCTGCTCGCGTGACAGCCTGAGATGGCTCATCGTTGAGCCCAGCGAGGCTTTGATTTGCTTACCCAGACAACCCTTTGAAATTATCTCTAAGCTATTGCAAGTATTCAATAATCAGCCAAGGGGAAATAGTACACATCTATTTAACTTAGAAGGAAATTAATCAATTGAATTCCAACTTCATATACAGGCTAATTCATCTAATGACATTCTGGTGAGTTTCTTAGACATCATCAAGGTGAATACCAAGCTATAAACACAATCTCAATAACATAAAGCATGCGAGCTATTTCTGAATCAATTCATGCCAACATTACTATTAATCTATCATGCAATCAACTAACACTGGTGTTCACTTCATAGTACTCACATGACTCTAAAATATAACAGTTCATATAGTCCATTTAGCACTAAAGCAAACAAAACTTTAAACAATATCCATGAATTTGAACATTGAATACGTAGATCCGGAAATTAGCTAAATCAGAACTCAATTCTGCATGTAATATTCTTCACATAATTCAATTCTGCCTATATGAGCTCACATTCATCAGGGGTACAATTGTGTACCTGGATAAAGGAAAATATGAGAAGGAAAGGAGTCAGCTACTTTGAACAGCAACAACAACAAACTCAACAATATACACCACAGAACATGCCAGGAACTGCTTTTAAAAACCAGAAATACAAGTAGACTCCACAGATCAATTCAACACACACTTCAAATGCACTCCTAACCCTCACAGCTGAACCTAAACACCTCTACAATACTGCTAAACCCAAAACCCAACTGAAATCCAAAACTAATAATGAAACTATAAGATTGTTTTTGATTTCTTCATTTTTGATGTTTTTATTTTTTGAGTACTGGAATGGAAAGACTAGCTGGAATTGAAAGCAGGGAGGAGAGCCTTTTATGGGGATTTTCGAGCTTAGAGCTGAAGGAAGAAGAAGAACCCCCTTTCCCAAGGCATTTCATGCCCTTATATAGGCAACAAGAGAGAGTAGATCAGATTTTTCAGAAGCCCTTTTCAATAATGACCAAAATCTCTTTTGAGCTGCAATTATGGTGGAATGACTTAGGCAAAGAGGGGCAAGACGAAGTGAAAATATATTTGAAAGACCTTCCGGATTTATTAAACATTCAGCCTCAAGGGGATATTATCAGGGCATTGGTCGCTTATTGAGATTCGGCACATAATATATTTCATTTCACAGACTTTGAGCTCACCCCGACATTGGAAGAGATAGCGGGGTACATCGGAAGTGATCAAGCTCCATTGAGGTTCAAATACTTAATTGCTCCTAGGGCCATTACCATACACCGGTTCTTGGATTCCTTGAAAATACCCCGAACAGTTCATCATCCAGATTTTGCAAAGGGTTTCTGCAGTTTCCGCTTCATATATCATAGATATGGCCACGTGGGCGGGTTCAATAATCCAGATTTTAAGCTATGCAGTAGAAGTAACCGACAAAAATGGGAGGAACACAGACGGGTGGCTTTTATGATAGCCTTTTTGGGCCTCATAATATTCCCAAGGAAAGATGGTAATATTGATTTGAAAGTAGCAGGGGTCGTCAATACCTTGCAAACCATGGGGAAAAGCACTTTAGCACCTATGATCGTGGCTGACATCTTCCGAGCTCTCACTGCGTGCAAAGCTGGGGGCAAATTTTTTGAGGGATGTAACTTGTTGTTACAAGTGTGGATGACTGAGCATTTGTGCCTTTGCTCTCAGCTATTGAGTTATGGTTCGGTTGAGAAAACTTGTATAGGTAAATTTTACACAAGAATCAAAGGGGCTAGTCTACCTGAAGGAGTCACGGCCTGGACATCATTATTTCGGAACCTCACTGCCAGCCAGATACAGTGGGTGCTTGGATGGTTGCCTGTCGAGGAAGTTATATACATGCCAGCAGCCCGGCCGCATTTTTTGTTGATGGGACTCAAAATCATCCAGCCCTATGCACCATATCGGGTTCTGAGGCAACTCGGGAGGTATCAAGTAGTACCGAGAGATGAAGATCTGAGTACCCAAGTGGTCAAAATTAGTCCTGACGGTCGGTTCCCCGAGGAAGAGGTTCGCCAAATCTGGAGTGAGTGTCAACACTTGATGGCGAACACTTGTGTGTCTGATAGGATTAAAGGAGAAGTTGCCCCAGGGTATCAAGATTGGTTCAGAGGTGACGTGGCATGTGGAAGACCGGCTAAACGACCTCATCTCGAAGATTTCGCCAGGTCATCCCAAGAGCAGTGGGATTGGTTAGCAAAGGAAGAAGGCTACCGAGTTAAGATTGGTAAACTAAAGCAGCAAGTTGAGAGTCTGAAATTCGAGAACAGTGTACAGGTTACCGCGGATCAAGGGGAAAAGAATAGACTGGCTCGAGAAAATGAAGCACTTAAGGCCCAAATCCGGCAATTGAAGATAACCGTCGATAAGCAACCGAGGAGCCGATCCGATGAGCAGTTGATAAAAAGATTGGAAAACGAAGTCAGGGAATGGCGGGGCAAATTAGGAAAATCTGAGAATGTCATGGCAGAACTTAAAGCACAATGGGCTACAAGAACAGAGGAGCGTCGCCAGTACTTGAATCAGTTTAAAAGGGAACATGAGAAAATTATCGCCAATTTAAAGAGAAAAGTGGTTGCCCTTGAGGGTAAAACGGTTAGGCAGGATAGAGATTTTAAAATTGAAAGTGGACATTGTTACGACTTGTTGGCCCAAATGGAGGTAGAAGTGCAGCGGCTGCAAGACCAACACCTGCAGGACTCTCGAGCTTTAAAGACGTGCAGTGATCAGATAAGGCGCTTGCTAATAGAAAAGAAGCAAACAAGAGACGGGATCAGATCCATTGCTCATGCCATTTTCAGGAGATGCCGGGTTTGTGATAACATGACCTATACTACTTTTGTCTCAGCAGTAATGATCTATGTGAAGCGAACCATGAATAAATTAGAGCAGTTTGAAAGGGATTTGGATCCTAGGCCTGCGGCAAGGCTGAACGATGCCCCGCGGACACCTAAGTTTGAAGCACTAGAGTATGCATAGTCCGTGTCTGTAATTTTCTACCATTTTGAGTGAGTCTTTCGTATGTCTGTTATCTTGCCAGGTCAAGTACGTCTGCAGTCTTAGAGTCTGTATTTGCTTTTAATTTGCGTCTGTTAGTTTCATTCCGAAAAGTGTTGAGTTTGTAATAGTTTGTTTTAGTAATGAAAATTGAAAATTTCAAAAAAAAATCTTATTTCCACCCTTTATTTTTGCATTTATTTTCATGAACTACGCTTGGTCTGATTCGTGCGGGGTCACGATACGTAGGCAATCTCCATAGTATTCGACCGTAATCGTAAGAAAAAAAAGAAGAAAAAAGAAGAAAAAGAAGAAAAACCAAGGAAAGAGAGAAAGAGAGAAAAGAGCGGAAAAAACAAAAGAGAAATGAGCGGGAACACAAAAGATAAAGAAACAAAAGAAGGAGAAGAGCACAAAAAAGGGATAAGGTGATGAAATTTGAAAGAAGGGTAAAAAGAAACGAGGAACGAAGTGCCGGGATGACGCATGCAATCGAGCAAACACATAATAGAAATGATTAACTGTATAAGTGCATTCATGCCAACGTGCGGTTGCTAAATCTGTTAAAACTTAATCGCTAACAAAGTGGTTGTCTAAATGTGTGAGTCCAGGCATGTGGTTAGTTGATTGGCAATTCTGGCAACTCACCCATACAACACCCGGTCGAAAGATCAAGTAAAAATGATAGGGCAGGATTCGGAAATCAGCATCGTAGACCCTTCAAATGAAGTTGAGGTAGCAGATGTGGGTGCTATGAAAGAAGAGATGAGGAAATTAAAAGCACAAATGGCTGAAATGCATCGGGCATGGTCTCAGGGACATCCGACACCACTATATCCCGCTAATCCATCTTACATCCCACCCCTAGCTCAAGTGCAGGAGCCTACCACTCCCCACACATCTTCAGTTTTCCCCTATCACTCCCAAGGTTATGGTACCACTTCATATGCTCCCCCAGCTCCACCCCCAAATAGAACCCTCCACCACTCATGGTTTCAGTCTTTGTGGCACCTCCCCCAGCCCCACTACATAGATCGTCCAGTGAGCCGTTATTCCAGGCTCACGACACCCAATATTACCCTCCCGAACCCACTTTCAAAGCGCCTGAGCCATATACCTATTCGCCCCATTTTGAAATCCCGGAGAGGTTGAGAAACCGGTTAAGAATACAGAACAGGAGGAAGTGATTCGTAAAGTCAAAAGCCTGGAGCAATACTTCAGGAACATGCATGGTTTAGGTAACCAAGTCAGCGTCGCTTACAAAGATTTGTGCCATTTCCCTGATGTTCAGTTGCCTGCGGGGTTTAAAATGCCGAAGTTTGACTTGTATGAGGGGCACGGTGACCCAGTAGCCCATCTGCGTGGCTTTTGTAGCAAAATGAGAGGTGCTGGGGAAAAGGATGAATTGTTGATAGCATATTTCGGTCAAAGCCTGAGCGGGTCAACGCTGGAATGGTACACGAGGCAAGACCCCAGCCGATGGTATACATGGGATAATTTGGCACAGGCATTCATTGGCCATTTTCAATATAACCTTGAGATAGTACCCGACCGTTTGTCATTGTTGAAACTTGAAAAGAAGCCTGGGGAGAGTTTTAGAGAGTTTGGTTTCCGCTGGAGGGAACAAGCTGCAAGGGTTGATCCTCCAATGAGGGAGAGTGAGATGGTAGATTACTTCTTGCAAACATTGGAACCTACCTATTTTGGTCATCTAGTGACATCTGTCGGAAAGTCATTTAATGAAGTGGTAAAGATGAGAGCCATGATTGAAGAATGATTGAAATCTAACAAGATCTTGAGCTACTCGGCATTGAAAGTAACCACCCAGGCCATCCAAAGCGGTACTGGTGGTGTGCTCGGAAAGAAGAAGAAGGAAGAAGTTGCTACGGTTGAAGCTAGTGCTTGGTCCAGGCCCAATAACCCTCCACTCTACTACAATCAACCCAGAAAACACCACCCAAACTACCAATATACCACATATGGCCCACCGCAACACTACTATCCACCACCGGAACCACACTTTTCTATCCACCACGCCCAGGCCTACACTCAGCCCCCGGTGCACTCGCAATGGCGTACACCGAATCCCCAAAACACACATCCACCCCCACAAAACACCTATCCCCCTCCCAGGGCAAACTGACCAGGAACCAACTTCCGCCCAAACCAAGCTTTTAGAAGTGAGAAGGCCCCAAACAGAAAAACATTTACTCCGCTGGGAGAATCTTACACCGCTCTCTTCCATAGACTGAAACAGTTGGGAATGTTGACCCCGATTGAATCCAAAACACCAAACCCCCTCCCCAGAAACCTGGACCATTCTGTTAGCTGTGAGTATTGCTCAGGGATGCCGGGACATGATACTGAAAAATGTTGGAAGTTGAAAAACGCGATACAAGAGCTCATTGATAATCGCCGTATTGAAGTACAGGCTCCAGAGGCCCCAAACATCAACCAAAATCCGTTACCAGCGCATTATGAGGCCAATATGATCGAGCTGATACATAAGGGGGCCGAGCCTAAAAAACCTTCGTAGGTGGTTATGGTGATTCATTCTACGGAAGCCAAAGAGAAGACGGTGAGTGCAAGGCCAGTGGTTCAGTTAAAAGCAATAAAAGACAAGCCAGTGTTGGTAATGGGAAAGGGACCATTTGTGGCTGCAAAAAAGCCAGAGCCAGTCAAATTAGTGGTACCAGGGTCATCATCTGCACCCGTGGTGGTTATGAAAGGAGCCTACGTAGAACCGGTTGTCATAAAATCGGTAGTCCAGTTACCCATGGTTGATAGCAAAGCCTTACCGTGGAGATATGACAAGGTAGTGGTGACATACAAAGGAAAGGAAATTGAGGAAGAGAGTTGTGAAGCACAAGGACTAACCCGGTCGGGACGTTGTTTCGCTCCCGAAGAGTTGAGAAAGGCTAAGGGCGCTAAAGACAATCCAGTGCCAGTCAAAAAAGCTGTGACGGAAGAAGAGGCAGAAGAGTTTCTGAAAAAGATGAAAGTACAAGATTATTCCATTGTTGAACAACTGAGAAAAACACCGGCCCAAATCTCGTTGTTGTCGTTATTGAGTCACTCTGACGAGCATTACCGAGCTTTGATGAAGATATTGAATGAGGCTCATGTGCCCGACAAAATTTCAGTGAACCATCTGGAGACAATTGCCAACAAGATCTTTGAAGTGAACAGGGTAGCATTTTCTGATGATGAATTGCCTGTGGAAGGCATAGAACACAACAAAGCTCTCTATTTGACAGTCAAGTGTGAAGGTTTAATGGTTACTCGGGCACTGATCGATAACGGGTCGAGTGCTAATATTTGCACGTTGTCCACATTGAACAAGTTGAAGATCGATGAGGATAAAATCCGAAAAAATAGCATTTGTGTTCGAGGGTTCGACGGAGGGGGAACAAACACAATAGGGGATATTGTACTCGAATTGACTATTGGCCCAGTCGAGTTCACTATGGAATTTCAGGTGTTGGATGCTGCAGTATCCTACAACCTTTTGTTGGGTCGACTATGGATTCACGCGTCCAAAGCCGTGCCTTCCACGCTGCACCAAATGGTCAAGTTCGAGTGGGACAGATAAGAAATTGTGTTATATGGGGAAGATCCCACATACGCCATGAATGATGCCATTGTGCCCTTTATAGAAACTGAAGATGATAAGGGACCATGGGTTTATTAGGTCTTCGACACGGTCCCGGTGAGCAGAGTGCCCGAGGGTAAAAGCATGCCGTGTCCCAGGGTGGCAGCTGCGACCGTCATGGTAGTATCAGAAATGCTGAATAACGGGTTCGTGCAAGGGAAAGGTCTGGGGGCTAAACTGCAGGGCATTATTCAACCTGTTTCCCTGGCCCAAAATATGGACACCTTCGGATTGGGGTTCAAACCAATAGCAGCAGATGTTAGAAGGGCTCGTAAATTGAAAAAGAAAGCTTGGGTTCTTCCCAAACCAATTCCACGCTTGTCCAGGTCTTTCGTCAGACCGGGTAGCAAGAAGCAGTCATTGGCAAAGATGTCAGGTTCATTGATTGGGGCAGAGGGGAATTTGGATAAGGTGTTCGAGAGAGTATTTGCTGAAGTAAACAAGGTTGAGGCCGGGGAAGGGTCAAGCGGAGCAGATATACAGTACATCGGACCACATGCTAACATCAACAATTGGGAAGCTACTCCTCTTCCAATTCGGAGGGAGTCGTGGTAGTGGGTTTTGTTTTCCTTTTGTCACCTGGATTATTCCAGGGTTTGTAATCCAGTTGCTATGTTCCGTCCGTTTGGATGAGTTAAAACCTTGTTATCTTTACATTCAATGAAATGCAATTTTCTTCGTTCCTAATTTTGTTTCCATTTTTCTTTTTGTACAGTTCTTTTTATGCTGATATCAATGATATGACATGCATGAGGAATCTTCGGCCCATTTTTAAAAGCCAATCTAGATCGGAAGTAATAATACAAGAAATCGAGTGTGATGATGGGGTGGATTGTAACAACAATGAAGCTTATGAGGAAATTAGTAAAGAATTAAGTCATTTTGAAGAAAAACCCAAACCTAACCTAAATGACACAGAAGCAGTTAATCTAGGGGACCAAGATAATGTGCGGGAAACTAAAGTAAGTGTTCATCTGGAGCCACAACTCAAGGAGGAGATAATTAAAGTATTGCATGAGTACAAAGATGTTTTTGCATGGTCATATGATGATATGCCAGGTCTAAGCACCGATTTGGTGGTTCATAAATTACCCACTGATCCGGCACTCCTCCCTGTCAAGCAGAAGTTGAGAAAGTTCAAAACGGACATAAGTGTGAAGATCAAAGAAGAGATTACCAAGCAGTTTGAGGCAAAGGTCATTCAGGTTACACGATACCCCACTTGGTTAGCTAATATCGTGCCTGTGCCGAAGAAAGATGGCAAGACCAGGGTGTGCGTCGATTATCGAGACCTTAACAAGGCAAGTCCAAAAGATAATTTCCCATTGCCCAACATCAATATATTGATAGACAATTGTGCCAAACATGATATTGGCTTTTTTGTGGATTGTTATGCGGGTTATCATCAGATTCTAATGGACGAGGAAGACGCAGAAAAGATGGCATTCATCACGCCGTGGGTAACGTATTGTTATCGGGTCATGCCGTTTGGTTTGAAAAATGCTGGGGCAACTTATATGAGGGCCATGACAACCATCTTCCACGATATGATACATAAGGAAATCGAGGTATACGTGAATGATGTGATCGTGAAGTCTAGACAGCAATCCGACCATGTCAGAGATTTGAGAAAGTTCTTTCAAAGGCTTCGCAGGTACAATCTTAAGCTCAATCCTTCAAAGTGTGCTTTCGGGGTGCCATCTGGGAAGTTGTTGGGGTTTATAGTCAGCCGGCAGGGTATTAAATTAGACCCGTCGAAGATCAAAGCCATTCAGGAGTTGCCACCTCCCAGAAACAAAACTGAGGTGATAAGTTTGTTGGGAAGATTGAACTGTATCAGCAGGTTCATTGCTCAGCTCACGGCAACTTGTGAACCAATTTTCAAGTTGTTGAAGGAAGATGCCGCAGTCAAATGGACTGATGAATGCTGGAGGCTTTTAATAAGATAAAGGGGTATTTGTCGAACCCACCCGTGTTGGTTCCGCCAGAACTAGGGAGGCCTTTGATTCTATATCTGACAGTTGTGGATAGTTCATTCGGCTGTGTACTGGGGTAGCACGATGTTACGGGTAGAAAGGAGCAGGCTATCTACTATCTCAGCAAGAAGTTCACATCTTACGAAGTTAAGTATACTCATCTGGAAAGGACATGTTGCGCCCTGACTTGTGTGGCACAGAAGTTGAAACATTATTTGTCATATTACACTACTTATCTTATATCTCGCTTGGACCCGTTGAAGTATATTTTTCAGAAACCCATGCCCACAGGGAGGCTTGCAAAGTGGCAGATCTTGCTTATAGAGTTCGACATTATCTATGTGACACGGACTGCCATGAAAGCACAGGCATTAGCCGATCGTTTGGCTGAGAACCCCGTCGATGAAGATTATGAACCTTTGAAAACCTACTTCCCTGATGAAGAGTGATGCACATTGATGAATTGGAACAAGCTGAGAAGTCGGGATGGAAACTTTTCTTTGATGGGGCTGCAAATATGAAAGGCATGGGAATAAGAGCAGTACTTATTTCTGAAACAGGTTAGCATTACCCTGTTATAGCTCGGCTTCGTTTCTACTGTATGAACAACATGGCAGAATATGAAGCGTGTATATTGGGATTGAAATTAGCTGTGGATATGGGTGTACGGGAAGTCTTGGTCATGGGTGACTCGGACTTACTGGTACACCAGATTCAAGGAGAATGGGAAACATGGGATTTGAAGCTTATACCGTATCGGCAGTGTCTACATGATCTTTGTCAGCGTTTTTAGGCCATAGAATTCAGGCACATTCCAAGTATTGATAATGAGGTTTCTGACGCTTTGGCTACTTTGGCGTCGATGTTGCATCATCCAGATAAGGCTTGTATTGATCCGTTGCAGATTCAGGTCCGTGATCAGCATGCTTACTATAATGTGATAGAAGAGGAAATTGATGGCGAGCTGTGGTTCCATGATATCAAAGAGTACATTAGAGCGGGAGTATATCCGATACAGGCCACCGGTGATCAGAAAAGAACGATTCGGAGATTGGCAAGTGGGTTTTTCTTTAGTGGAGGAGTGTTGTACAAAAGAACTCCAGATCTCGGGTTGTTGAGATGTACAGATGCAAGACAGGCCACAACTATCATGACTGAGGTAC
Organism: Nicotiana sylvestris; assembly: GCF_000393655.2. NCBI lineage: Eukaryota > Viridiplantae > Streptophyta > Magnoliopsida > Solanales > Solanaceae > Nicotiana > Nicotiana sylvestris. Next base: position 197,392,533 of record NC_091064.1, read on the forward strand.
ATTCCGGAGTTTGTGGACCGCATATGAGTGGGTACGTTTTAGCAAAAAAGATTCTCTGAGCAGGTTATTTTTGGCTCACGATGGAGCGGGATTGTATCGGTTTTGTGCGTAAGTTTCATCAATGCCAAGTACATGGAGATTTGATTCATTCTCCACCATTAGAATTACATACGATGTCTGCACCATGGCCTTTTGTTGTGTGGGGCATGGATGTTATTGGGCCAATTGATCCAGCAGCGTCAAATGGGCAAAGGTTTATTTTGGTAGCTATAGATTATTAAGACGTTCAAGTCTGTGAATAAGAAAGCTGTAGTCGACTTCGTGCACTCAAATATCATCTGTCGGTTTGGGATTCCAAAGGTAATCATCACAGATAATGGGGCTAATCTTAATAGTCATTTGATGAAGGAGACATGTGAGCAGTTTAAGATTACTCATAGGCATTCTACTCCATACCGTCCCAAGGCAAATGGTGCGGTTGAAGCAGCCAATAAGAATATAAAGAAAATACTCCGGAAGATAGTTGAAGGATCTAGACAATGGCATGAGAAATTACCTTTTGCATTGTTAGGATATGGCACCACCGTTCGTACCTCAGCGGGGGCGACTCCTTATTTATTGGTATATGGCACCGAGGCAGTAATACCCGTAGAGGTGGAAATCCCGTCTCTGGGAATCGTTGCAGAGGCTGAGATCAATGATGATGAATGGGTGAAAAGCCGTCTTGAGCAGTTGAGTTTGATCGACGAGAAGAGATTGGCATCAGTGTGTCATGGCCAACTATACCAACGAAGAATGGCAAGAGCATACAACAAGAAAGTACGTCCAAGGAAATTCGAAGTCGGACAATTAGTACTGAGGCAGATTTTGCCTCATTGGGCTGAAGCAAAAGGAAAGTTTGCCCCAAACTGGCAGGGACCATTTGTAATAACCAGAGTGTTGTCTAACGGAGCATTGTATTTGACAGATGTGGAAGGAAAATGTATAGAAATGGGCATCAATTCCGATGCGGTCAAGAGATATTATGTATGATTTCTTTATTTTCTGAATGTATCTGTTTGTATTTGGCATATCTTAAAGATTGAAATGATGAAGACGCTTTGTCCTGCTATCCAAACACTCTTATCCCTTGTTATCCCCTTTGAGCCTTACTTATTTTTCATACCCCTCTTTCGGAATCAACGGCATTATCAGGGAACATAGGTGCCGAACATAAAAAAGAAGAGAAAAACAAAAAGAAAAAGAAAGAAGAGAAAAACAAAGGGAAAAGAAAAGAAAAAGAAAAAGGAAGAAGAAGAAAAGGAAAAGAAATAAAAGGAAAATAAAAAGAAAGAGAAAGAAAAGGAAAGAAAGAAAAACACAACAAAAAAGTTAATTACGATACAGTGAACTACGTTTGACTTGATCCCGAAAGGGTACGTAGGCAACCTTACTCCGGGGTTCAGTCATACCAAAATAGAAATCCAAAAATCCCCAAGCAAGAAACTGGGGCAGAAGTTGTGATCGTTGTGGAAATAGGATTCCGGAAGTTGTAATTTGAACCCATTCGAATTGTTTTGAGCCTTTCATACCTTTATTTCTAACCCAATCCAAAATCCAACACAATCTCAATAACATAAAGCATGCGAGCTATTTCTGAATCAATTCATGCCAACATTACTATCAATCTATCATGCAACCAACTAACACTGGTGTTCACTTCATAGTACTCACATGACTCTAAAATATAACAGTTCATATAGTCCATTTAGTACTAAAGCAAACAAAACTTTAAACAATATCCATGAATTTGAACACTGAATACGTAGATCCGGAAATTAGCTAAATCAGAACTCAATTCTGCATGTAATATTCTTCACATAATTCAATTCTGCCTATCTGAGCTCACATTCATCAGGGGTACAATTGTGTACCTGGATAAAGGAAAATATGAGAAGGAAAGGAGTCAGCTACTTTGAACAGCAACAGCAACAAACTCAACAATATACACCATAGAACATGCCAGGAACTGCTTTTGAAAACCAGAAATACAAGCAGACTCCACAGATCAATTCAACACACACTTCAAATGCACTCCTAACCCTCACAGCTGAACCTAAACACCTCTGCAATACTGCTAAACCCAAAACCCAACTGAAATCCAAAACTAATAATGAACTGTAAGATTGTTTTTGATTTCTTCATTTTTGATGTTATTATTTTTTGAATACTGGAATGGAAAGACTAGCTGGAATTGAAAGCAGGGAGGAGAGCCTTTTGTGGGGATTTTCGAGCTTAGAGCTGAAGGAAGAAGAAGAACCCCCTTTCCCAAGGCATTTCATGCCCTTATATAGGCAACAAGAGAGAGTAGATCAGATTTTAGGCCTTCTTTTTTAGTCCCTCCCTTATTTCAATTTAGTCCCTCTATTCTTAACTTGCTAAACAAGTAAGCACCCCTATTGTACTGAAATGTGCACTGAAATCCTATTCTAGAAGGCCCTAGGGTATTCTTCTACCCATACAATACTTATACTGCCCTTTCATATACTTTGAAATTACTATTCCTATCAGAATTACCCTTTTCCATACCCAAACTACCCCTGAAGGCTTCTCAAAGTTACTGATCCTACCCTCATCCTTAATAGCTATAACCAATCCCCTAAGTTAATCCAAAACTAACTGAAATTGATTAATTAGCACTCAGAAATCAACTAATCAAAACTAACCAATTCCAATTGCTCAAATACACCAACTCAATCAAACTAGGACAAACCAGAAACCAGGATTGATCGAAGCGAAACTTAAGCTACTGATCAATATTAAATGAAATTAAACTAATTCTTAACCAATAAACTCACAATCGTTCACACAAATATCAAACTCAGAACTAACTGCAATTGACAGAATTATACTAATACACAAAATAAATCATAAATTTAACAGAACACTTAATAAAACCAAGACTGTAACTAAAACTTCAACCATGCGAGTAAAACGAAACAGGAAAGACTCACAGAAGCACGAGGAACTCCGGCCAGTCACTAACGTCCGAATCCTTTCAGATTTTTGACACGCAACATCCCTAACCATGTGTTCTTACAAGAGAACACATGGTTAAGGATACTACGGTTCGAAATCATAAAGATTTTGGTTTAGGGTTTTGGCCAGAAATTCTTAGATCTAAGATTCGAGCCGTTTCACAGAGACTTGAAGGAAAATAATCATGGATTAGTGTTGAGGGAAGACCGGGGATTGTGTGGTATGACTTTGGGCTGGTTTGGATCAACCTGCGATCTGACCGGAAACTTCAGTCGAAGATTCGATGAGCTCCGGCCTTATTCGAGGGGAACCAGTGGGTGCAATGGAAAGAGGAGAGTGAGGAGGACGAGTGGTGTAATTTTGAGCTTGAACAGTGCAGGTGACGTTCACCGCCGGCGAGGGATTTAGGGCAGCGCGGATTAGGGTTTGAGAGGATAGGCGGGGTGAGGAAGACGAGACAAATGGGGTAGGGAGGGAAGTTTTCGGACATTTATATACCAAACATCCTAGTTAGATCCGGACCGTTGGATTGATGAGATCCAACGGTCGTGATTGAATGCCGGGGAAACGACGTCGTTTGGACTTACTAGGGACCGGACCTAGTTGGGGATTTGGGCTGGACTAGTTTGCAACGGGTTTAGGGCATTTAGGCCTGAAAGTTTCCAACAAATTGGCCCAGATTTGGGTCTTCTATTAAGACCAAATTTCTACTCTTATTTTCTTTTTATTTTCTTTTCTTACCTTTACAATTTTTATAATTTTTTCTAATTTTTATGGAGATGCAAAACTAACATAAAATCCTAGTTATTTCAAAACGAAGACTAATTAATTCTTAAAATTGTTTGAAAACTAGTTCATGACGAATTCCCAATAGAAATTATAAAAATGCAAAAATGAACTAATTTTGTGATTTTCATGTTTTGTTTAAACAAATTATACTTTAGTTGTATTTCCTTTTGAAAATAAAATAAAAAATAAAATAGAAAAAATAGTCTTTTATTTTTGGAAAGTTGTTTGTTGATAAAGAAAAGGATAAGAAAAGTTGTTTTAGTTTGAGAAGCATAAGTTGTTTCATTATTTGTTGAAAAAAGAAGAAAAAAAAGAGTCTTTTATTTTTAGTTTGGAAAATAGGTTGTTTTATTATTTGTTGAAAAAAAGAGAGAGTCTTTCTTCCAAAAATAGTTTTTATTCGCTTATGAAATGCCAAAAATAAAAATGGAAAAAAAGAGTCTTGTTTTAAAATAGTTCGGTTAATTTGACCGAACTACGCATGGTTTGATTCTCATAGGGCGTGAGATACGTAGGCAACCCTCATCGGGTCCAACCTCCCCTTTTGCAAAAATAACCTGAAAATATCAAAATTTTAATTTTGTCATAAATAAACCAGGTGATGCCGTTTTTGTCAAAAATAGCCAAATGTTCCCAAACGGAATGCCGGAAGGCTGACCTTGCATAGATAGCCAACTTTGGTCATGTTTTCATATTTTTTTCGACCCTCACAACCTTAAGTTTTCGTCCTCGAGGCGTTGAAAGGCCGTGTTGCAATATCGGGTCTTTTATCTTAAATAAAAACAAGTAATTTGGGGACGCTGGAAGGCTGACTTTGCAAAAACGGCCATCTTGGTCACTTTTTGATGTGTGACCGGTTGACTTCCGCGGCTTTACAATCTTTGTTCTCGAAGTGCTGAAAGGCCGCGTTTGAGAATTGAGTTCTTCATTTGAAAATATATGGGTAATTTTGAGTCGATAATATAGATAGTTTTTTTTGGAGTCAAATAAAAGTTTTTCTTAAACGCTTTAATAAATGTGCAGGATGAACACGATGGTAAATGAGCCCTTTTCAATAATGACCAAAATCCCTTTTGAGCTGCAATTATGGTGGAATGACTTAGGCAAAGAGGGGCAAGACGAAGTGAAAAAATATTTGAAAGACCTTCCGGATTTATTAAACATTCAGCCTCGAGGGGATATTATCAGGGCATTGGTCGCTTATTGGGATTTGGCACATAATATATTTCATTTCTCAGACTTTGAGCTCACCCCGACATTGGAATAGATAGCGGGGTACATCGGAAGTGATCAAGCTCCATTGAGGTTCAAATACTTAATTGCTCCTAGGGCCATTACCATACACCGGTTCTTGGATTCCTTGAAAATACCCCGAACAGTTCATCATCTAGATTTTGCAAAGGGTTTCTGCAGTTTCCGCTTCATATATGATAGATATGGCCACGTGGGCGGGTTCAATAATCCAGATTTTAAGCTATGCAGTAGAAGTAACCGACAAAAATGGGAGGAACACAGACGAGTGGCTTTTATGATAGCCTTTTTAGGCCTCATAATATTCCCAAGGAAAGATGGTAATATTGATTTGAAAGTAGCAGGGGTCGTCAGTACCTTGCAAACCATGGGAAAAAGCACTTTAGCACCTATGATCGTGACTGACATCTTCCGAGCTCTCACTGCGTGCAAAGTTGGGGGCAAATTTTTTGAGGGATGTAACTTGTTGTTACAAATGTGGATGACTGAGCATTTGTGCCTTCGCTCTCAGCTATTGAGTTATGGTTCAGTTGAGAAAACTTGTATATGTAAATTTTACACAAGAATCAAAGGGGCAAAGTCTACCTGAAGGAGTCACGGCCTGGACATCATTATTTCGGAACCTCACTGCCAGCCAGATACAGTGGGTGCTTGGATGGTTGCCTGTCGAGGAAGTTATATACATGCCAGCAGCCCGACCGCATTTTTTGTTGATGGGACTCAAAAGCATCCAGCCCTATGCACCATATCGGGTTCTGAGGCAACTCGGGAGGTATCAAGTAGTACCGAGAGATGAAGATTTGAGTACCCAAGTGGTCGAAATTAGTCCTGACGGTCGGTTCCTCGAGGAAGAGATTCGCCAAATCTGGAGTGAGTGTCAAAACTTGATGGCGAACACTTGTGTGTCTGATAGTGTTAAAGGGGAAGTTGCCCCAGGGTATCATGATTCGTTCATAGGTTATGTGGCATGTGGAAGACCGGCTAAACGACCTCATCTCGAAGATTTTGCCAGGTCATCCCAAGAGCAGTGGGATTGGTTAGCAAAGGAAGAAGGCTATCGAGTTGAGATTGGTAAACTGAAGCAGCAAGTTGAGAGTCTGAAATTCGAGAACAGTGTACAGGTTGCCACGGATCAAGGGGAAAAGAATAGACTGTCTCGAGAAAATGAAGCACCAAAGGCCGAAATCCAGCAATTGAAGATAATCGTCGATAAGCAACCGAGGAGCCGATCCGATGAGCAGATGATAAAAAAATTGGAAAACGAAGTCAGGGAATGGCGGGGCGAATTAGGAAAATCTGATAATGTCATGGCAGAACTTAAAGCACAATGGGCTACAAGAACAGAGGAGCGTCGCCAGTACTTGAATCAGTTGAAAAGGGACCATGAGAAAATTATCGCCAATTTAAAGAGAAAAGCGGTTGCCCTTGAGGGTAAAGCGGTTAGGCAGGCTAGAGATTTTGAAATTGAAAGTGGACATTGTTACGACTTGTTGGCCCAAATGGAGGTAGAAGTGCAGCGGCTGCAAGACCAACACCTGCAGGACTCTCGAGCTTTAAAGACGTGCAGTGATCAGATAAGGCACTTGCTCATAGAAAAGAAGCAAACAAGAGACGGGATCAGAGCCATTGCTCATGCCATTTTCAGGAGGTGCCAGGTTTGTGAAAACATGACCTATACTACTTTTGTCTCAGCAGTAATGATCCATGTGAAGCGAACCATGAATGAATTAGAGCATCTTGAAAGGGATTTGGATCCTAGGCCCGCGGCGAGGCCGAACGACGCCCCGCGGACACCTAAGTTTGAAGCACTAGAGTATGCATAGTCCGTGTCCGTAATTTTCTACCATTTTGAGTCAGTCTTTTGTATGTCCGTTATCTTGCCAGGTCAAGTACGTCTGCAGTCTTAGAGTCTGTGATTGCTTTTAATTTGCGTCTGTTAGTTTCATTCCGAAAAGTGTTGAGTTTGTAATAGTTTGTTTTAGTAATGAAAATTGAAAATTTCAAAAAAAAATCTTATTTCCGCCCTTTATTTTTGCATTTATTTTCATGAACTACGCTTGGTCTGATTCGTGCGGGGTCATGATACATAGGCAATCTCCATAGGATTCGACCGTAATCGTAAGAAAAAAAAAGAAAAAAGAAGAAAAAGAAGAAAAACCAAGGAAAGAGAGAAAGAGAGAAAAAAGGGGAAAAACAAAAGAGAAATGAGCGGGAACACAAAAGATAAAGAAACAAATGAAGGAGAAGAGCACAAGAAAGGGATAAGGTGATGAAATTTGAAAGAAGGGTAAAAAGAAACGAGGAACGAAGTGTCGGGATGACGCATGCAATCGAGCAAACGCATAATAGAAATGATTTACTGTATAAGTGCATTCATGCCAACGTGCGGTTGCTAAATCTGTTAAAACTTAATCGCTAACAAAGTGGTTGTCTAAATGTGTGAGTCCAGGCAGGTGGTTAGTTGATTGGCAATTCTGGCAACTCACCCATACAACACCCGGTCGAAAGATCAAGTAAAACTTACAGGGCAGGATTCGGAAATCAGCATCGTAGACCCTTCAAATAAAGTTGAGGTAACAGATGTGGGTGCTATGAAAGAAGAGATGAGGAAATTAAAAGTACAAATGGCTGAAATGCATCAGGCATGGTCTCAGGGACATCCGGAACCACTATGTCCCACTAATCCATCTTACATCCCACCCCTGGCTCAAGCGCAGGAGCCTACCACTCCCCACCCATCTTCAGCTTTCCCCTATCACTCCCAAGGTTATGGTACCACTTCATATGCTCCCCCAGCTCCACCCCCCAAATAGAACCCTCCACCACTCATGGTTCCAGTCTTTGTGGCACCTCCCCCAGCCCCACTACATAGATCGTCCAGTGAGCCGTTATTCCAGGCTCACGACACCCAATATTACCCTCCCAAACCCACTTTCAAAGCGCCTGAGCCATATACCTATTCGCCCCATTTTGAAATCCCGGAGAGGTTGAGAAACCGGTTAAGAATACAGAACAGGAGGAAGTGATTCGTAAAGTTAAAAGCCTGGAGCAATACTTCAGGAACATGCATGGTTTAGGTAACCAAGTCGCGTTGCATACAAAGATTTGTGCCCTTTCCCTGATGTTCAGTTGCCTGCGGGGTTTAAAATGCCGAAGTTTGACTTGTATGAGGGGCACGGTGACCCAGTAGCCCATCTGCGTGGCTTTTGTAGCAAAATGAGAGGTGCTGGGGGAAAGGATGAATTATTGATAGCATATTTCGGTCAAAGCCTGAGCGGGTCCGCGCTGGAATGGTACACGAGGCAAGACCCCGGCCGATGTTATACATGGGATGATTTGGCACAGGCATTCATTGGCCATTTTCAATATAACCTTGAGATAGTCCCCGACCGTTTGTCATTGTTGAAACTGGAAAAGAAGCCTATGGCTGGTTTGGATCAACCTGCGATCTGACCGGAAACTTCAGTCGAAGATTCGACGAGCTCCGGCCTTATTCGAGGGGAACCAGTGGGTGCAATGGAAAGAGGAGAGTGAGGAGGACGGGTGGTGTAATTTTGGGCTTGAACGGTGCAGGTGACGTTCACCGCCGGCGAGGGATTTAAGGCGGCACGGATTAGGGTTTGAGAGGATAGGCGGGGTGAGGAAGACTAGACAAATGGGGTAGGGGGGAAGTTTTCGGACATTTATATACCAAACATCCTAGTTAGATCCGGACCGTTGGATTGATGAGATCCAACGGTCGTGATTGAATGCCGGGGAAACGACGTCGTTTGGACTTACTAGGGACCGGACCGGGTTGGGGATTTGGGCTGGACTGGTTTGCAACGGGTTTAGGGCGTTTGGGACTGAAAGTTTCCAACAAATTGGCCCAGATTTGGGTCTTCTATTAAGACCAAATTTCTACTCTTATTTTCTTTTTATTTTCTTTTCTTACCTTTACAATTTTTATAATTTCTTTCTAATTTTTATGGAGATGCAAAACTAACATGAAATCCTAGTTATTTCAAAACGAAGACTAATTAATTCTTAAAATTGTTTGAAAACTATTTCATGACGAATTCCCAATATAAATTATAAAAATGCAAAAATGAACTAATTTTGTGATTTTCATGTTTTGTTCTAATCAAATTAAACTTTAGTTGATACTAAAAAACATAAAACTAAAACCTAAATGCAAAAATGCATAATTTTGTATTTTATAAAAATTAACATGCACAAATAGAATGCAACAATTATTAGAAAATGATACCAAAATGCACAAAAATTGTAAAAATAAAGAAAAATTATTTTTGTTTGGGATTTTGGGAATAATCCTATTTAGGGAAAAAATCACGTGTTCACAGAACCATTCAAGACTCAAGATCAAGCTTCAGAAGACTTATAGATAGGAATCTTGTAACTCGTAGTTGATAGGCTTAGCTATTCTTTTTCATGTTTTGATTTTTTTTATGTAACATCAGGACCGCGGACCGGAACCTCGGCGGAATGACACCTCGATTGACTCTCCACCTCGGTATACTCCATCACCTCACTCACCTCTGAACTACACGTGGCCTGATTCCTTTATAGCCAAGGATATGTAGGCAGCTCAGATACTAGGGCTCGGTCACAGTCCTATTTTCTCTTAGTTTTAGTCTCTCCAAATAAGGGTCGGGTCAAAAACCTGTCTAGTCATTCTTTGTCTGAAAACTCTTCGCGTTTCCACTCAAAGAGGGGCAACTAAAGACATGTGATTTTTGACCCTCCCCGAAATTTCACCCACTTTAACATGTAAATATTTTATTTAGGCTTAATATAGTTATTTTAACTAATTTCGACTCTATTTATTTTATCACAAAAAATAAAAATTACAAAAAATATTTTCTCTTATTAGCCAGTTAATATTTTTATCTGATTACTTTTAATTTGTCTACTAAATTCAAAAATACAAAAAATAATTCTAGGAATGTTATCTTAATGATTTTTCCATTTTGTTTTTCTATCTTTTAGTATGATATTTTGAAAATACCAAAAATAGTTTTATTTTAACGGTCATTCTTATTTTAATAGTTATTTTATTTAAGTAAAATTAATTAATAAATAAGGTAGTATTTTAGTCTCGTTCGCGGTAAGATAATAAAACTTGGGCTCGAGCAACCCATTTTTAGGCCTAATTTTTAAACATAGCCCATAATCCCTAGGCCCATACCCCTTAACTTAAAAAACCTATAAAACTAATCTAAAACCTATACACAAGGGGGAAACACATTTTTTGTAATCCGCCGCAGACCCCATCAACTTCTTCTTTAAGAAAAACCTAGAGCCTAAGATCTGAGAAAAAAGGACAATCAGAAAAAACACAATAAAATATAGAATACACCCCTAGAAAAAGCCTGAGAATCAGCCGCAAAAAGAAGACCCCACCACCCTTTCACGTCGTCTTCTTCATAGGACCTTCAGCCGTCCACCCCAAAAATACCGTGTAAAAACTTACGAAACCAACTTTAAAATCAACTCAGCTGTAGACCCCAAAACACACCAAGTTTCAATTCCAGTCACCTCTTTGAGCTTCGGTTTCTCCGGGTCGATGTAGAGTTCGGGTTCGTCGGCGCGATTTGAGTTTTCTCCGACGTAGCTAGACTAGTCCGTCGCCTGCTGAGGTTCTGGTTGCGTTCCTGTTGTTTGTGAGCTTCAAAACGTCCCAAGCATTTGAATTGTAGAATCAGTTGGAGTTATCATCCAAGTTCGAGGTCCCCATCTATGTCTAATTTATTGCATGATTTTCTGGTTGTAAAACTCAACATTTCAAAGGTCCGTTTCCTTTTTTTTGTTAGTATCAGTGCTTTTTGTTGTAATGCTTCCACATTCAACTCATATGATGTTCGACAATTCAGTTCTGTTAATATTAGTTGTTCATGATTTCATGTTGCTTATCTTTGGTTTGTGTTAGTTAGCCAAGTTTACATGGATAAATAATTTTGGGGTGGGATACAAGTTTAAATTTGGTTGATATCATTTTAATGGTTTTAAAACTGCCTGGGCTTTTAGACTAGAGGAATCAAGAGCTAACTTCTTATTTTTTATGACTAATTCACTACGTCTTCTTACTTTTTCATGTGAATTATTTATCCACAATTCATTGCCTCACATCAAATCCGGAAGTAGTCTTAGGAAAATAATTTATGACCTTCATAATTTGATTTAGGCACATTAATTATAATTATCACAGTTATTACTAAAACTAGGGTGCGCATTTATGTGACCCAAATCAAATCTTAAAACGTTGAATAAAATATGTATAGGATTGCGGGTATATTTCATGTGGCGCGATCCAAAGACGTGTTTTAAACGACGTTCAATCTTCTTTAAAATTGAATAAGAGCGGTTGAAAACTAAAATCTGCACATAGGTTCACAATTGTTTAAAATCGAATAATTAAGCCGAATATAACAGTTGAGCGACCATGCTAGAACTACGGAACTCGGGAGTGCCTAACACCTTCTCTTGGGTTAACAGAATTCCTTACTCGGATTTTTGGTTCGCGGACTGTTAAACAGAGTCAAGCTTTTCCTCGATTCGGGATTCAACCGGTGACTTGGGACGCCATAAATCTCCCAAGTGGCGACTCTGAATTTTAATAAAATAATCCTGTTTCGATTGTTACTTAAAATTAGAAAAAACTCTCTTATATACTCCCTTACGGGTGTGGAAAAAAAGAGGTGTGACAAATTTAAACGTGATGCAAGTTCCCATTGGACCATGAATGCTGTCTTTGGACGGTTAGGATGACGTCCTCGGACCATGACGTCCTAGGCCATGAAACGTATGATAAAGGATTCGCAGGCTATGAAATGATGTTCTCGGGCTATGAGAATGATGCCTCTGAACTATGATGCCTTTGAATAATGATATGCAAGAGATAAAATGGGGTCCTCAGGCCATGGCATGGCATTCTCGGGCTATGCAAATGGTGCCTCCGAACAATGATGCCTTTGGACAATTCGGTGATCTTTTAGCCCATGAAATGCAGAAGGTGGCGATATTTCAGCCGATGCAAGACGTAAATAAAGGGTGGCGATATTCATCCATGCAAGAGTGATAAAGTGGTAATATTTCAGCCATGCAGGATGGGGACAAAGCTTGGTCTCGGAAGGCAGAACATTAGCCTTATGCAATGTAGAGAAATGGAGGATGGAGACAGTGCTTAGTCTCGGAAGGCAGAATGGTAGCCTTATGCAATGCAGAGAAATGCATATGGAGACAATGCTTAGTCTAGGAAGGCAGAAAGGTAGCCTTATGCAATGCAGAGAAATGCATATGGAGACAATGCTTAGTCTCGGAAGGCAGAAAGGTAGCCTTATGCAATGCAGAGAAATGCAGATGGAGACAATGCTTAGTCTCGGAAGGCAGAAAGGTAGCCTTATGCAATGCAGAGAAATGCAGATGGAGGTAGAGCTTAACCTCATAAGGCAGAAAGGTAGCCTTATGCAATGCAGGAAATGCAGATGGAGATAGAGCTTAGTCTCGGAAGGCAGAAAGGTAGCCTTATGCAATGCAGGAAATGCAGATGGAGACAAAGCTTAGTCTTGGAAGGCAGAAAGGTAGCCTTATGCAAGGAGTAAAAGGGCAAAATGATGATAGAATTTTCTTAGCTAATAGCGAATTGAGATATTGCGACTGCTGGGGATACTGTGTCTGCTGGGAGCACTGCGTGCAGATAGCAGCTATGAGTAAGTGCAAAGGTTTTGAGAATTATATTTCTGAGCAATGTGAGTCTCGTGAGTGTATAGTATATTTGATGATTTTGCATCTTAAGTGCCTGCATTCAAAGAAAAATCGTGAGTTTTGTAAAGAGGGGAGGTTAGTTCGTATTCCCGCTGGCTCTGCTTGACCTGCTCGGCTCCGTTCCGATGATATTGGGCGTATCATCGGGGTAGCGTTGCTAAACGAAGCAAATTTGGTAACAGACATGCATGATTTAGTAAAGAAATGTGACAATAAATACATAATTAAGAATAGTTTTCTTTAGATGAACTGACGCGTGCGACGTGGTCCAAGATACTGCAACTTCTCTCGCTCCGGAATGCCCCAGTTTACTGGGCTACTACTTCTGACGGCTGCTTGCGTCGAATGGCTGAAATCACTTCGAAATTTTGAGGGTCCTCCTCAAAATTCTGCCCCAGTTTCCAATAGCGGGGGAAAATGAAAATTTTATTGAATTATGACCGAACCCATAGGCTGCCTACGTATCCCCTCTAAAACAGGAATCAGGTCAGGTGTAGTTCAAATTGCATCATACAAGAAATCATAAGAGTTACACATAGTATCGCTTCACTACATTTGAATTGATCAGCTTTGGCCAAACTTCACTGTCCATTTCTTCCAGTATGAGGGCTCCTCTGGTGAGGACCCGGTGAACCATGTAAGGACCCTGCCAGTTAGGAGAGAACTTCCCTTTGGCTTCCTCTAGGATTTGATGATGACGTCGTCTACATATACCTCGATCTCTTTGTGTATCATGTCATAGAAAATAGCAGTCATGGCCCTCATGTAGGTGGCACCAACATTCTTTAACCTGAACAACATCATCTTGTAACAATACATCCCCCACGGCATAATGAAAGCCATTTTCTCCGCTTCTTCCTCATCCATCCATATCTGATGATACCCAACAAAACAATCAACAAACAACTGCAGTTCATGCTTGGCGCAGTTGTCAATTAGAATGTGTATGTTCGGAAAGGGGAAGTCATCTTTCGGACTGGACCGGTTGAGATCCTGGTAGTCGACACAGACTCTAACCTTCCCGTCCTTCTTCAGCACTGGCATAATATTGGCTAACCATGTTGGATACTCTACTACCCTATGAAACTTTTGCTTTGACTTGCTTGGTGACTTCTTCCTTGATTTTCAAACTCATGTCAGGTTTGAACTTCCTGAGCTTCTATTTTACTGGTGGGCATGTCGGATCGGTTGGCAGTTTATGAGCTACAATAGATGTACTGAGACCAGTCATGTTATCATAAAACCAGGCGAATATGTCCTCACATTCCCTTAGAAATTCCGTGTACTCATTCTTTTCTGATGGTGACAGATGAACACTAATGCACGTTTCTTTGACATTTTCTGCATCTCCCAAGTTGACGATCTTAGTTTCGTCCAGGTTAGACTTAGGTCTGTTCTCAAAATCCTCAGCCTCTTTAACAACCTCTTCTAGTATACCATCTTCTTCTGAGTCTATATCCACTTGTTGCATTGCCCCGTTGCATGTCACAATCGTCGGTTCATCAAGATAAGTAATAGTAATGTTGTGTAAAAAATGTAAACGATAAAAAGTAATAAGAGCAAGATTTATAAGAAACTGAAATGCTTTGATAAATTTCATAATTGTTTTGAACATTGGAGCTCTTATTTCAATATTAAAAATGCGGAAAGAAAGTCAACTAGCGAAAATAAAGATAATGCATGGTGCTTTGTTCAGCCTTGCTACCCCGAAGCTTTCTGGGCCCTGGTGGTTCTGATGGACCAATTGTTGAGGCATGCTCCTCGGCTCACAACTTGTATAGAAGGTCCTTCCTCCCCCTCCTCCTCGAAAATGACACAACAGTCCATATTATCATCTTCCAAAAACAAATTCCTCATTGCCACTAGTGCTTCCTTTTCTCCCGACCCATTTATGACATTGGTTGGCTGGAAAGTCTGCTCCAAGCGAGGTATCAGATGCTTCAGTGGGTAGTAGGGACTGCGCCATGGTGGCGACCAGTGGTTGAACTCCTCCCAAGTGTATTCATATCCCAAACCGAAAGTGGTACCATGTTTCTTCAACTTGATAGGCTTAGCGATTCCTTGGAGATTCTTGCCAAGTCCCTTGCCAGGTTCGTATCCACACCAATTCAGTATACTTTCAATTTTGTTATCCCACTATTTATTCTTGTCCACGGCGTTAACTCGCTCAATGTGATGGTAGGTTTCTTCGCCTATCTTCCTTCTTCCTCCGATTGCTGGGATGGTCTGGCGACCGTATATGGGATTGCTAACATCGCCATGAATAATTACATCTTGGTGATTCCACTCGAATTTCACTTCTTGATGTAGGGTTGATGCTACAACCCCAGCGGCATGGATCCAGGGCCGTCCCAATAGCAAGTTGTAAGATGTTGGGACATCTATCACTTGAAAATCAACATCGAACCAAGTCAGTCCCATTTGCAGACACAAACTGATTTCCCCAATAGTGGACCTTTGGGATCCATCAAAAGCTTTGACATTGATGGCTCCATCCTTGATCTCATGCAGGCTTTTTCCCAATATTCTGAGAGTCACCAATGGACAAATATTGAGGTTGTACCCTCCATCAATCAGGATTCTAGTGATGAAATAATCTCCGCACTGCACAGTGATGTGCAATGCCTTGTTGTGGCTTAGCCCTTCAGGTGGCAGCTCATCTTCGTGGAAAGTGATTTTGTGACTCTCCAATACTTGCCCTACCATGTTTGCCATTTCTCCTCTAGTTATTTTGCTGGGTACATATGCCTCGCTCAGCACCTTCAATAAGGCGTTCCTATGTGCTATAAAACTTTGTAGCAGAGCCAAGATGGAGATCTGGGCCGGTATTTTGTTCAACTGATCAATGACCGAATATTCTTTGGCTTGTATCTTCCTCCAGAGATCATCAGGCCCAGTTTCAGTGATGGTTGGTCATCCAGAGGCCTGCTTATTGGACTTGGCTAGATGTTCTGGGGTATAAACCCTGCCGGTTCTTGTCATACCCTGTGCTGCAATTGCTTTTCCAAATTTGGTTTTCCTTTTCCTTCTCGCCTTGGTGGTGTAATCCCATGGTATGGCCTTCGTATGGAATGGTGTTACGGCTGTCATGGCCACCGGAATGGGCACCTTTGCCTTGGATGGTAACCCAGCCACTTCAAATGGTACATGTGTCTTTGGAGACCCGAACTCGACCTTAATAGGTCCTGGAGTCTTTGCAAAAGAAGGTGCTTCGAACTCAAGTGGTATGGAAATGTTTACTTCAGCGTTTTCAGAAGGCTGGATCTGGACCACAATCGTATTAAGTGTGACCATTGATTTCTTTGGCTCGTCACCTTCAGCGATCAATCTGATCGACCCTTTGGGGTCCCAATCATCCTCTATCTCAATCATGTGAATGTCTCCACCCTTGTGGTCAAGCAGAGGGTTGTTGCGGATATTCGAAGCTGGCTCCTTTGCTACGATGATCTTGTTGTCAATCAAATCTTGGATCTTATCCTTCAGAGAGCGGCACTCATCAATGGTATGCCCATTCATGCCCGAATGGTATGCACAGGTTTTGTTCGGGTTGACCCATTGAGAGGGGTTTTAAGGGTTTACGGTAGGGATAGGGGTGATGTAACAAGCAGCTTTGAGCCTTTCATACAGCTGGTCGATAGGTTTGGCAATGGCAGTATACCATTTGGGGGGTCGGCGGTCGAAGTTTGGTCGGGGTCTAGGAAAGTTTTGGCGGGTGGGAGGTGATTGATAGTGAGAGAGTTGAGTATTGTAGGTTTGGTAGACATGTGCGGGTTGGAAATATCTGGGTGAAGTAGGCAGATATATGGGAGGTAGAGGTGATTGGTAAGTTGGTGGTAGAGTAAGAGGGTGAGGGTGCTTGGTAATTTGGGGTAGGTTGATATGTGAGTTGAGGTATTGGGTATGTTTGGTATTCGATTGGGGATTTTTTCTTTGTGCAACCATCACGGCACTCACGTCCCTTTTCTTGGACGTGCCACCAGACTGTAGAGCCTTGTTGGTGGCCTAAAAAGCTTCAAATTTAGTGACCATACCACTTTTGATACCTTCCTTGATCCTTTCCCCTAGCTTGATAATGTCTAAAAAATTCTGGCTTTCAATCAACATTAACCTTTCATAGTATTGTGGGTCTTTAGCTCGGACGAAAAACCTATTCATTTGTTCATCTTCTAAAGCCGGTCTGACCTTTGCAGCTTTTGATCTCCAATGAGTAGCATACTCGCGGAATGTCTCCGTGGGTTTCTTCTTTAAGTTCTGGATGTAGAACACATCTGGTGCATTTTCCGCGTTGAACCTGAACCTATCCATGAAATAGGATGCCATACTTACCCAATTTGACCATTTCTTAGGGTCTTGGTTGATGTACCAAGACAAAGCATCTCCCTTCAGACTCCTCACGAAGAGTTTCATGCGAATCTTTTCCTCCCTCCCTACTCCGACCAACTTGTCGCAGTATGTCCTCAGATGAACTCTCGGATCCCCGGTACCATCAAACATTTCGAACTTAGGAGGTTTGTACCCCTCGGGTAGTTCGACATCGGGTTGAATACAAAGGTCTTCGTAATTTAGTCCTTTAATCCCCTTACTTCCCTCGACGCCCTGAATTCTGCTAGTCAGCTTCTTGAGTTCTTCCGCCAGATTCCTGATAATCGAGTCCTTATCATTGGACTCGGGTGTTCCTGAAATGAGTTGATTATAGTATGGCATGGTTTCCACATAGATGGGGGTATTGTGGAGATGATAATTTGTGGAATTTAGTGGTTCAGGGATGAGCAGTGGGGTGTTGTCTAAAGTGTGGCATGTGTTACAATGGTGATGGAGAGCGGGTTGTTTTTGTGATTTCGGTATGTTTTGCGGGGGAGCGGGGTTTTGAGTGTTTGGGAAACTGACATCTGGGGTAGTGAGGGAAAACGACAAACTTGCCAAGTTTCGAACTTGGTCCAGTTCCTCCTGAAATTTCAATAACTTTTGTTCGAGATGAGAGGCACTTTTCTTGGAAACCTGAATACCCTGAGGAACCTCTACCCTTTCAACTGAGTTCTCCTTTCTGATGTTGCTCAAATCTTCCATTTTTCCCTTGTTTTTGTTCCTAATAGGACTCGGAGGAGGAGGAGGAGGAGGGACCTTAGATATTGTGGAGTATGATGACGATGCCAGAGTGCATGAACTAACCTTTGGGGAAGGGAATAAACAAAAGGTAAAAAAAAAAAGGTAGCAAGTTAGTGCGGATTATGAGAAGAAAACGTTGCAATATTTAAACACATAGTGCAAGAATATGAATCATATCCTAATTTGGGAGCCTCGTTGTGCCCGAGGTGGGCCTAGCGACAAGTTGATTTGGAGAAATTGTAATGCTAAATGCCTCATTTTATTGATAAAAATAAGACGAATCCCAAAACGACACTAAAATAACAGAAAATAAAATGTCACTAATGGCCGTTAGCCTTATTACATTTTAAAGCAAAAGAAAAGACTCCTAACTACTTGGTACTAGAAGGACCTTCCCCAGACTCGGTATCTTTAGCTCTATCGAACAGGTTCACCAGCTCACGCAGTCCCAGCAGCAAATAGGCTCTAGCCAAATGTCCTCCTTCGTTTCCCTCAGCGTTCTGGCAGTTTTCAATCCTTTGGATGAACTTCCTTTCCAACTCCACTAAACCCCGCTCCAAATACCATAGTCGTTTGTTAGCGCTGACAGCTATATCTTTCCATTCTTCTATCAACTTTTGATGGGCTTCTTGAATCTCTCGATGCTCACTTTCGCATTCCCTGATCCTCTTGTGCAATTTGTTGTACTTGACTTATGCTTCAGCCTTTTCATCGATGATCCTGTGACCTTGAACAAACCCAGGTTGGCCCAGACCATTGTGATTATCCTCCAGCCATCCTGAATAGTATGGGGTGCAGCCAGCATGGTATCTGTCTGGCTTGATAGTATCTCTTCCCATGATGATCTTGCAATGCCACATATGTTGAGCTTGGCACTTATAAGGACTGTCATCAGCTTGGAAGTCAGCCCGGAAGTGACTCATCTTGTCGACCCTTGGTATAAACTGCTTCCTACCAGCCTGTCCCATGACCAGGAGGGGGACATAAGGGTAGGTTCCTCTCAAATCGATCATTATCAGAAACGGTGCGTCCCTGGATCGGGTGATGAACTCGTCGGTAGGGAACCATTCGAACATCTATTGTATTTGATCCTCAGTCAGATTTTCAAACAGCTTCACCCATCCTTTGTTATCTTCTAGCTGAGAAAACATGTCGGGCATGTAGTTCATTCGCCTTGGTTGATGGAAG
This sequence comes from Nicotiana sylvestris, assembly GCF_000393655.2. Taxonomy (NCBI): domain Eukaryota; kingdom Viridiplantae; phylum Streptophyta; class Magnoliopsida; order Solanales; family Solanaceae; genus Nicotiana; species Nicotiana sylvestris. The sequence continues at coordinate 197,411,649 of NC_091064.1, forward strand.
GCTATATGATCGTCCCAGTCTCTACGCTGAATCTCTTGCCGATATTCACCCCTTTGGAGATGCTCCATGAGCCAGAGCTGGAGTAGCAAGTTGTAGCCCTCGAAGTGTGGGGCTCTTTGTTGACACTTTTTCAAGGCTCGGTACATTTCTGCAACGATCATGGGTACTATGCTAAAGGGTTGCCCACCAATTCCCTCCATTAAGGTTTTAGTGAGCATAGTTAGCCTGGTGTGAATCCTTGCTTTCTTCATAGGAAATACTATCATCCCCAAGAAGTAGAACATAAAGACAAAGACCCTTCTGTGGATATGCCCCAATGAGGTAAGGGCGAATTCATCAGGGTAAGTGTGGTAGGACTTACTATGGTCGTACCTCTCATACAGATAGTCGAAAGGAATGCAGGAATCGTTCAAACAGATCAAGTCTATGTTTTTATTTAGTCCCATCATTTTGAGAAAACCCCTACCCTTGCGATTTTCCGGCATAAGTAAACTCGGAGTCTCCCATGGAATACTAGCTAATCCTCCTATTTCCTCGAGCAGAGGTGTCATCTCAATCCCCCCGAAGCGAAACACAGACCTATCAAAGTCCCAGAACAGAGTAGCAGCTTCTATGATTTTGTTGTTGGGTTGGACCTCCAGGAGAGAAGGCAAATTTCCGAGGTATTTCCGGACAAGAGCCTGATCACTAGAGTGAAGATCCTCCCACCAGCTTAGCAACCTTGGGTGGATGTTGGTGACCATGCCAAATCTGGGGACTTCGTGCCTCATTTCTGCAAAACAAAAGTGTTAGGCCCTTACCCCCGCCAGACTCGACTATTAAATATCAATAATTGGCATAAGCAACATTTAGTTCTCCAAATAAATGCACAGAATGTGGTAGTGTCCGTCTGGGTTCCAAGGAAACCCAGTGGACTTTGGACAAGGCTATCTTAAAGAGTCATTATGTGGACAACATAACTGACTCGGCTAGGTTTTGACAGTGATGCATACACAATTGAACAGAGTAGGATTTCTATAGGGTATTAGACTGTACCCTTGAGCGGACAACTCAAGAGGGAAAGGCACGGAACCGTCGACTACACCGTTGATCGACTAGTTTTACTGCAAATACGCCTTTGCCAAATTTAGGGGGTAATGATATCGGAAGGGCGCATCCACTCATTATAAGCGTTGCTATGGTATTTTGTTTGGCACGAGTGGAATATGATGTTGAATATGCAGTTACAAGTTGTCATATATTTGCATGTTCATAAAGTAATGATTACAATAATTGCTCATAATTACAACAGTATTGAAGGAAAGCACTAAAGGAAAGCATTAAAGAAAAGAAACAAGGAGCCAAGTCAGTTTCGTAATAGAAGAAAAATAAAGACATTAAATAAAGGCAATAAAGAAGTAGTAAAGTCACAAATAACATGAAATGGTAAAAGCCTAAAAGAAACAATCCCCAGCAGAGTCACCACGCTGTCACGCCCCCTTTTTCTAAAAAAGCGAAATCGGGCTCGTGACATTTAGGAGAACAACTCGTTCCCTTTTGGGAATTAGGTTTTGGAATTTGAAGAGTCGCCACCTAATGATTAAGTGCATTAGGACACTAAGAAGGGTTTGAGTTTGAAGAACCAGAGTTTGGGTAAGGGCTAGTAAGCAATTAAGGGTTCAAGTAAGAAGGGGTCCACATACAACATTGCAAGTAAGTCAAAACTTGAGAAAGGGTAAAAAGGGACAGGAATTTGATGAAAGATTTAAGCAATTCTACAAGGAATAGATGAAAACAAATAAAAGGGAAGGGAGGTCCTAAGTTTATGATTAATATGGATCACATCAATGCAATACCCAGCAATCACTCCTTAGAAGAGGGGTCGCACGTGATATTAGCACACTGGTCATCATATCCATATCTACCCTTCCCACCCCGTTAAGGTATTAAAGCGCGAAATAGTATCATTACTTATTGCATGCTATTACTCGTCCCAATCCTATCAGTCCCAGAGGCATTGAGACTACTAATCCTAAAGGGAAGGGAATTGGGGCTTTTTCAGAGTTTCAAAAGGATTAAAAATCTAGGCGACAAGCAAAAAAATCAAACAGCAATTAAGGGGTGAACAAATAGCAATTAAGGCTCAAGTAGGCCTCCTTATTCAAAGCAGCAAGTTATTTAGCATGACTTACAAGTACTGGTTAGGTCTTTAATAAATTAAGGCGTAGGACAGGCTGATTCATCACATATTTCTCAGATGAGGAGTTCGAATTAGCCTTGTATGGTTGTAGTTATTAAAAAATTGACACAATTAATTACCTAATAGTTTGCCTAAGTGAGACCTATAGGCATGATCTCTAGCAGAGCATTCTGATTTTAAAGAAAGATTGTTGGTTTTATAAACAAAAGGATCTGCGAACTTTAAACTACCTTATGACTGATTTTAGACTCATAGACGAAGTTGATTCAATTGATTACTCCTATAGGCAAGCTATCTAAGCGTTATTGGTTTTCAAAAATGATTACATAAATGCAGGAGTCCTATAGGCATGGTATCTAGAATGGAGTTGATCATTATTAAACCTATGATTGTTTGCCTAATGACATGCATATGCAGAAGTGCAGAAAACCTAAGATCATGATTTCTATATGCAGAACTTATAGGCATAATTTCTAAGATGTAGAAATGCAGAACTTATAGGCATAATTTCTAAGGTACAAAAATGCAGAACTTATAGGCATAATTTCTAAGATGCAAAAACGCAAAAGTGCAGTAAAACGTATACGCATGAGTTCTAAAATGAGAATGCAGAAATTCATAAATAACCTATAGGCAGGTTTTCTACCCTTTACATGCATTCATCCCCATCCCTTTCCACTATCCATCCCCGATAGTTATTACAAATTATTACAAACCCGAATGAATCAGAAAAGAAAAGTAAAATTACATCAGAAATTCCAGCTACAACCAAACAGCTAATTCAGACTCAAAGTCTAACAATATGAGATAAACCAACTTGCAGGATCAGATTTCCAAAAAGCCTTTCTTATATTTGGGATGTATCAAAGTTCCCAAAAGTCTCAAAGGGCTCCTGGCAATGCTTATACCCCAAACACATTGCAGAATTAAGAGCATATTGCAGTGTGGAAATGCCAGCCCTCAGATGTCCAAGTTCAGCGGGAACTCAAGGTCCCAAAGCAAGACTCATAAGAGAGGGGTCGAACTTAGAATCTAAGAGTAAGTGTAAGTGCACAGGGGGGTATCAGGGAAAGTCATGGCAGGCTGGTGGTCATGCCCAGCAATTGGGAATGTTGGCACACCCCTGACCAGCCTGTTAGCCAAACTTGGGAGTTAGGATCCATTGTGGATCAGGTTATGGCCTGGGCAGTAATTTGGATACTGCCAAGCCAATAACCTTAACTTAAACACATAGAAGGGAACCGGGGTAGGGATTCACAATAGAAACATATGCATGGAAAGAACATAATTAACATAAATCATTGAATATGAGCAGTAAAGTAAACAAGAGGGCTGGAACTATAAAGGAAACACATAGGTGTGAGGCAGAAAACTAAATAAAAAAACATACCAGTTTCAAGGAAAACAAGTAAAATAGTAGTCTTGAAGAGAGCCAAGTTGCAAACAAAGTGATTCCAAAATATCTCAAGCAAAGCAGAGTGTTGAATTCAAAACAGTATTGCAAGTGTGCAAGTACTGAGTTGGAAGTTAAGAAATAGTAGTGTAAAAGTGGTGAAAATGAAATCGTAAGGTGTAAGGTTAAGTTTTGAGGTCTTAAAAGCAAAAGGGCAGCCCCTTTTATAGTGCAGAGAAGCAAGTAAGAAAGGCAAAAAATATCATTGAAATCAGTCTCCCTTTGGTTAAGGGATTCTGATTTCAACGGGTAAAAATTAATTAAGGAAAGAAATTTCTAATTAAAACCTTTCAAAGTAGCACAAAAGGGGTAAATACATAGAAGTTATTTAAGGAAAATAGTCAATGGTACACGGTTTATGCCAAATATGGCAAGGGGATCAATCAAACAGCCATGAAACCAAAATTACAAGTTCAAATTTGAATGAACCAAGTCAAGAAAGGTAAATGAGGTTCAATCGAAGAAAATCAGTGACAATTCATCAGCCTTATTAAAGGGATTTCAGAATCAATCACTTAGTTGATGAAAACCTTTTGAAAGAGGACTTTTCTCGTATATAAAGCATATCAATCAAACAAAAGGAACTGTCAGGTTATTTAGGAAAAAAAGTCTATCACTGAAAGTCTCAAAGTCACAAGCAAAAGGGATTCAAGTTCAATTACAGACTCATAGTAAGTCTGAAAGCCTAGGGTCCCAAAGTGGAACCCTGATACCACTTGCCAAAGAAACCCCCAAAACCTAGGGTTTCGAATAGAGTCAGACAATAGAGATGAGCAATCAGGTCATTGAAAGGGGCTCAGAAGTTTCTTTCAAAGACTTATGAGAGACAAACACACACGATAGAAATGACACTGATTCAAGTCACGAGACCATGTTTGAGAAAACTTGGAGTTAAAACAAGTTCAGAAGAAAGAGATGATACGAGTTTTTGAACAACATTAGAGAAAAATATGCTTAGCAGGAACAGAGTTCAGTAAAGTGAACAAAATCAAAGAATTCAACCATAAACACGTATAGCAAAGAATAAGGAAAACAACATGAATTATTATGCGAGCATAAGAGTAACAACAAAGGATAGAAGTAGGGGTGTGCATTCGAATCGGTTTATCGATAAATCGAATCGATTATTTGTTATCGGTTTATCGATTTCGATTTTTCGGTTTATCGATTTCGATTTCGATTTCAAAATTTTCCTTATCGATTTATCGATTTCGATTTCGATTTTGTCCTCTTCGATTATCGGTTTATCGATAAACCGATAAGCTACAGTAAATTGTTTTTAATTTTTTTTAATTTTTTTTAATTTTTTTACCCTTATTCTATAATATCATTTCCTTTACCCTAAGTCTCTAACCCTATTATTTCCTCTACCACATTTAAGGAATGATCATATTTAAAGCTCAAGGGAATGAACTTCAATTAATGGAAAACAGAATTAGCCGTGATAATGTATTTTGATTTTTTATTTGTTTATACCGTTGGAGTGTTGGTGACATACATTTGATCCCTTACTTTAGTTTCGTTGCATGTGCTTGTTGACACAATTTTTATGTTATAAACGGTGCTCTTCTTATTTTAGCTTCCTTTTGTCCATATTAGTTAGGTGTGTTTGCAGCGATATACTTTCCGTGGAATCCCGTAAATTTTCTTATTGGTGTAATCGATAACCGAATCGATAAGCCCCAAAAATCGATAAATCGAAATCGAAAAAATCGAAACCTTATTGAAACGATAACGATATGCATATGTACAAATCGATAATCGATAAGTAATTATCGATAAGGGTCAAAATCGAATCGATAAATCGAATGCACACCCCTAGATAGAAGAGTCTTGCATAATAGAAAAGAAACAAGAGAGCAAACTCATGCGTAACAAGAAGAAAGCATACGAGCATAAAACACACATAAAGAAAGAACAGGAAGAATCAAAAAATATTTGAAGAAACCTTTTCAGAAACCCTAAAATCGAATTTGAACAATTTAAAAAGGAAATTTGGAGAAAACCTTTAAAAAGTCAAGTAAAGTCCAGGCATGTCATAGATCTAAGAAAAATAAACGAGTACAGAACCTCAGATGGCTTAGAGTTGCAGAGAAAACCCTAGAATGAGAAAGGTCTTGAGGAAAGTCAGATCCTAGGTCGAAAAGACTCATATTGCTTGAACACGCCGGAATAATGGCCGGAGAAGCCATTGATCTACAGATCTGATAAGGATATAAATAGATCCATTGAAGTCGGGATTCAAAATCCTGAGTAGCTTAGGTTTACTGGTAAGAGAGGGTGAGTACAGGCCACCCATGGCTTGAAACGTCATGGATTCTGGTGGAATCATGGTAAAATGAGGTGGTAGACGATTAGCGTTTTGGGGTGGCTAGAGAGTGTTTGAGAGACAAAAGGGTTTCAAAGGCGGCGTCTCAGATGAAATGAATTAGGTTAAGGGGGGTTTGGGAATTAAAAAGGAAAGAAAGAATCTCGGTCGTTGATCAAAATGATCAACAGCCTGGATTAAAAGGAAGTCAGGTAGGTTTTTAAATCGGGTCAGGGGTTGGGTAAATTAGGAATTGGGCTGGCCTCGATTTGGGCAGAATTGGGATCAAATTGAGGCTAAAATTGAAAGGATTTGAGGCTGTAATTGAAATAGAAATGGGCTAAATGTTAAATAGCTAATTTCCCCCTTTTATTAAAAATAAATTAAAAGCACTGAACTAATTAATAATATATAAATATTAATCCAAAAATACTGAAAATAATTTTATAATTGCAAAATGCTGTTAATCGTAAAATAGGCTATAATTGCAATTATATGCAATTTAGCCTTAAAAACACTAGATAAATTTGTAAAAATATACAAAAATTACCTTAATTATATTTTGATGTAAATATGAGAATAGAAATAAATTATTCACCAAAATTATAATCTTGGGAACAGTTATTGAATTTTGCACTGCTAAAATAGGTAATAAATTGATTTTACAAATCCTTAAAAATTAGGAAAAAATACCAAAACTCTTGGGCGTGCTTATATATGCATACACATGCTATTATGAAATTATTTTGGGCATAAAAATATATAGGGAAAAATTGGGTATCAACACCCACGTGTTAGACTTCACCACTGTTCAGTTGGACAAGGATTTGACCTATGAGGAGGAGTCGGTGGCTATTCTGGACCAGCAGGTTCGTCAGTTGAGATCGAAAAGTTATCCTTGTGTTCATGTTCAGTGGAGAGGTCAGCCTGCCGAGGCAGCTACTTGGGAGTTTGAGTCCGATATGCGGAGCCGATACCCCCATCTTTTCCCCGACTCAGGTACTTCTTTTCTATGTCCGTTCGAGGACGAACGGTTGATTTAGAGGTGGAGAATGTGGTGACCTTTTGACTTATTTTAAAAAGTCAATTCTGTGTTCCGAGGTCTTAAAAACCTCCTTTTGTTTCACCTCGATTTGCGTGCACAGTCTAGGCGTAAATTCAGAAAGCTTTTATGTGAAGATTTGAGGAAAATGCTAATTTTTCCTTGAAAATTAAATTTAAGTTGACTTCGGTCAAAATTTTGGGTAAACAAACTCAGACACGTGATTTGACGGTCCCGGAGGGTCCGTAGAAAAATATAGGACTTGGATGTATGCCCGGAATTGAATTTCGAGGTCCCTAGCCAGAGAAATGAATTTTTGAAAGAAATTGTTTAACTAAAATTATAAGAGTTTTCTGAAATTTAAATATGTCTGAATATGATGGTATCGGGACCGTATTTTGGTTGCGGAGCCCAGTACAGGTTTAATATGATATTTAAGTTGTGCCTGTAAAATTTGGTAAGTAACGGAGTTCAAATGACGTGAATCGGAACCTCAGTTGTGAAAATTTGAACTTAATAGTTCTTGAGATATTTCCTTTGATTTTGATGCTAAACTTGTAGTTCTAGGTGTTATTTTGGCGATTTGATCACACGAGCAACTCCGCATGATGTTTTTAGGTTAGTATGCATATTTGGTTTGGAGCCTCGAGGGCTCAGGTGAGTTTTGGATGGGGTTCGGGATATTTTGGACTTAGAACTTCTGTTGTCTTTGCTGTTTCTGGTACACAGACGTTTTATGCTTTACGGCCGCGAAGCCACTCTCGCGATCGTGAAGTGTAAATAGGATTGGGGCTGGGTTTGATCTACGCGAACGCGTAACCAGGATCGCGAATGCGGAGCACTGGGGGCTGCTCTACGCGAACGCGACCTGTGGCACTCGAACGCATATAGTAAATTGGAGGTGGGCTGGGAATTTATTATTTCTTCCACGCGAATGCGTACTTTGGTCCGTGAACGCGAAGGTTAGGGGGGCTTATCCTTCGCGAACACATGGAAGAACTCGCGATCATGTAAGCCTGAGGAAGGCAGCTCTTTGCGAATGTGGCAGGCCCTTCGCGAACGCGAAGAAGGCCTGCCCAGTCTTTTTGAAACAGAACCAAAACGGGATTAAGCCATTTTTTCATATCTCCTTCCCCAAAAATCAGACATTAGGCGATTTTTGAAGAGCAAATTCAACCTCAAATCATAGGTATGTGTTCTTGAACTCAATTCCTTCATTTTTCATCAACACCCATTAGATTTCTAGGCCTAAATCTTGTTCATCAAGGGTAGAAATTAGGGATTTTAGGAGAATTGGAGATTTTACAAATTTGTGGATTTAGATCTCGATTTGGGTTCGGATTCCGAAACTAATTGCATATTTGAGCTCGTGGGGAAATGGGTAAACGGGTTTTGGTTTGAACCTCGAGTTTTGACCAAGCGGGCCCGGGGTCGGGTTTTGACCTTTTTTGAAGAATGTTGTGAAATCTATAGTTTTTCATTCGAATTGGTTTCTTGAGATTCAATTAATGACAATAAGTTAATATTGACTAGATACAATTGAATTGGAAGTGGAATCAAAAGAAAAAGCGGTGTTGAGGCTTGAATTTGGCCATAAAAATTCGAGGTAAGTGTTTGGACTAACATTAGCTTGAGGGAATAAGTGTTGTGTCTTAATTGCTATGTGTAGAGTCGAGTACGACGTATAGGTAAGGTGACGAGTATCTATACTTTGGTGTCAAGCATGCCTGTGAGTCTTATATTATGATTTGTTACGATTTTATTATGTATTGATCATGTTTAAATTGATGATTAACACAGTGGAACAAGACTTATGATAAATTCTTGGTAATTGATCATTTTTGGTGTATCGGTTCAAGTTGAGTTTATTTTGCGAATTAATTGTTGAAACTGGATTGGTTATAGCTGATTCCCTTGCCGGGATGATATTGTTTATATTGTTGACTCCCTTGCCGGGACGGTATTGTTTCTATTATTGATTTGTTGCCGGAATGTTATTATTTCATTTGTTTTGGTGAGGAAGAGTTTAAAGCACGAAAGGTGATGTCGTGCATGATATTGTGAGAGAGTGTTAATGCACGAAGGGTGATGCCGTGCCGATATTGTGAGTGTTAATGCACGAAGGATGATGTCGTGCCGTATTATTGAGAGTAAAAGCATGAAGGGTAATGTCGTGTCGTTTCTTTGATTTATATGGTGAGGATGAGAGTAAAAGCACGAAGGGTAATGTCATGTCGTTTCTTTGATTCATATGGTGCGGATGAAAGTAAAAGCACGAAGGGTGATGTTGTGCACTTGTTTTTGTGTTTTTATCTTTGTTGCTTCAAGTTTGATGCGTACTTTGTCGCTTTATTTCATTATTGTCATAACCTGATATTCTCCCCTCAACGTGTTCCCCTTTTTCTGTCTTATCCTGTTTAATTCTTGTTACTATTGCTTCTTGTTATTATTGCTTCTTGTTATTATTGCTTCTTGTATATGATAAAATTGCACGGGTTTATATGGTTGTCGCGTCCTAGCCTTGTCACTACTTCGCTGAGGTTAGGCTCGACACTTAACAGTACATGGGGTCGGTTGTACTGATACTACACTCTGAACTCTTTTGTGCAGATTCCGGTACTGGACCCTACGGACCATAGTTCGAGGTTGTTGTCTTCAGTCCAGTGAAGACCCGAGGTAGTCCTGCAGTCATCCGCAGGCCTTGGCGTCCCCTTTTATCCTAGTTTTATTCTGTTTTATTTGTTTCTGAGACAGACTTGTACTTTTATTGTTCAGACCACTATTTGTAGTATTCTTAGACAGTCCGTGAGATTGTGACTCCAGTTTTAGGTAGAACTCTATTATGGATTCGTATTTGTATTAAGTTAAATTGTTAATTCAGTTCTTCCTCATCATTATTCCGTTGTTTATACTGTGTTAATTTGTTAATTGTTAAAGGCTAAACTGAAAGGGGTAAATTAAATGGAGTAGTTGGCTTGCCTAGCTTTCACTAGTAGGCGTTATCACAATTCCGACGACGCAAAATCCGGGCCGTGACAGTAAAACAACCAAAGTTCACTGAAATATAAGAATTTGATGAGGCTACCGGCTAACTAAGCAAGATTAATTTAGGAACATATGACTTTGCAGGAAAAAAAATTACTTTTGTAACTGTTACTCCTGTATGTAGCTACTTTATATTTATTGGCATTAGAAGGAACTTTTTTTATAAGTGGCAATTTAGGCTAGCTACAAATTCTATGTACAACTCTAAGCAAGACAACATATCCTAACTAATCCTGAATATTCTAGGCATGATTATAGCACCTAAATTAGTAAGAAATCAAGTATTGTTTTTGCATAATCTTAATAATCTCTCTCAAGCTTTATCCTACATATTATATGTCTAGATTCGCAATAATTTATTCAATGGACCTGTAAAAAATTTAATACAAATATCTGAAAGTTGGTTATTTGAGTTGGCTAAACCGACAATACATCCAAATTTAATTTTCTAAGTATAATGAAAATTCACCTTTATGTTCTTACATGAAAAACTAGAGATAATCTATCAGAGAAATCAGATTAGTGACAATCCTTTTTGTAATTTCAAACATCTTGCTTGCGAACAAACCCCTGAATCACAAAAATATTTAACATATAAAGATTTTCTCATAGCAAAATAGAACTATTAAAAGGAAAATAATTGCAGGAACTCCAGGATGTTTCACAATACGCGACATTGCAACATCATGACTTCATACATAACGCCAGAGAAACGATTGCATAGTTTTGTCAAAATGGTAGGCCTCAAGAATATACTTATATTGACAGAATGCAATATTTTGTTCAGAAACCTCAACATATAAGGATCTAACATCACATTTAAATCAAAGGAAAGTTCAGTAGATAATATCTATTGTACTTATCATTTATATCGGCTACATCAATGTTCAAATTTTAGCAATATGATATTTTTAGAAAGCAACTGGATATTGTGAATAAAGTGAGCCAAACTTCTGTTTGTTTCACAATATCAACTATCTCATAAATTAAATAAAAGTAATTGTCTAACCATTCGATGATCATTGGCATTTTTAAGAGTCCCTGACTCCGAATCCGAAGCCTTTTTATTTTGTTATTGACCAACTACATATATAAATAATCTTATGTTTTAATAGAGTAGTCTTTGAACCCACAGATTGAATAATCGCATAAATAGATTCCTATCTTCCATTAATCTGTAATGCAAAAAAAAGAACATAACATTTATACATACCCTATTCTTAGCTCAAAAGAACTTTTGTCGGTCCTCGATAGAGGAATAAGAAGCATGAGCAGTCGAATATACGGACGAAAGAGTGACAACACCATTGTTCAAGAACCGTCATCACTTCCTATATTCGTCAACTCAATGATTCGATTAAGAACTACTTCACATGCCTGTTGGAACTATTTAGCTGGATTTGAAGCCAAACTTTTTTGTATAAGTGAAAAATAATTTTATAAAGTAATTGCACCAAGAGTGAGAAGAAGAATAAGAACGAAAAGGAATATATATATTAACGCGCTTACATTCCGTCTGACATTAAGTCTATCCATCTGTAAGATAAGATTACAATAGGATTAATAAATAGAGAAGCCCGCATCAACATAAGTATGGATTTAATCATACTTTTGCTGCCAAAGTTACCAAGAGTACAATCTTATAGCATAGCAGATGGAAGAACATGATATAGTATAAATGTGACGGCTATTACCCCTAGTCTATAGTTGCATATTGATAGAGGATTAGGAGCTCAAAAAACCCTTTCTTTTTAAAAGCATGAAGTATAATAATAACACCATCAAGTTCAGCTCCAGTAGGCATCTGCTTAAGTAGATGAATCTCCTCAAATGAAAATGTTTAATAAAGTTAAATAACTTGGATAAATCCAAAAGCAATTACAAAAGGCTTAAAGATTTTACCCAAATGTAATTGTCGTTCTCACTTTTTTCCTATAAAGATTGATGGCCTTTATAATCTGCAAAGAGAGTGTAAAACCATTAGTTAACCAGTTAAGATTATTAACTTGATGAGTATGAGGATAACCATATTAACTTATTCCTTTATCAAATTTCTTTGTCCAGTGGAACTATCATTTGACTTCAATGGTGAAATCGAGAATTTTATTTTATCTAGTAGACTAATTACCTGAAGGAACAATGGGCGCTTCATATCATAACTTATAATATATGAAACAATTCATTATTTCAAAACTTTATTAGTGAGTACCACGGGAATAGGAATTTGCAATACAGTAATATAACATAATATAAGCTTAACGAATACCTTTGCAATCTCAAAGTTTCCTCAACAATTTCTTCAGAATTTTCAGCATAAACACCCACATGATATCCTGTTTCATAGCTGAAAACTTGAATAAATAGATACATTGCATTAGAAAGCTTGTGTACAATTATTATAGCATCATGAGCATACATATGTGTATGCTAACCTACTGTCAATTTGTGCAAGGAGTTTCAGCAGTAAAAGCCTTCTATGAGCTACTTAGTCAGTCCAGTTTAGATGTTTATCCCCATGATGAAAGCAAACGTGTTGTCCTGTTGAACTTTGTCCATTATTGAAGACATTGCACAAAATACTCATAGTGAGGTACTTAAGACACTCGCCTGCTTTCCCTCCTATGTTTGCAGTTCTTTTAGTTAGCAAAGTAATCTGATTGTCAGTGTATAGAGAGGTTTCATCAGAGGCCTTCAGACCTGGAGAGATGAAACCATGAATGATCCCCGTGATTGTATTAATTGGATGAAAGAGTTTCGGCTGCTTTATGTCTAACAATTGGATGCTTATTGATATCATTAAGAATCCTGGATAGTGCATTTGTAGCGTTCTTAGTATGTAATTGGTCCAATACATAATACACCTCATGTTTTAATAAAGCAGTCGCTGAACCTACAGATTCAGTAATTGCGTAAATTCCACTATTGTTCTAATATGCAAAATAGGGATACTGAGTAGATAAAATAGGAATTTGAAATAAGAAAGCTCATAATCAGTCAGTTATATAAAATAGGGAGTTTTGTTGGAAGTCCACGTTTGGAAGCATGATCAAAGCGTTTTTTTCTTCTTCCTTTTTCTTTACAAAAATAATTTGCAAATTCGAGTGTAGTTATCTATTAAAAAACGGCCAACAAAAAAGTAGGAGAAATTTTATTTTTTGGTAATTGACAAATGTAATAAATAAAATAACTGCCAAAATATTGGAGGAAGTATACAATTCTTTTGAAATTCACAGGTTGTATTTTTTTTCCCTGGTTTATATTTTAAATTAATTTTAAACTCCAGCTATCTTGGAGAATTGTCCTAAAGTATGACGTGTGTTAGAATTGTGGGTATTTCACTTGGCATTCTATTATAGTTTTGTTTTTCCTATTATATATAGATAAATACTTATCTGAGTCAATCTCAATCTCCCCGTGAGAGTTAGAACTAATAGAGATAAGATAAAGATCCTTCACATCAATGAACTTATTCGAGTCAATCCTTCTGTGATTATTAGGACTAAAAGAAATAAGACAACAATCTTCAAAATAAGAAAAATAAAACTAAAGATAAATATTTTTATAACATACTAAATTTAGCAACTATTCCAACAAAAAAGAATTAGTCCATTAAGAAGTAAAGATAAAAACACATAAAGAACCTAAAAAGAAAAATATTATCCTACAAATAAAGGAAGAGAAAAGGACCAAGACTAATTCTTGTGTCCTGCCAATGGTTAGATCCTTTGTCTACAAATTAGTTGTTATTTATGAAAAGGTAGATGCATGGCTTTTTCCTCTATGCATATGTTGTTAATACAGAATCAACATTAAATTTAATGCACGTTCGAGTAACGCAACAATCATGTTTGTGAAAGTTGCTCCGCCTTATGAACAATTTCTTGGTGATCAACCCAGCAGAAGGGGCAACTTCACGAAGGAAAAGAACTCCAGAAACAGATTACGAGGCCAATACAAAAAATAACAACAAAGGACATTAAAGACTTGAAGAATAAGAGTTCGATGGTGGATTTTGACTCGAGCAAGAGGAAATTGGAGGAAAATTTTGCATGGCAAAACTGTTTGACCAAAACATATTGAAACCTTTGTGGTTAAATTAATTAAAGAAGTTGAAGAGGTAAATCTTAGTCAAACATAATAAAACTTCAGATCTGCAAACAAATCATACGATGATACAAAAAATGAAATAGGAGCAATAAATTGTTAGAGCCTTTCATTTCTTCTTTCATCAACCGGTGAATATGGCTATAGTACATCTTCCATGGAAGATTGTTTTACTTCCTTTCTACTAAGGAGAGTATAGAGGAGAGGAAGAGAAAAATCCCTCCTTTCTAGGGAGGTCTCATCCCTATATATAGGCATGGAGTCATTGACATGTATTTGGGCCATAGCCCCCCTCACTTCGCGCCTGCTTTCGTCGTTCGGTGAATATGTGGTTTGGCATAACTAGTGTTGTCTTTCCTTATCCCATGACGTGGTTCCAACTGGGTCGACCACAGCGGTCAGATTTTGACCAATACAGTTAGTCCCTCCGTCTGTCGGGATCGTCCCTTGTCGAGCCCGGTAGGCGGATGATGATTTCTGCTTGTTTAGGAGAAATCTGATTGTCTGCCCCGTGGGTATGATTTTCAGAATCAAGTAGCATATTGGCACCCTTTCAATATCTTTGAACCGCTGCGGCTGTTTTGGAAGTCGGAACTGAAACGTCATTTGGATTGAAACGTTGTTTGTGGTTGCCGCCATTATGACACACGTTCCCGGGAAATTGAAACGTCTTATGCCCTATCAGATTCGATTGGCGACTCTTGGGTTTCGTGCTTGGGGGATTTATGTCTCTTATAAATAGCAGGAACACATTATTCGATTGACACACTTTCTTGTCCTTTACTTGAAAGAACTTCGCGAATATACTTTCTTCCTAATGCTTTGAATTTTTATTTGTCCCCAGTTAACCGAAAACTTTTCATCCTCCTTTTTCTTTGTCTTTTTGTTTTACCAAATTGACACAATGGATGGTGATTCTTCTCACGCTAACTTTCTTGTCGTAATTCTGGCATCGGAAAGTGATGTTCTGGCCACCGGAGGAGTAGAAGTGGTGGAGGATAAGGAGGTCCATCGGTAGCCGAGATCTTGCCTCGCCCCGGGAAAGCATGGACCGATTTCTACAGTCCCGCCGGGTGTTGCGACCAAAACACTCACGCAAGTGTAAGCGATCGACAAGTAATATAGTAACAAATAAAGTATCGTTCCCACGAGGACTTGTGATTAGCTTATCAACTGATGCAAACTCAAGCAATTATCGATTTAAGCTAATTCATTACAAAATGCATAAATAACCAACTTAAAACTTAACTGGTAATTTAACAATAACACTACACAAAATTACTACACCACTTATATAATTTTCTTTTAACAATTAATAAGAGAGATATTCCGGGGTCATGGGCTTGCTAGAGATCATGCTACGCTTTTAGCGTAAAGATAATTTATTGAATTATCTAGGTTATTGATTATAGGGTTAATAATATCCATAAGAATCTGTCAATTTCTGCCTATTCAAGTTAAATTAATACCTATATTTCTATGGTATTAATATTAACTCAAATGCATTTACAAATCCTATTTCTCAACCAAGCAAGGCAATTCAGTATAGTTCTATCTTAATTGCGAATCTTTCACCCGATGCCCAGGATCCGGATCTTGCTCTATTTGATTCTATATGCAATAAAGAATTTCATTTTTCAAGTTTAACTCAAGATTCGTAAATAATATTTTACTGTTAGCTACGCAGTAAAATAATTAACAGCAGAATCAAATAAACAACCCATAATGATAAATTCAAGATCATCAATTTAAGCTTCAAACAACATAATCATCTAGCACCCATAACCCCAGAATACTTGGGTATTTAGATACTCATAATTATACAAATATCAACAATAAAAGTCTTAAACATAATATAAGTAAATACAAGAAGAAAGTTTAGAAAAACTCTTTTAGTTCTTGCTTCAAGATTGTAATCCCCTTCTTTTCTTCACTTCAAGATTGAGTCTTCTCTTCACTTTCTCTCTCTAAAATTATTTCTTCCTCTAAAATATGATCTATCCAATAATGGAGATTTTGCTTTATGTAAATTGAGTGGGATTAAGAAGGAATTCCAATTTTGCCCCTAAATAAAGTCTCTCCGGATAGGACACGCGCGAACTATCACGCGAAGTATGGAGTTCGCTCTTGGCTTCCAGGCAGAAATACTCGCGAACTATTGCGCGATGTTTGGAAGTTAGTGCAGTAGTTCGCGCGCTTCAGTAACTCGATTTTGTCCATTTTTCCGTCTCGTCCTTGCGCACACTCGACTCCTAGGGGTTGTTCTTGCTCATAAATCATTTCAATCTCCTCTTGAAAGCATCATTTAGGCTCCTCATCCTGCAATGTATACATATCACAATTAGAGCCTATTTTTCATCAATTGACCATAATATGACATCGGAATATAATCAAGCGGAAGCATAAATAATAGCTAAATCACCTAGATTTCGCCTATTATCAACACCCCACACTTAATTCATTGCTAGTCCTCGAGCAATCAACTATATTCTCTAGAGAATCCTTCGCTCAACCATTTCCCTTAACGCATTACACCTAGAACAATGTACATGTATTACGCCCAACAGTGAACAATCCTAACCTCAAAGCCAACTCTCAAGTGCCATGCAATATTCACACTTCCTCAAAGTACTCTACACAGAAATCAAAACTTGCTTCTCCGTCACGATTCATATGCCCTCACAATTACATCAACAAAAACTGAGTTCAATCCACCACATTCAATTCATATATTCACATATATCAAGGAAATCACTCACTCTCACAAAAGAGGTCACATGCATGCAATTGATACCATAAGTTTGCCCTTAATGTAAATCTCTACTAAGGTAGGCTAGCTCGATCCAAAATCAATTAGGACTTTTTCATGGTTGTAATGTGGGCTAAATGGCGGGTAGGATGTATTTAGGAATAGTGACTCAGCCCCTAAGCACTTTAACACATCACACGAGCAATTTTCAGTGCAAATTCTTCAACCCACTTCTCATTCATACACAATATCATCCCACAAATACGCTCTTCTTCTTTAAGCACTCTATTAATTCATTTCCACTAGCTAGAGCAAAACACAATGTAATCATCTTTTTTTTTCTTGTCACTCAATTTCTGCTAGTGGTGTATTCGTTTACAACATAAGTGCACCTTTCATCCTTTTATTGGTTCCACTCAAAAACCACCCCATACTTATTTCCTTTTTACTTCTTTTAGCGCTCTTCTCATAATTAAAGTGCTTTAAGAGGTAAAAGGATCAAAACAATGTCAGTTAAGAATAAAAGGATATAGGCTTGTAATGCGGGTGCCAAACAAAAAGTCTGAAGGCTCAAAAGGGTTAACTAGGGACAAATTTTATTTTTAATAAGCAATTAAGCTCAAAAAGGTCAAAGAAAGCCTAACATCATTTTTCAAACCGAGCATCACCTCAAATTTCGCTTCAACTCACATACCGGGCAAGTTCTAGACACAAGTACAATACATGGACTACACAAATACTCACCACACATGGCATATGACTCATTCCAGATCAGCTCATCAAGACACTCCATTACGAGCATTCAATTCAGTACAAACATACAAATTAAGGCACTTTCAGTGAGATTCAACAATTAGGACTAAGCGTTACACTCTAGGGTCTATTGTGTTCAGGTGTGTCAACGCTATGGGTTCACTTTTCTATAGCTTATAACTCCTTATTTTAGTCTACAAAATAAAAAAATATATAAACAAAAATTTAAAACTATCTATGTCCGGTTCAAGATAAACCCTTGAAAAAGAACCGCGGCTTAAAGAAAATACGAGGGGGAATTGCTACACTACCTAAAAAATTAAATTAAAAAAATCGTTTTCTTTAGACTCACTTCCCTCAAGAAAATTCGTCTAAAAGATCCATCGTAGGGAAAAGTCTAATTTTTCTACCATTTTCAAATATTTTACTAATTCTTTTTTTTTTTAGTTTTTTAAAATTAGTGAAACTACTCCTGCTTAACAAAAACTGTCAATTCAACATGAGACAAACAAAATAACGTGACAATTTGTACAATATCCCCCACCCCACACTTAAAAAGAAGACATGTCCCCATGACTTAAAATTGAAAGGAGCAGTGAGGTAAAGAGACTTCCCTTGAGCTTCACTCTTGATCAGACACGATTTCGGGGTTCACGTTGCACGCACGCCCCAAATCTCGCAGCCAACCCATGAACTTCTTTTCCGACTTGACTTGTCGGTCAGCTATTGCGTCCACAAGAGTGTTCAAATCATGCATGGAAGTGCGTATATCAGCCACCTCTTGTTCCAATGTGGTGGACCGGGATACTCTGGCACTTCTTGAAGAGGATGTTGCGCGTGACAGTGCTGCAGCAGATTTTCTGGGTGCTTGAGCCAGTGCTTCTCCCTCCACATCCATTTGCTCTTCATCCTCCGAAGCATCTGAACCACTTTCATCCTCTCTACCTGCCTCTGTTGCTGAAGCTGCCTCCGTGGTGTTCAGGCCAGGTCGGATCTTGTGACTTTTTCTTACCAGCCCGTCCACACGAATGTTTTCAAGCACTTGCACGTTTCTGCAAAGTCTAGTCACCAAAGATGGAAAAATAAACCATACTGGCGTTGGGGCATCGGATAAACATTTCGTCGTGGATCACTTTGGCCATGTTGAAGGGAAGACCCTTGATGAAACACCAAATCAACGCCGCCCGGGGTCCATTCACCTCCGTAGTATTTATGGAGGGGATAAGGCGACTATTAATTACATACAGCCAGCTCTTCGCCTCTTGAGTTAAGACTGATGAATGGAACTTTTCTTCGTTATCTAGCCACTCTACCATTTTTTCTGGTTCGCAAATTTCATCAAAGAAGCGCTCCCACTTTGTATCGGTTGGATTGTGCCCATATTCATAAAAGTCTCTGTTCTCAGGCAGAGGGTCGGGCAGTTGATAAGTTGTGCGTATTGCCTCAATGGAGGCATCTACCGCCTTACGGCGCACTGTGACCACATGGTTGACATGCTCGAGTAGATTGGCATAGAATTCTCGTACCACCATTTCATTAGCCTCCCCTGGCTCGTCAATGAAAGCTTGCAAACCCCACTCCATCAATTCATTGAACATGTGGGAGCATCGTTCCTTGACCTTGTTGATATTGATTCCCCTTTCCTCAATTGCCTTCTTAGCTGCCTTTGCTGTAAAACGGTTATGAGCCTCAAGGGAGACAAATTTGGTGTTTTTATAGGAGCGCGCTGGAGCTGCCCTTTAGCGGCTTGATGATGGACCTGTGGCTTGGTGCTTTTTCGTTAGTGCCATAATACCTGCAAAACGTGGACACATTAGCTCAACCTAACAAAAGTAGTGTGACTTGCTGCGGTTACTCAGACTTCACACGCAAAATTGGTCATAACTACATAATCATGCTCATTGAGGCTTTTCCACAAACACCTTGTGGGCAGTAGGCTCTCACAACTTTTTTCTAAGGGTCTTGCAACAAAGGCTTCCCACAAAAGTTCATTCATAACCCAATTCAAGTACTATGCACCCCACACTGACAACAAACTAGCCCCACAATATATTTTACCAAGTTTGAAACCCAAATCACAAAATACAACTATATTAATGGCTTAAAATTCAACAAGAAACTTAAAATCTGAAAATAGCAAGAGAAAAAATATAAAACTAAAGAAAACTAAAACTAGGGTTCATACCTTGTTAGAATTCGTGAGGTGGGGTGAAACTGCTAATGATTTTAGGGAAGGAGCCCGTGAGATATGAGATGAATGCTGGAAGTTATGAAAGTTAGGGGTTTTGTTGGTTTGGAAGAGATGATTGTGTTTTGGGGGTATTGGGTTTGGTTTAATAAAAGGGGAAGGGGTATGAACCAATAGCTTATTTAAATTACAAAAATAAAAGAAACAAAAAGAAAAACAAAAACAAAACAGAAAATAACACGCCTGAAAAGTTCCAGGCTGAGAGGCTCGTCCAGGCGCGCGAACTATCGCGCGAAGTATGTAGTTCGCGTGATACTTCGTGTGTTTAGTGACCCCAGGCAGAATGGTGCGCGAACTATCGCGTGAAGTTTATAGTTCGCGCGATACTTCGCGCGTTTCAGTTAGAGTTTATGCAGAAAGGTGCGCAAACTATATAGTTCGCGAAGAATTTTTTATTTTTTTTTATATATTCTTACCTTAGCATCCGCCCTTGTTCACCTGCATTTATTAGTACACAAAATAACAAAAAAAAATTATATATTCACAAATACCACAATCGTTGGGTTGCCTCCCAACCAACGCCTTATTTTACGTCGCAGCACGACGCCATATTGCATTATACATCAATTAAATCTACTGAGGTTTTGTGATGTTGAATGTCCCCACCCCAATAGTGTTTAATTCTTTGACCATTTACCAAGAACGTGCCTGTTGAACTAGTGTTTCGCAATTCAACTGTTCCATGAGGAGTTACACTTACTACAACAAAAGGGCCTGCCCAACGGGACTTAAGCTTTCCAGGAAAAAGCTTTAGCCTTGAGTTGAACAAGAGAACTTCTTGACCCGGCTCAAACTCACGATGTTGGATGTGTTTGTCGTGCCACTTCTTGGTCTTTTCTTTATATAACTTGGCATTTTCATAAGCATGCAACCGAAACTCATCAAGTTCATTGAGTTGTAGCATTCTTTTTTCTCCACCTAAGTCCATATTCATATTTAGCTTTTTGATAGCCCAATAAGCTTTATGTTCTATCTCAACAGGAAAATGACATGCTTTTCCATAAACCAACATGTATGGAGAAGTACCTATTGGAGTCTTGTATGCAGTTTGGTAAGCCCACAATGCATCTCCTCCTAAGGGACACACCTTCTTACCAATTGATCTGCGCATTGCTTGTATAGAAAAGGCTCGTCCCATATGTAGAATCTCACATCATGTAAGAACCTTCTTCTATGGTCAGCTGTGAATTCTGGGGGAGTTACCCCACTTGCAATAAAATTCACATAATCAGCATACCACGGTGTTTCATCCGAAGTGATGGCAAGCAAATGTTTGTCAGGGAATGTTTCTTTGATTGATTCTCCTTCAATGACATGGCCTCTATTTTCCAGCCTGGATAAATGATCTGCAACCTGATTCTCTGTTCCCTTTCGATCTCGAATCTCCAAATCAAATTCCTGCAAAAGAAGAACCCATCGAATTAACCTTGGCTTGGCATCTTTCTTTGCAAATAAATACCTTATAGCTGAGTGATCTGTGTAAACTATGACTTTGGTCCCCACTAGATAGGACCTAAACTTATCAAATGCCCATACTACTGCGAGCAACTCTTTTTCAGTAACAGTGTAATTCATTTGAGATGGATTAAGAGTTCTACTCGCATAGTGAATGGAACAAAATATTTTCTCTTTCCGCTGTCCCAAAACAGCTCCAATGGCTATGTCACTTGCATCACACATCAATTCAAATGGAAGTTTCCAATCTGGAGCAATGATAATTGGTGCAGTAACTAATCTTTGTTTCAGCTCATCAAATGCTTTCAGACAAGCATCATCAAACTTGAAAGATGTATCTTTCTCAAGAAGCCTACACAAAGGAGATGAGATTTTTGAAAAATCCTTAATGAAATGACGGTAAAAACCCGCATGGCCTAAGAAACTGCGAATGCCTCTAACTGATGTCGGTGGAGGTAATTTTTCAATTGCTTCCACCTTTGCTTTATCCACCTGCAATCCATTCTTGGACACTTTGTGCCCTAGGACTATGCCTTCTCGTACCATGAAATGGCATTTTTCCCAATTTAGTACCAAATTTGTTTCTTAACACCTAGCAAGGACCTTATCAAGATTCATTAAACATTCATCAAAAGAACATCCAAATACAGAAAATTCATCCATAAATACTTCCACAAATCTTTCAACCATATCAGTGAAAATAGTCATCATACACCTTTGAAAAGTCGCAGGTGCATTGCAAAGACCAAATGACATTCTTTTAAATGCATATGTCACATACGGACATGTAAATGTGGTCTTCTCTTGGTCTTCTGGGGCTATAAAAATTTGATTATATCCCGAGTAGCCATCCAAAAAACAGTAGTATTCCTGCCCGGCAAATCTATCAAGCATTTGGTCAATAAAGGGAAGGAGAAAATGGTTTTTTCGGGTGGCATTATTCAATTTTCTATAATCTATGCAAATCCTCCACCCAGTAACAGTTCTAATGGGAATCAGATCATTGTTTTCATTTGTCACTACGGTCATTCCTCCTTTCTTTGGAACACATTGGATTGGACTTACCCATTTGCTATCAGATATTGGAAATACAATACCTGCATCAAGGCATTTAATCACTTCTTTTCTTACCACCTCTTTCAAGTTCGGATTTAGGCGTTGTTGTTGTTCTATGCTTGGCTTGTGACCTTCCTCCATGAAAATTTTATGCATGCAAAAAGCTGGACTAATACCTCTTATGTCAGACATTGTCCACTCAATTGCTTTTTTATGCTCACGTAGTACTCTTAACAATTTCTCCTCCTGCAATTCAGACAAGTTAGCAGAAATAATAACAGGTAACGTTTCAGAACTACCCAAATAAGCATAATGAAGGTGAGAAGGTAAAGGCTTTAATTCCAATTTGGGAGCTTCTTCAACTGAGGGCTTCAGAGGAGGACCATCTGCCTGTTTAAAGGTTCAAAGGGATTAAAACCTTTTATATATTCATATGTTGCATTCAAAGTATGTTTCATCTCCTCAACCTCATCATTAATCTCCAAACTCTCAAACAACACAATTGTTTTTTCTAAAGAATCCTGCAAATATACACTTGGGGTAATAAGTTGTTCATCAATCTCCATGACAGATATCATAGACAATTCTTCATAATGCCGAGGAAGTTGAATTGCTTTATATACATTAAAAACAGCTTCCTCGTTGTCAACTCTCATGATCATTTTTCCTTCTCTTACATTAATTATAGCATCACCTGTAGCCAAGAGAGGTCTTCCCAATATAATAGGAACTTTTTCATCGGCCTGAAAATCCAAGATAATGAAATCAGCCGGGAAAATAAATTTCCCAATTTTCAGTAGCACATCCTCAATCACCCCCTCCGGGTAAGCTATGGACCTATCTGCTAGTTGCAACATCACCGTGGTGGGTTTTGGAGCCTCCAAACCCAATTGTTTGTACAAAGACAATGGCATCAAATTTATGCTTGCTCCCAAATTACAAAGTGCATGGTCTACATCAACATTGCCTATTCTCACAGGGATAGTAAAGCTGCCAGGGTCCTTAAGCTTTTGAGGAAGCTTATTTTGGACCCTTGAAGTGCACTCCTCAGTAAGTGCAACTGTTTCAAATTCAGTCAGTCTCCTCTTATTAGCCACAATGTCTTTTATGTATTTGGCATATTTTGGAATATCACGAATCGCATCTACCAACGGAATATTCAATTGAATCTGAATAAACATAGAGAGAAATTTGTTGAACATGCGATCGTCATTCTTTTTCTGAAATATTTGTGGAAAAGGTGGTGGTGGCCTTGGAACATTCACAGGTGCTGAAATTGTATCATCTTTCTTTACTTCATGTGTTGCTTTGGGAATCAATTCACCCTCAGGTACAGGCTTGTCTTTTCTCTTCTTTGGAACTTCTTCTAATTCTCTTCCAGTTCTAAGTGTAATTGCACTAACTTGCGGATTTTTCTCTTTATCACTTGGAAGAGCACCTGCAGGCCTAGTATGTTGATTTGCAGCTAGTTGTCCCAATTGTCTTTCAAGATTTCTAAAATTAGTCCTGAGTTATTGGTTGTCTTGCAATAATTTCTTTAACAAATCATTTGTATTTTCTTCTACCGGCTGGGGTGGCCTTTGTGGTTGATTAAAATTTCCTTGGGGTCTATATTGATTCTAATTTGATTGATATCCACCCCAAGAGAAATTAGGATGATTCCTCCAATTTGCATTGTAAGTGTTCCCATATTGTGCATGTTGGTTCATCGGACCTCTGCTTTGTTGCCCCACATAATAAATAGATTCAGGATTCGTTGGGCACATGTCACTTGTGTGATTATCGCCACACATTTCACAACAAATCGACATTTGTTGAACATGTTGCATTTGTTGTGTTTGGTTCATTGTCATTCTATTCATTTGATTCGCCAATTTTGCTATATCTGCTCTAATGAAGGAAAAGTCATCAAGTTCAAGTACCCCTGCTGCTTTTTGTTTCATTGCTCTCCTTGGTTCTCCCTCACCTTGCCAATTATGATCATTGGCAGTGAACTTGTTTAGCAAAAATTGTATTTCACTATATGGCCTCGCCATGCAACTACCTCCACAAGCTGAATCAAGATTCATTTTTGAAGTCTCATCTAATTCATCAACAAAAGTATGGCCCAATACCTCATCAGTTTGACAATGATGTGGGCAGTCTCGAAGTAATTTCTTGTATCTTTCCCAAGCTTGGAGAAGAGTTTCACCATCCCGTTGTTGGAACCCAAGAATCTGACTCCGCAAAGACTTTGTCTTTTTAGTGGGGAAAAACTTGATTAAGAATTTCTTTGCTAAATCATCCTAGGTATGGATTGAATTAGCAGGCTCCTTCTGCAACCATTCTTTAGCTTCCCCCAGCAATGAAAACGGAAACAAGGTCAGCCTGACATAGTCCTTGGAAACATTTGGATAGTTGTAAGTATCAGTTATTTCCAAAAAATTGTGAATGTTCCTTTGCGGGTCTTCATGAGATGGCCCTACATATTGCCCGGTGGACTGAATTAGTTGTACCATGTACTGTTTAAGCTCAAAGTGACCAGTGATATCAGGCTTCACAATAGCCTGAGTCATATTAGCAAGATTTGGCCTTGCAGCTTCTATCACCGGACGCGCTCCATTACCTGCCATCACTGTTGGTTGTGGTTGAACTAAGATGTCCAACGCTCTTTCTATTTTGTATTTAGCTTCCAACTCTTTCCTTGACTTATGAAGTGTCCTTTCAATTTCAGGATCAAGAGGGAAGAGATTGCTTGTGCTTCTACTCCTCCGCATTCAAGAGAAGAGCCTGCGTGACACAAACAAAGTGAACTAAAAATTAATGCTTAAACCAATAGCTGATAAAAGCTTAACTCAGTCAAGTAACCAATTTCCAAGTCCCCGGCAACGACGCCAAAAACTTGTTGCGACCAAAACACTCACGCAAGTGTACGCGATCGACAAGTAATATAGTAACAAATAAAGTATCATTCCCACGAGGACTTGTGATTAACTTATCAACTGATGCAAACTCAAACAATTATCGATTTAAGTTAATTCATTATAAAAATACATAAATAACCAACTTAAAACTTAACTGGTAATTTAACAATAACACTACACAAAATTACTACACCACTTATACAATTTTCTTTTAACAATTAATAAGAGAGATATTTCGGGGTCATGGGATTGCTAGAGATCATGCTACTCTTTAGCATAAAGATAATTTATTGAATTATCTAGGTTATTGATTATAGGTTAATAATATCCATAAGAATCTGTCAATTTCTAATGCGCCTATTCAAGTTAAATTAATACCTATATTTCTATGGTATTAATATTAACTCAAATGCATTTACAAATCCTATTTCTCAATCAAGCAAGGCAATTAAGTATAGTTCTATCTTAATTGCGAATCTTTCACCCGATGCCCAGGATCCGGATCTTGCTCTATTTGATTCTATATGCAATCAAGAATTTCATTTTTCAAGTTTAACTCAAGATTCGTAAATAATATTTTATTGTTAGCTACGCAGTAAAATAATTAACAGCAGAATCAAATAAACAACCCATAATGATAAATTCAAGATCATCAATTTAAGCTTCAAACAACATAATCATCTAACACCCATAACCCCAGAATACTTGGGTATTTAGCTACTCATAATTATACAAATATCAACAATAAAAGTCTTAAACATAATATAAGTAAATACAAGAAGAAAGTTTAGAAAAACTCTTTTAGTTCTTGCTTCAAGATTGTAATCCCCTTCTTTTCTTCACTTCAAGATTGAGTCTTCTCTTCACTTTCTCTCTCTAAAATTATTTCTTCCTCTAAAATCTGATCTATCCAATAATGGAGTTTTTGCTTTATGTAAATTGAGTGGGATTAAGAAGGAATTCCAATTTTAGCCCTAAATAAAGTCTCTCTGGATAGGACACGCGCGAACTATCGCGTAAAGTATGGAGTTCGCGCGATAGTTCGCGCGCTTCTCTTGACTTCCAAGCAGAAACACTCGCGAACTATTGTGCGAAGTTTGGAAGTTAGCGCAGTAGTTCGCGCGCTTCAGTAGCTCGATTTTGTCCATTTTTTCGTCTCGTCCTTGCGCACACTCGACTCCTAGAGGTTGTTCTTGCTCATAAATCATTCCAATCTCCTCTTGAAAGCATCATTTAGGCTCCTCATCCTGCAATGTATACATATCACAATTAGAGCCTATTTTTCATCAATTGACCATAATATGACATCGGAATATAATCAAGCGGAAGCATAAACAATAGCTATATCACCTAGATTTCGCCTATTATCACCGGGGAGGAGCCGGAACCTGTTCACTCTATTATAAAAGAGGAGGAGATCGCTGAATTGAAGTCTAGGTGGGGAATTCCTCACTACATCAAAATATTGCCAGTAGTAGGGGACGATATAGTCCATTTTGACCGCCTAGGGTATTGCGTGTTCTACGCCTACCCCTTTCTTGTTGGATACATGCTTCCTCTCCCTCTCCTGGTGGTAGATTTCTGCCGCTTTTACGAGGTATGCCCTGCTCAACTTTCACCGTACCTGTATAAGCTATTCATTATGTTGCTTGAGTTTGTGGAGCTCGCGGTCGTGAGATCACTTTGGGGCATATGCTTAATATCTTCACCCCTCAGCTCATTCGCGGTACGATGATTCACATGCGCCATCGAGGGTCGAAGAGTCTTGTGGTGAAGATGGATGATAGGTCTAACTATCGATTCTACGAGAATTATTTCTATGTGCGGACTGAGCACCTTGTGAGAGATCCTACGGGGTTCCCTGAGAGGTGGAACTTTGCACGTAAGTTTCTATACTTTTAGTCTGAGAGATTTCTGACAGCTTTCCGTTATACCAAAACCCTATTATGTTTCTGCAGCTGCGAAATTACCCCATTCACCTGTTGAAGGCATCCGCGAGTGGGTAAGTGCTATCCTTCCTCATAAGGTAGGGGTCCGCACTTGGTCGACCTTCTATTTCAAATATGGACGTAAACCCTTACAGGTGAGATGTCGTTTCCATTCGCTACTTCTCCCTTTTCTCTTTTTTACTTGGTTTCTTATGTGTTGTTTGTCGATGCCACAAAGTGTGTGGAGAGTGAGGGCTCCCCCATTAGCCTTTCGTCAACCTTCATAGTCTGTTCACCTTATTTCAGTGTCTGCTATCCGACCTTCATCGAGGGCTTCCTCAGTTGAATCTACGGTCGCGGTTGTACGCACGGCGGCTACCCCTCGAGCTAGGACTCCGACCCCTGCTATTTACCCAATGGAGGGACATTCCCATACTGTAGAAGGGAAGAGCCATCAAAGAGGCGGCGAGTGGAGACCGAAGCGGCTCCTGCGACTGTGATAAATCTGGAGGAAGACCTTCCCTTGACGGGGTTGGAGGCGGGAGTTGGCGCCATTCCACCCGTGAAGATAGAGCCAGCCATTGTGCCTGCCCCTCCACCGGAGATCCTGGCCGCTATGATTGACCAGCAACCTGCCGTGACGGGGGGTCAGACTCTTGAGACCGCTGTTGCCACTTTGGACGAGCCTTTTTCTTTGGTGTCGGGTCGTGCTTCCTCATCGGCCTCAGAAAGGGGGAAGGGTGTCGTAGTTGACGACTATGAATCTAAGTCCGATCTTGATCCTGATGATGTTAGAATGTTTGAGGAGGGTCTTAACCGTTCGGTGGTTCATGCGGGAGGTTCGTCCCGTATTTTTGAGATCTCGTCGAATATCAATCTCCTAGGATACAGAGGACCTGGTGCCGTAGTTTGACATCTTGTGCTCTGCTGCTGAGAATGTGGCTCTTCGGGACATTCCCGATATTGACTTGATGCATGAAGTGGCCGTTATGGGCTTGAGAGTACGTTACACTTTTCTTTCATATTTCTTTCATTTTTCTTGGTGATATGGTTTTAACCCATCTTTTCATTTTTGAGATGTAGATGGCGGAATTAGATAGTACCGACATTCAGGCTAAGATTTTCTTGAAGATGTTGGAGAAGTATCAGTGCTATCGCAACAAGTGCCGTAAGATACACGAGCGGCTGAAAGCGAACCCTGGTGATCGATCTCTTGGCGAGGAGTTGGAGAAGAGGGATCAGGAATTGATGTACGCTATTAGTAGTAAGAGTGTACTCGAGGAGCAACTTCGTGCAAAGTACGAAGAGCTTGAGTTGGGCATAAGGGTTGCTGCAGAGTGTGAATATCTTCAGGGGAAACCGAGGTCGATGCAGTCTGAGATGGATCAGAATCTTATCAAGGTCGAGGCGATGAGTACGAAGTGGATGGGAAAATTGGCCGAGTTGGAAAGAAAGGTTGTTGGGTTGAAGAACATCGAGGCCTCCTGGTCATCGGTGTTGGCGAGGGCGGCGGCTTTGGAAAACACTATCAGCGTCCTCTGATCGGAGCAGGAGTCGAAGAGGGCAATGGACACGCTGAGGGAAGCGAGGCTCGAGGAGTGTATTGGCGATATCGACTAAGATGTATCGTCCTTAGGAGATCGGGTCGCTGCACTTGAGGCCAAAAAGGCACAACTGTTGGCTCAAGTCGAATCTTCCTCCACCGCTGTTCCCCGTCAATTGCACGAGCTTTGAGTTCATGCTGAAGACTAGCAGGACATATATAAGAACTTTTGGGAGGCGGGCAACATTACCGAGGCCACATATGAAGGAACTCGGGTGAAGGCACGAGAGGCTTGTATCAACTGTGGATATGACTCTGCGACGTTGGAAGCCGATGAGGGCGCGGATGATGCAGGAGGATTTCCTGGAGATGGTGGTGATGATGGCGGCAGTGATGACGCCAAGTGAAAGAATATTGTCTTTGCATGTTTTTTGTCTTTCTTTTTCTTATTCGTTGTTTGTTGTCGTTGTTTCTTTCTTTTTTTAGACTCTGTTGGTTCAAGCTGTTTGTAGTCTGCGACTGTTTGCGCAGTGACTTTGTATAAAGAGGAATTTTTCATTGCTATATGCCCTTTGTACTTTTTCCCTGTTTTGCTTTTCATAACTTTGGTGCGAAGTAGATTTCCGCACGACGAGTTTTCTACTATTTGGAAATTTAGTGTTACGCGGGTTGAATGGGACCTTGGTGACGGCTTTGGCTGGCGAGACGGTGCTTTCGAACTTGTGTCGAGATGCTATCCCATCATAGTCCAAATGGTATCGAACTATTTTTCTAATAACGACCTTAGTCGTAGAGATATTGCTTTCGGGCTTTATATCGAAGTATTATCCCGTCGTGAGTCCCACTCTTTATTTCCCTTTCTTCTTTTTGATAAAGTATTACTCTATCGTTATTCGATCGAGGTTGAACTTTTCTTCTTGGCGAAGGCTTTTGGCCTTAAGGGAGTTATTTCGAACTTTCAGCGAAATATTTAAACCAGTCGTTGTTCGATCGAAATCGAACTTCCCTTTTTTTTAAGGCCCTTGGCCTTAAGGGTGTTATTTCGAACTTTCGTCAAAATATTAACGCGTCATTATTCGATCGAGGTCGAACTCTTTTCTTTGGCGAAGGCCCCTGGATGTAAGGGTGTTATTTCGAACTTTCGTCGAAATATTAACCTATCGTTGTTTGATCAAGGTTAAACTCTTTTCTTTGGTGAATGCCCTTGGCCTTAAGGGTGTTATTTCGAACTTTCGTCGAAATATTAACCCGTCGTTGTTCGATCCAGGTCGAACTCTTTTCTTTGGCGAAGGCCATTGGCTTAAGGGTGTTATTTCGAACTTTCGTCGAAATATTAACCCGTCGTTGTTCGATCGAGGTCGAGCTCTTTTCTTTGGTGAAGGCCCTTGGCCTTAAGGGTGTTATTTCGATCTTTCGTCAAAATATTAACCCGTTGTGAGTCCCGATTTTTCATAGGGTTGGGTATCTTTTGGGGGAGTCCCGGTTTGCCTGATTTTATTTACATCGGGACTGTGATGTCAGGGAGCAGAGAATATTGTTGCTTTGCTCACACTCGTTTCACACGCATATTGGAGTTTCCCTATCTGACTTTTTACTTCCCGGTCTGGAAATGTCATCGGCAGGCGGGACAATGAATTACACTTTGACTTTGAGAATTTTCCCCTCATCTTCCCAGTTTTTAGGTCCTCGGGAAGGCCCTTTTGGGATGCCTTCTTGGCGAGGGCGTGGGAGGACCATTCAAGGGGTATCGCTTACTAGGGTATGGGTTTGTTTGGTGGGTGATGTTTCAGTTATTTTGTGGTAATTTTCCTTTTTCAGTTGGGTTGTTTCCTCGCTCGCTCGCTCGCCCGTGTGGTGACCGCGTTCTTGTTCGAGCAATCGGTAGAAGGTGGGCTAAGATGATATTTCCTTATTCCGATTCAATGAGTTGGAGAAGGAAGGTGGATCTGTGGCATTGCTCGTCATCCTTGGCACTTTGATGGTTGATGGGGCTGGTGTTTTCTGAATTCAGTAACTGTATTCAACTCTCTATCCCCTCATTTGGTCGCAGAGTGCTTTATTCTCCTTTTCCGTTGTCACACCTCCTTTTTCACCTACACCCCGGTGAAGGGACGTAAAGAGAGTTTTTCCAATTAAAGGACAATCGAAACGGGATTTTATTTAAAGATTCAGAGTAGCCACTTGGGAGATTTGTGGTGTCCCAAGTCACCGGTTGAATCCCAAATCGAGGAAAAGAATGACTCTGTTTTACAGTCTACGCACCAGAAATCCGGATAAGGAATTCTGTTAACCCGGGAGAAGGTGTTAGTCATTCCCGAGTTCCGTGGTTCTAGCACAGTCGCTCAACTGTCATATTCGGCTTATTTATCTGATTTTTAATACATGTTGAATCTATGTGCAAATTTTAACTGTGTACCGCTTTTATTATTATTATTTTTTACCGAGAATTGCAACACCATAAAAATACATCTCGAACCACGTCACATCAATGCACACGTGGTTGTTGACACATTTCAACTCTGTTGAGATTTGGATTTGGATCACATAAATGTGCACCCGAGTTTAAGAAGATAACATTATTAAATATGCGCCTAAAGCGACAAGCGTATCATTATTTTGGATAGGGCCGCGAAATTTTGCTAAACGGTCCATCCCGAAGTCTAAGTAATTTTACCAACACGTGTAGAGGGCCTCGCAACTTGTGTACTTTTGTTTATCGAGGCTCGTCTCATTCATTATTTTTAAAAGGAATTTGCAATGTCGCGGAAATGCATCTCGAACCACGTCACAATCAATGTACCCGTGATTAACGATACATTTCAACTTCGTTGAGATTGGGATTTGGGTCACATAAATGTGCACCCAAGTTTATGAAAATAACTTTATTAAAACATCGCCCTAAAAAGCCACTACGCATTTTTAACTTTGCGCAGCCATGGAAAATTCACTAAATGGTACACCTTGATTTCTAAAGGATTAAAGTTAATTAAGAGAGGACCATAATTGTTGGCCTGGCTAATATAGCACATCTTAAACCAATTGAAAGAGTCTGATTAATTAAGGTGAGCTTAAATGAATTCTAATTATTTTTAGGCTAATGTTCAAATTAACTTAATAACTATTGGGTTTGTGTTAAATTGAAGCTAAGCGTTCAGCTGAAATGGCATTGGGCTGGCAGCTGGCCCAAATGAGTTGCAAGGCTATACATTCCTTATTTCATAATGGCCTTATGGCTTAAACAATTATCGAAATGGCTCATTAACAGAATAATTCAGAACCAATATCAGCACAACCAAACAAATATTATATGACATCATTCAAAATCTCAAGTTCGTTCGCCTCTGTTTTCGTTGCTTTAGACATAAGCCCTTTTTTTAACAATAACAAACTAGTATTCAAGATGAGGAAATGGGTTGTTATATTACCTTTTAATGAATTTTGTTGCCCGGACGCCTGAAAAGAACATGGTATAGACATAAAACAATAGAGTGTACCCTTTGTCAATTAGCAGTAAACAATAAATCACAAACATATTTCAATCAGTCACCAAGGTGGATTCATAATAGGAATCAAACTTCCAACTAATCCAGAAGGCCAATAAAACTTTATAACAATTGAGTTCTACCTTAAGCCTACCAACAAACAGATATGCTAACCAATGGCTGAATATGTTCTAGTGCCAACAATCACAAAATCATCCTTTAAGTAAGCTTACTCCTAAAATACTGGTGCAGCAGTTATAACCACAAACTCTAGCTCAAATCATGTTTAGGTAAGGCACACTGACAACCTAGTAGCTCAAAGTTATAAACTAATAGCATATCAACATGAGCCTAGCAGTTCAAATTTGTAAATTAAAAGCATGTCAACATGAACATAGCAGTTTAGTTAGCTCTTAATTACAATCCTTATGTCTCCATTATTCACATAATACAAAACACATAGCCAATAATGACTAGGTATAACTGACTAACAATTCATCCAATTATAAATAACAGACAGCCTACTAATGAACACAAATCTATGAATATTTCCATTTTTTGTGAACTTCAAGGAACTACATCAAAGGAGTTCGAAGCATGCACCTGGTATTGTCAATACAAGAAGAAGAAGAAGAAGAAGAAGAAGAAAAAGAAGAAGAAGAAGAAGAAGAAGAAGAAAGTCAGCAGCAACAGTAGTAGCAAACAGAAATGGCAACCAGCAGTGTAGCCACAAATAGCCAGCAACTATGTACTTCCTCAAGTATAGAGCAGAAGTAAAAGGAAGAAAGTTCTAACTAATTTCAGATCCTAAACCAGACAAATAATGAAAATAGCTATTCTTTTTCAACTTTTTCCAGTTTTCAGAATTCAATTTTTTTTCCTCTTCAGTATTCAAGTTTTTCAGTCCCCTTCTATAGACCTCCCTCTACCTTCTTATACAGACTTGCCCTCCTTTCAAACTTATTGCATGACCCCCCTTCTCCTACTAAATCTGAAATTTTCCACTTAAAATCCACTAAGGAAAAACTTTTCCTTATTTTCAGCCCCCCATTCCCTTTTGTTCCCCATTACATATTAATTTAAAGACACTAATATCTCACTAACAAAACACTAACATTAAAATATTATCATAACTGTTTCATTCCCAAATCACCCCTGAAACCCCTTAATATTACTGCCCCTAATACAATTATTCAACTATATTAAAACTTTTAATTCTAAAATCTGCTCAACTAGCAATTATCTAAAACTAATTTGATTAACACCTATAACCAATTCTCCTAACAAACTAAATGATTAAGGTGGAGTTCCCATTGAAACAACAACGAACTAAATTTAAATCAAAATCAAACTATCATAAAACAAACCTCAATAGAATCATAAAAACTGAAATCGAAACTGAACCAAAATGAACATGAATGCAGGTCCATTGTCAGCCTATTGACAATGCCCTGAAGCTAAATGTCCACAGATCAAGCACACACAACATTCAACCTTAAATCATTTTACGAAACTACTGATAAAACTTGACTTAATCGATGATAACTGATTAAACGATTGCCTATAACAATTGACAGCAATTACTCAGAAATAGATAATCATGCCATTCAAGTAACAATGACAAGAACATGGATTTATAATAAAGCTAAACTAATCGACGAACTTATTCGAATCGACTACACAGCCTATAATTAACAACGAACAGAAACAAATTTGACGAAATAAAAGGTCTGAGGGAGAAGAACTGGACAATCGACAAAAGAAATTGAAAAACCAATAAAACTAAACTAAATAAATAAACATAATAAGCAAACACAAACTGGGACAAATAGGAAATGGAAAATACCTCAAGAAATTCGGGACCTGGACAACCCCGAATCGAACTCAAACTCGAACTTTTTGAGGTCGAACTGACCTTAATCGAGTGTTCTCAACTGAGAACACTTCGACTAAAGTCGGTTAGAGCACAAACCCTCCTTTAGTTGGAACAGATTTCACCCTCTGGCTTGTTAGGGTTCTTGGGGGTTTGATTTGGGGTTCGAACGGTTCTGGTCAGATTCGAACCAAACCCACGGTGGTTTAGTGACGAGGGAGGTCAAGGATATGTTTGGTATGAGTTTGGGAATGGTTTGGGTAGATCTAAGTCCTGCTCGAATCTTCGATTGAAGATTTGAGAAGTTGGAGGTTGATTCGAGGTAAGCAACCAACAGATCCGTAACGAGGGTGGTTAAGGGGTGCCTTGGTGTGAGTTTAAGGCGGATTGGGGTAGGTTTAGGCTTTGCTCGAATCTTCAAATGAAGATTCGAGAAGTTTGAGGATAATTCGAAACAAATGGGTACTGGATTTGGATTGGGGGTGGTTAGGAGGTTCAGGGGTGTTATTTTGGTGGTCACCGGCGTTGTTGCTGCCAGCTTTCAAACGGAGTGGTTTCAGGGCGGCTAGGGTTTGGTCAAAGCTTTGGGATCCGTCTCTGAAAGAGACGATGAACAGGGTATGGCTTAGGGGGTGTGAGGAGAGGGGTTAAGTTTATATACGGAAGGGATGGTCTAATCCTAGTCGTTGGATCATGCACGATCAATGGCTTGGATTAGTTCATCACTTGGAGACGGTGTCATTTTGGGGTAGTGCTGGGGCGGGTGTGGTTCAGGGTAAGCGGGTCGGGGTCGGGTCTGGCCAAAGCTTTGGGACCGTTTGATCGGCTGAGATCAACGGTCCAGATTGAAACGTGTCCAAACGATGTCGTTTGGTTCTGGTAGGGGTGGACCAGGTATGGTAGACGGGTCTGGGCTGGTTTGGCGTGGGTTTGGACGGATTTCGTTTGGGCTTGAGTATCTTCTGACCCAAATTTGATTTCCTTTTTTATTAACTCCTTTTCTTTTCTATTCCTCTCAAAAATTAAAACTCAAAATCTTAAATTAAATTATAAAACACCAAATTAACTTAAAAATACTAATTAACTCTAACTAATAATTATCACAAATAAATAAATGACAAATTAAAAGAGAATCACACAATATTAAATAAAATTACAAAAATATGTTATTATTATTATTTTATTTTATTTTTGAATTTTCATTTTTGTAAAACGCCTAATTATTAATTAATTCCAAAAATATAAAAATCCAATCCTAAATTCAAATGCTATATATATATTTTTTTATTTTTTTAATGCATTAATAAAATTAAACATGCACACAAATCTATGCAAATAAACAGGAAAATCGCAAAACATTTCCTAAAAATACTACATAATTAAAGAAAAGACCTAATTTTGGGAATTATTTTGGAGTAATTCGTATGAGGCAAAAATCACGTGCTCACAGCTTCCCCTCTTTGTCCGGAAATACGAAGAGTTTTAGTGCAAAGATAAAGTGAGCGGATACGAGCGATTTTTGCCTGTTTGAATACTCCGTGGGAAGCATTTTTTGAAAGATTTGACCGAACCTCTGCTTCAAAGGTTTCCTACATATCCTTGGCTATAAAGGAATCAGGTCAATGTAGTTCGGGAAGTTTTGGGTAGCTGGGACTACCCTGGGACTGCCTTTTGCTGTTACTGTTGTTGTTGCTGATGTTACCGCTTACTAACCTCCTTATTACACCTTGACGAAAGATAAAGAAGTTATATTAAGCTATGATCTATGAATTACAAAGATTTATTCTCGAGCTTGGTCATGTGATTGTTGCTGCCTTGTTGCCTTGTGTTTCCTCTGGTATTTCTTTACTTCTAATTTGACTTGTATTCTCCCTTGATCGCTGATCTCGAACTGTTTATTTCCTTCTGGCGAGCTTCGCATTATTTTTCCTTCGAATCTTGAACTTCCCTCCTCTGCTGGGGATTTTTGTTGTTTCCCGTTGGGGATTTTTTGTTGTATTCCTCCACTTTACTGACTTCAATTCCAATTACTTCTTAAAATATAACACCTCCATTCTCCAGGCGGGCTCCTGACTTTAACAACTTCTTAAAAATTTTAACACCTCCATTCTCCAGGCGGGCTCCTGACTTCATCAACAACTTTGAAAATAAATCAGCCTCCATTCTCCGAGCGGGCTCCTGACTTCAGCAACTTCTTTGAAAAATAAATCAGCCTCTATTCTCCAGGCAGGCTCCTGACTTCAGCAACTTCTTAAAATTTCAGCCTCTATTCTCCAGGCGAGCTCCTGACTTCAACAATTCCTTAAAATACAACACCTCTATTCTCCAGGCAGGCTCCTGACTTCAACAATTTCTTAAAATGTAACACTTCCATTCTCCAGGCGGGCTCCTGACTTCAGCAACTTTTCAAAATATAACACATTCATTCTCCAGGCGGGCTCCTGACTTCAACTATTTCTTAAAAAATAACACCTCCATTCTACAGGCGGGCTCCTGACTTCAACAATTTCTTAAAAATTTTAACACCTCCATTCTCCAGGCGGTCTCCTGACTTCAACAGCAACTTTGAAAATAATTCAGCCTTCATTCTCTAGGCGGGCTCCTAACTTCAACAGCTTCTTAAACATGTAACACCTCCATTCTCCAGGTGGGCTCCTGACTTCTCAACTTGAATCATCTTTTTCAACTACTTCCCTCAAAACTGGTGTCTTATTCCTCCGAAAATTGTTGGGGACAACGCTAGTGTTTTATTCACAACTATGTTATTTTCCTTCTTCACAGACTATTTCCTTTAAAGTTGGTGCCTTCCTTCCACTTGGAACTACTTTCCTCAAACTGGTGTTTTCACTTCTCTGAAACCTACCGGGGATAACACTGCTGGGGAATTATCTTCCTTCTTTAAGACTAGTTACTTTCCTCCCTTTAACAATGGTGGGGATGATACTGATTCAAAGACCC
The DNA here is from genome assembly GCF_000393655.2 of Nicotiana sylvestris. NCBI lineage: Eukaryota > Viridiplantae > Streptophyta > Magnoliopsida > Solanales > Solanaceae > Nicotiana > Nicotiana sylvestris. The sequence goes on from NC_091064.1 coordinate 197,448,728, forward strand.
CTACCCTTGAAACTTGGGTTATCTTGCTTCTTCCAAGATTGCTTTCTTTAAAACTTGTATCACTTTCTCTCGTATACTACTGGGGATTTCACTTCCTTTAAAACTCGTGTTATCTTCCCTCTTCCCTAAGTGGCTATCTGATTTCAAGAAAATTTTCATAATGAGAGAAAATTTTCTGCCCCAGTTTGATAATATTCTTTGTGGCCATGTCTTCCCGCTGTCAATAACATTTCATTTACCTGCTTCAAATTAAAGAAAAAATTGTTAGTTTAAAACGTGGTGAGTGGCCGTGCCACTCCTGCCGGGGATGGTTTTCCCTTCTCCCTTTCCCTGCTTTGCATTTTATTACAAAACCTTGTTGGGGATGATATTATTCGATGGGGATGATATTCCTGCTGGGAATGGTTTTTCTTTTTCCTTCCCTCCCCGCTCTGTGTTGTCCGACCATCGCGGAACTTGGTCGATAATCTGTCAGAGTTGTTCCTGCATCTCGCAAATCTAGTGGGGATCCTCTTAGATTTTGATCCATAACCTTTCCACTGTTGTTTTTTCTGTTTTTCTCCAACTTCCCTTGGAATCCTAGACCAATCCATTCTTTGGTCTTGAAATGAACGTCTTTCTCGTTCCATTGCATTATCTTTGGCATGTCCTATCCACATTTTGCTTTTGCACCATCTTGGAAACTGGTAATAAGCTCTGAAAATCCTTTTCAAAAACAAACTGCTAGGGAGGTAAAGTCTTTAAACCAAGAAATGAAAAAGTGATGATTTCAAAAAATAGAAAAAGAAGAAGTCTTTCTGAACAAATGCTGGGGAAAAAAAAGAAAAGAACTTATCTGCATGATATAATTGATCCCAACGATCATGTCGGGCATTCCGAACTAATCAACCCAGTCTATTCATATAAATCAATATTTCGGACGGCCTCATCTTGCTGGGGATAAACAAACACTCGACTCTTTGCCAAATGCGAACCCTTTCCGTCAATCTTGCCTTGTCGCCTCATAGTGCCTTTCGAGGGGTTTTTACTAATAAGACTCTCTCATTTCTCTCAAATCCCGTCGCCTTATGGTGCCTGTGAAGGTTTTCACCGATAAGACTCTCTCATTTTATTTTATTTTTCAGCTGGGGATTGGAGTGATGTCGCTATGACTCTCTTTGCTGGGGATTCTTTTCGGCTATCAATTCATTTCCAGTTCATGATCCTTTTCTCTGCTAGGAATCGGGGTGTTATCCCCGACTTCCGTTTGCATGACTTGGCACCTCTCGAATACTGATCGGGAGGTCTTTTTTTTGGACATCAATATGGGTTTTCGTGATGGGTAAAATAGTACAACTCTTGGAATCAAACTTTCTTTTCAAAATTACAAACACAAACTTCTGCCCCAGTTTTTCTTGCTTGGGGATTTTTATTTTTTTGTTACACTATGTTACACTATGTTACACTAATACACACGATGTTAAACTATGCTACACTATATTATACTATGACCGAGCAGTGAGGCGCCTACGTATCCTTCTTTGAGGAATCAGGTCAAACGTAGTTCCCAATTCCTTTATTTTTCTTGTGACTTTCTTTGGTTTTTATGGTCATTATTTTCTCTTCTCTTTTTCTTTCATTTTAATTATTGATTCAAAAAGAGGGATATGAAAGAATAACTAAGGCTCAAAAGGGGAAGCAAAGGTCAAAGTGTTTGGATAGAAGAAAGAATTGCCTCCTTCATTTCATTCTCCGATAAATGCCAAGTACAAACAAACAACAATTACAATTAAAAGAAGTCATACATAATATCTCTTAACTGCGTCAGAATTGATAGCCATGTCGACACATTTCCCTTCGACATCTATTAAACATAAAGCACCATTGGATAACACTCTGGTTATGATGAATGGTCCTTGCCAATTCGGGGCGAACTTGCCTTTTGCTTCGGCCTGATGCGGCAGGATTCGTTTCAATACTTGCTGCCCACCTTCAAATTTCCTGGGACGCACCTTCTTGTTGTAGGCTCTTGCCATTCTCTTTTGATATAACTGGTCATGAAACACAGTGGCCAATCTATTTTGATCAATCAAGTTCAACTTCTCCAAACGGGTTTTGACCCACTCGTCATCATCAATCCCAGCTTCAGCGACAATCCGAAGGGATGGAATTTCAACTTCCGCCGGTATTACTACTTCAATTCCGTATACCAACAAATAAGGAGTTGCCCCTACCGAATTTCGGACAGTAGTGCGATAACCCAATAATGCAAATGGTAATTTTTCATGCCATTGCCTCGAACCTTCTACCATTTTCCGAAGTATCTTCTTTATGTTTTTGTTGACCGCTTCAACTGCTCCATTCGCCTTGGGACGATATGGGGTGGAATTGCGGTGTGTAATCTTGAACTACTGACATACTTCATTCATCAAACCACTGTTAAGATTAGCACCATTGTCTGTGATGATCACTTTCGGGACCCCAAATCTACAGATGATATGGGAATTAACAAAATCTACCACTACCTTCTTGGTTACCGACTTGAAAGTTTTAGCTTCAACCCACTTAGTGAAATAGTCGATGGTCACCAGAATAAACCTATGACCATTAGTAGCTGCCGGATCAATAGGTCCAATGACATCCATACCCCACGCAACAAATGGCCATGGTGCTGACATTGTATGCAATTCTGTCGGCGGAGAATGAATCAAATCTCCGTGTATCTGACACTGATGGCATTTCTGCATGAAATTGATACAATCACGCTCCATAGTGAGCCAATAGTACCTTGCTCGAAGAATCTTCTTCACCAATACATATCCGCTCATATCTGGCCCACAAACTCCAGCATGTACCTCTATCATAACTGTTGTGGCTTGACTGACATCTATACATCTCAGCAATCCCAAATCTGGGGTTCTTTTGTACAACACTCCTCTACTGAGGAAGAATCCACTTGCCAATTGCTGAATGGCTCTCTTTTGATCTCCGGTGGCCTGCTCCGGGTATATCCCCATCCTGAGGTACTCCTTGACATCATAAAACCATGGCTCCCCATCCATTTCTTCCTCTATCATGTTGCAATAAGCATGCTGATCACGAACCTGGATATGCAATGGATCAACATGAATTTTGTCTAGGTGGTGCAACATCGATGCTAAAGTGGCCAAAGCATCGGCAACCTCATTTTGAACTCTTGGGATATGTCTGAACTCCACTGATCGGAATCGCTTGCTCAAATCGTGCAAACATTGTCGATATGGTATGAGCTTTAAATCCTGTGTTTCCCATTCACCCTGAATCTGATGCACCAGGAGGTCCGAGTCTCCCAAGACCAAGACGTCCTGGACATCCATGTTTGCAGCTAGTCGTAGACCCAAAATGCATGCTCCATACTCAGCCATGTTGTTGGTACAATAGAAACGCAGCTGAGTCGTAACAGGATAATGACGTCCTGTTTCAGAAATAAGTACCGCTCCTATTCCAACTCCCTTCACATTTGCGGCTCCATCAAAAAAAAGCTTCCAACCTGGTTTCTCAGGTAATTCCAACTCATCTATATGCATCACTTCTTCATCAGGAAAATACGTCCTCAACGACTCGTATTCTTCATCAACAGGATTCTCAGCCAAGTGATCGGCCAGTGCTTGGGCTTTCATGGTCGTCCTCGGCACATAGACGATGTCGAACTCCGTAAGTAATATTTGCCATTTCGCTAACCTCCCTATGGGCATAGGCTTTTGGAAAATATACTTCAGTAGATTCAAGCATGAAATAAGATAAGTAGTATATGATAACAGATAATGCTTCAATTTCTGGGCCACCCAAGTTAGGGCGCAACATGTCTTCTCGAGTTGAGTGTACTTAACCTCATATACTGTAAACTTCTTGCTGAGATAATAGATGGCTTGCTCCTTCCTTCCTGTAATGTCGTGTTGTCCTAATACGCAACCAAACGAATTCTCCAGGACTGTTTGATAAAGAATTAACGGTCTCCCCGGCTCATGGGGAACCAATCCAGTCAAAGTTTGATAAATATCCTTTGATTTGGTCAAATGCCTCCTAACATTTTGTCGTCCATTCTATCGCAGCATCTTTCTTCAGTAGCCAAAAAATGGGTTCACAAGTTGCTGTGAGTTGAGCAATAAATCTGCTGATATAATTCAACCTTCCCAACAGACTCATTACTTCTATCTTGTTCTTCGGCGGTGGCAAATCTTGGATAGATTTGATCTTTGACGGGTCCAACTCAATACCTCGCCGACTGACGATGAATCCCAACAGCTTTCCAGATGGAACTCCAAATGCACATTTGGCCGGGTTGAGCTTAATATCGTACCTTCGAAGTCTTTGGAAAAACTTCCTTAGGTCTGCTACGTGGTCTTTCTGATGCTTGGATTTTATGACCACATTGTCCATGTACACCTCAATCTCTTTGTGTATCATGTCATGAAACACAATAGTCATTGCTCTCATGTACGTTTCCCCAGCATTCTTCAAACCAAATGGCATTACCCGGTAGCAATAACTCCCCTATGGCGTAATGAATGTTGTCTTTTCCGCATCTTCTTCATCCATCAGAATCTGATGATACCCAGCATAGCAATCTATAAAAGATCTGATCTCACGTCCGGCACAATTATCGATCAAGATATGGATGTTGGGTAATGGAAAGCTATCTTTTGGGCTTGCCCTATTCAGATTGCGGTAATCGACGTACACCCTGATCTTCCCATCTTTCTTCGGCACTGGCACCACATTAGCCAACCAATCAGGATATCGAGTGACCCGAATAACCTTTGCTTGTAGTTGCTTGGTTACTTCTTCTTTATTCTTCACACTCATGTCTGTTTTGAACTTCCTCAATTTCTGCTTGACGGGAGGGCATGCCGGGTCAGTGGGCAATTTATGAACCACTAAATCAGTGCTTAATCTCGGCATGTCATCGTACGACCATGCAAAAATGTCTTTGAATTCAATGAGTGCTTTGACTAGTTCTTCCCTGATATTTGGTTCAATGTGGATGCTTATTTTAGTTTCCTTGATATCGTCTGCATCCCCTAAATTGATGGCTTCTGTGTCATTTAAGTTGGGCTTGGGTTTTTCTTCGAACTGGCTTAATTCTCTGTTTATCTCTTCAAAGGCTTCATCCTCATCGTATTCTGATTCGTCATCATAATCGACCTCTTGTACAATTAGTTCAGAATCAAATTGATCTTTTAGACTAGGTTGAATATTCTTTGTGTATGCCATGTCATTAAGACCAGTATAAAGAGAACTATTAAGAAAAAGAAGAAAACAAAATTAAAAAGAAAAAATAAATAAGGAATGAAGAAGAAACTTTTTATTTTATTAAATTATGGGATAACAAGGTTTCACACTTTGATGAACGCAATAAAAATAAAAAGGAATCTGGATTACAACCCTGGAATAATCCAGAAAACAAGAAGGAAAATCAGAGCCAACTACCAGGACTCCCTCCGAGTAGGAAGAGGAGTAGCTGTCTAATTGTTGACATTGGCCCTAGGCCCCGCAAATTGTATGTCTGCCTTACTGGAACCTTCTCCAGCTTCTATCATGTTGACATCGTCGAACAGCCTTTCAAAGCCTTCATTCAAATCTCCATCTGGCCCGATCAGTGGTCCGAGAACCTTCGGGACCGACAACTCTCTAATACCTGCTCCGACAAATGATCTGGATAGGCGCGGGATTGGCTTAGGGAGGACCCAGATTCTTTTCTTCAACTTGCGGGCCCGCTTTACATCCGCTGTTGTAGGCTTGAATCCCAACCCAGAAGTATCCAGATTCTTGGGCAAGGAAACTGGCTAGTCAATACCCTGTAGATCAACCCCCAAACCTTTCCCTGATACAAATCCGCTGTTTAACATTTCCTAGGCTATCATGAAGGTCGCAACCGCAATTCTGGGAAGTGGAAGGCCCCCACCCTCAGGAATTTTGTCTACTCAGACTGCGTCAAAAACCTGATAAACCCATGGGACCTTGTTATCGTCGGTTTCTATGAAGGGCACAATGGCATCACTAACGGCATGTGTACCGGCATCCCCATGTACCACAATCTCTTGTCTATCCCATTCAAATTTGACCATCTGATGCAGTGTAGAAGGCACTGATTTGGCTGCGTGGATCCAGGGTCGTCCCAATAGAAGATTATACGACACTGCCACATCTATCACTTGAAATTCTATGGTGAACTCGACCGGACCAATGGTTAATTCCAGTATGATATCACCCACTGTGTCAGTACCGCCCCCATCAAAACCTCGGACGCAGATGTTGTTCTTGTGAATCCTATCATCATCCACCTTCAGTTTGTTCAGAGTGGCTAAAGGACAGATATTGGCACTGGACCCATTATCAATCAGTACTCGAGTGACCACCGAGTCTTCGTATTTCACCGTCAGGTAGAGTGCTCTGTTGTGTTCTGTACCCTCTACCGGCAAATCATCGTCAGAGAATGTCACTCGGTTTACCTCGAAGATTTTGTGCGCTATTTTCTCCAAATGGTTCACTGAGAGCTTGTCCGGGACATGGGCTTCGTTCAGAATCTTCATTAATGCCCGACAATGATCGCTTGAATGGATCAACAAGGATAGCAACGAAATCTGGGCCGGGGTCTTCCTCAACTGCTCTACAATGGAAAAGCCCTGTGCCTTCATCTTCTTCAAAAACTCCTCTGCTTCTTCCTCCGTCACTTGCTTCTTTATTGTTACAGGATTGGCCCTTCTCAAGTCTGCGGGAGCAAAACACCTTCCTGAACGGGTTAATCCCTGTGCCTCGCATACTTCTTCCACAACCTCCTTCCCCTTATGCATCACAGTTGTGAGCACGTGATTTTTTCTTCACGGAAACTACTCCAAAAGAAATCGGAAAAGAAATAAAACAAGTTACCTTCGGGTACAATTTTGAGGATTTGTGTGACATTTTGATAATTGTTTTTTTGTAAATGCTCGCCTTGCTATAGTTAAAAAATAAAAAAATACATGTTGCATGCATTTAGGAAAAATGGTACATTTGGGAATTAATTAACCATTATTTGGTTTGTAAAAGCGAAAATCACAAAAAATAGGCATTTTATTCTCTTTTGTTGTCATGGTAATTTTATTAAATGTTTTAATTCGTGTGATAACTGTTGTTAGGTGTTAATTAATGTTTTTGTAGTTTAATTTTGGTTTTTAGGAATTTTTGTTTAATTATAAGAGGGAAAGTATCGGATTTGGGCCAAAAAATTCAACTAAAATCAGGCCCAAACCAACACCACGACCCAGTCCAAAACCAGTCTTTCATGGCACACCCCCAAACGACGCCATTTAGGGCGTTTGATCTGAGCCATTCATCCATACTCATCCAACGGTCCACGCTCACGCCCGTAACCCGACCTGTTTACCTGGGTCGACCCAGCCCCTCATCAAAACCAAACGACCCCGTTTCTACACCAAACGACCCCGTCATGTCCCTCACTAGTTAATCCAAGCCGTTGAGATCATTTGATCTTACGGCTCAAATCAATTTCCACGTTCCGTATATAAGCCTTTCATCACACCCCACGCCCCCAAACCAACCCCCCCTCCCTTCACGCACTGTGCACCATCGTCCCAAACACAAACCCCTCATTCCAAACCCTAGCCGCCCCCATATACTCTCATTGTAAACCCGGCGGCAACGATGTCGGTGACCACCAAAGTAACACCCCTGATGTACCCAACCACCCTGAACACGGATCTGTTACCCCCTTACCTCGAATCATCCCCCATCGTCTCGAATCTTAGTTTGAAGATTCGAGCCTAACCCTGATCTACACCAACCCACCCCAATTTCACACCAGTCACTACCCTGGCCTCACTCGTGACCAAACCAAGCTTGGTTTGGTCTGAATCTACCCACAAAGTTTCAAGCCCCAAATCGGACTATTCGAACCCTAGAACGCAAGAACTTTGGGAATCCGGCCAGTTTTAACAGAGGGTTGGGGTCTAATAGACCTTAATCGAAGTGTTCTCGGTTGAGAACACCTCGATTAAAGTCTGTTCGACCTCAAAATGGGCAAATCCAGTTCAGACCTGGGTCGTTTGTTGTTGAGCTTCCACAATGAGTTTTCCATTTTCTTTTCTATTTTTGTTTGAGTGTTGTTTGAATTTGATAACATGTTTATTTAGTTTGTTTGGTATTTCTGATATTTTCTTTCAATTGTTCTCCATCTTCGTAAGACCTTTTATTTGGTCGATTGTTATTCTGTTTATGGTTGAATACGTATGGTGATATACATGCTTGATTTGATCAGTGTCGTCGAATGTTCCATTTATGTTGTTCCTCTGTTTTGTGCAAAGTTATCTGAAGCCATTTGGGACCCTGTTCGTATTATTTGTTTAATCGACTGATTGTTCTATGTTATAATTAGTATAGTCGATTGGATAAACGTCGTCGATTAGTGGTACATGACTGAATGTTCAAATATTCTGATTCTAATAAGCCTCACATGTTTGATCAAACCATTATGATGTAGTTGATTATTTGAATTTAGCTGGGTTTGGTTTATGATTGAAGTGCACGTGGGAAATGGTTAGAACTCAGTTTAGGGCAGCTTGAATTTGAACTTTCAGAAGTTCAAAATTTCCTTCTGCTGAAGTAGGGTAAAACAGTAATAACCAGGGGCTAACAGGGGTAGTTTGGGGGTGTGAAAAGATCATAAATGGTCAGTTTAAGTGGGCTGACAGTAGGGTACTGAAATATGATTAAACTAATACAATAGTGGGGAACAAAACTTGATAGCATGGGTATAATTGAAGATTGTCAGTTGCCCATACCATTTGGGGCACAAAACACATGTTAATGGGAAATAAAGGGGTATGGGCAGAGTTGAGGGCTGGGGGGAACGAGGCAGCCTGGGGTCTGCCTATATTTTGCCTATAAATAGGCTCTTTTAGGGTAGAGAAAAGGGTTGGACATCAGAAATTAGGGCTGAACAGTTAAATTTATAGGCTGGGCAGAAGTGAGGGCAAAACAGTTTGGGAGAGAGATCAGAGTTGAAGGGGTTTAGAAATAAGAAAGTTAAGGCTGAACAGTTTTTGAGTGTTGAGAGATAAAAATAAAAAGCAAAACAAGGCTGGACTTTCAATAGGCTAGCCTAATTTTAGTTTAATAGAGAGTTAAGAGAGGGCTGGATTTCTGAACACAACAATCAGAAGTCTACTTTTTCTGCATTTGTTTCCCTTCTCTGCTTAGTCTGTATTTGTTGGGACACTATTGGATTTCAGTTTAGCTTTCCTGGTTTCTTCACTTGTTAAGTATTGTTTCAGCTGAGTGTCTTGGTTTTCTGTTTGGACTGAAAGTTCACTAGTCCTCTGCTTGGTTTAAACCTGTTGTTTGTTCCTCTTATTGGTTATTATTGGGTCTTCCTGCTGGGTTTGTTTGGTTTTCTGAAATTGCTGCCGGGTTTTCTCTTAAATTGCTGCTGAGCTTTGGTCTGTTTTTTTGGGCTGTCTCTTTTACTGTTACTGGTTTGGGGCTGTTCGACTGAGTGTGTTGTTGTTTTCTGCTGCTGCTGTGTTGTTGCATACTGCTCTGCTGATCATTCCTCTTCTTCTTTTGCTTTCCTATACCAGGTACACAACGGATACATTGGTTAATGTAGACTGAAATTTGAAGCATGAATACAAAGAGTTGAAGTTATTTTGAATTCATTTTAGAAATATACTGAGCATTAGTTGTATGTATGATAGTGTACTTCCTCTCCTAGAACCATGAAATCAGTTGTGGTGTAACTACACTTTTACACATATCATTTAGTTGGAAAACTCTATGTTTTTGCTTATAATAAAAAGGGATCAATGTTGCAGTAGCCATGTTCTGTTAAGTTCATCATTGTTGTCAAGAAGCATGTTAGGTGTCCAATAGTTACCTCCTTAAACAAATGGCAGTTTTTTTTAGTTGGTAAGAATATGGTTTGATTAAGGTAAGATGTAATTGCATGTTAGCCTTCCCCCTTGTTTATAAATGTTAAACATATATCAAATAAGTTGAATAGGCCCAACTGGAATAAGGGTGGCCCAGGCCGAGCTTAACGTTATGCACATTGGGCCTGGGCCCGTAATATCTAAACAACTACCCATATACGCGTTCATGTTCGGATTTTGCAAATCATATTAGGAACCCCACTATAACTAACTTGTGCGCATGTAAATAGAGTTGAACCGTTCTTCTTCTTTCATTATTAGAGACAAACTCAATCAAAAACATAGCCATTATAGGACGACCTTTTAAATAAAAATGAGACGAGCCTCGCCAGATAAAACGCACACACTGCGGGGCCCTCACAAAAAATATATGTGTTAAGTACTTAGAACTCGGGATAGGCCGCTTAGCGAACTCCACGGCCTTACCCCAAAATAACAACACGCTAGTTCTTTGGGACGCATCTTAATTAATCTTACTTTCTTAAATTCGGGTGCGCATTTATGTGACCCAAATCCCAAATCTCAACGGAGTCGAAATGTGTCTCTAATCACGGGTACATTGATTGTGACGTGGTCCGAGATGCATGTCCATGACGTTGCAAATTCCTTTAAAAAATAAGAATGAGATGAGCCTCACCGAATAAAAATACAAAATTGTGGGGCCCTCGGTAAATATTTGCTTTAAAATTGCTTAGACTTCGGGATGGACCGTTTAGCAAAATTTCACGGCCCTACCCAAAGTAAATGATACGCTAGTCGCTTTAGGCACGCCTTTTAATAATTTAATTTTCTTAAAACTCGGGTGCACATTTATGTGACCCAAATCCAAATCTCAACAGAGTTGAAATGTGCCAACAACCACGGGTGCATTGATGTGACGTGGTTGGAGATGTATTTCCATGATGTTGCAATTCTTGAAAAAATATATAAATAATGACGAAAGCGGTTAAAAGTTAAAACTTGCACATTAGCTCATAATTGTATAAAATCAGATAAACAAGCCGAATATGACAGTTGAGCGACCGTGCTAGAACCACGGAACTCGGGAATGCCTAACACCTTCTCCCGGGTTAACAGAATTCCTTATCCGGATTTTTGGTTCGCGGACTGTAATACAGAGTCATTCTTTTCCTCGATTCGGGATTAAATTGGTGACTTGGGACACCCTAAATCTCCCAGGTGGCGACTCTGAAACAAATAAACAAATCCCGTTTCGATTGTCCTTTAATTGGAGAAACTCCTTCGCCCCTCGCGGGGGTGGAAAAAGGAGGTGTGACAGCTGTGGCGACTCTGCTGGGGAAAAAATCTAAACCCAGAACCACTGGTTCAGGGTTAGAAATTAGAGCTTAGATAAATTGCTATATTTGGTTTTGTCTGATTTTGTTACGTGTTTGGGCTCAATGTGCTAAATGTTGTTCTTACCGCTTTGATATTACTTGGACTGTATATATAAACTGTGTCGAAACCCCTCTCGTCTCTCTCTTGAGGAGTGCACGCTGGTCGTGACTTCTTTCTGTTAGTGTCATATACCAAAAATAGAACGAGGATTCGGAGGAGTTGCAAAACCGGATGGCCCTTTGGTTACCGGTACACAGCTCCCATCCTCGGCTCGAGTTGTCCGCTCGGGTAAGCCAGGTCTAGAACAAACACCTAGGTTTTAAAACTTAGTATAACGAAGCCTCATACCGGATCCCTAGTAGGAACACTTATTTTCATCATGTGCATTTGACTTAGGGGACTCAACACAGGGGTTGAGTCCGTCTAGGACTAGCGACCTGAAATGAAAAGACCATCCTGCTACATCTTGTTTGCGTTATGCATTTATTTGCTTCAGACTTGCATGCTGACCGGTTTCAAAAGATCTGGAGTGTTGGAAAATTGTGAGAAGAAAAAAAGAGTGAGGTAATAGTATAGAGAGTTAATTGCCTATTTTAGAAAAACCATGCCCAAATACTGTCGAAATTTTGCCGAAATTTTGGAAAATGAAAAAAAAACGTTCTGTTTTTTTATATATAGTTTGTTTCACTCAAAAAGCAAAACAAAATATAGAAAAAGAGTCTTTTATTTTGGTTTGGAAAATAGGATGGTCATTGTTTGTCATGTTTCCAAAATTTGGTTTATAGTCTCCGCCCGAACTACGCCAGTTTGATTCTCGCAGGGTGTGAGATACATAGGCAACCTCCATCGGGTCCAACTTTCTTTTTGCAAAAATAATCCAAAAGAACAAAAAATTTACTTTTATTTGAAAATAGTTAGGGTGATGCCATTCTTTTTAGAAATAGCTGAATGTCCCTAAAAGGGCGCCGGAAGGCTGTTTTTGCAAGAACAACTGCATATGGTCATTTTTCAAGGTTTTCACTGGTTAGCCAACACAGCCTTAAAATCTTCGTCTTCGAGGTGTTGAAAGGCCGTATTCGCAAAACCGGATTTTATTTTTGAAAAAAAGGGGAAAAGAAAAGTGTGTCAATTTTGTCTTTGAGTCAAATGAGTCTGGATTTTTGCCTAATCACCCTAATAAACATGCAGAATGAGCACAGGTCCAAGTTTGCCGGTAACAGTTAGGAGCAAGATCCCTTTGGTGTTGCGCTTGTGTTGGGAGGATTTGGAAAAGTCAGAGCAAGACAAGATCAAACTGCATCTGAGAGGTCTGACCAGTTTGTTGAATGTTAGGCCCAGATGCGACATCATAAAGGCTTTGGTTACATTTTGGGACCCGGCCCACAATGTATTCCACTTCTCGGATTTTGAACTCACCCCAACCTTAGAAGAGGTAGCAGGCTACATGGACGTTACTGAAGGGTTAAGGCACAAATATCTGATCGCTCCGAGAGCCGTAAATTCGCACAAATTCATGGATCTACTGAAAATAAGCAAGGGAGTCCCGTACGCTGAATTGGATAGGGGTTTTTCTACCTTGCAATTCACATACCAGAGGTATGGGCATATAGGAGGGTTCGATGATCCGGAAAGCGGTGTTTGCAACAGAGGGAATCGGACAAAGTGGGATGAACATAGGCGGTTCACTTTCATGGTAGCATTCTTGGTCATTGTGGTGTTTCCCCGGAAAGATAGAAATATCGATTTGAAGGTGGCTGGAATCGTCAAGGTCCTGATTACCAACGACAAAAGCATGCTTGCTCCTATGATAGTGTCCGAGATATACCGAGCTCTCACAGCCTGTAAAGCCGGGGCAAATTTCTTCGAAGGGTGCAATTTGTTATTGCAGATGTGGATGATCGAGCACTTATGTCATCATCCTCAGTGTATGCGCTATATATCTACGAACAAAGGCTGTATCGAAGGATATAATCTGAAGGTTTCAGGGCTCAGATTACCGGACGGGTTTGAAATCTGGGTATCCTATCTCCGTTCCATCACCGTAGTACAAATAGATTGGACATTGGGTTGGCTTCCTGTTGAAGAAATTGTGTATATGCCCGCCACTGGTCCTTACTTCCTCTTAATGGGACTCAGAGGTGTTCAGCCTTATGCTCCTTACCAGGTGATGAGACAATTGGGAAGATGTCAGGTGGTACACCCAGACGAAGATCTCAGTATTTATGCAGTCGAGGTCAGCAACGACGGCCAATTTCATGAAAAGATAGTTCGTTATATATGGAGCGAATGCCAGTATTTGCCGGCGAATACTCGAGTGTGTGACCTATCCAGAGGTGAAGTCTCACCTGCCTATCTTGCTTGGCATAGAAAGAAGAGCACTGCGAGAGACGAACCAGAACGGCCAACCAAAAGACCTCACCTCCAAGATTTTGTTGAGTCATCGCAAGAACAATGGGGCTGGCTTGCAAAAGAAGAAAACTACAGTGTAGAAATAGGCAAGCTAAAGCAACAGATTAGGGACCTGGAATTTGAAAATGATGTGCAAGTTGCTGCCGACAAAGGGGAAAAGAATAAGTTGGCCCAAGAAAACAAGGCCCTGAGAGCCCGAATCCGCCAAGATAGAAAGAATGTCGGTGACCAACAGAAAAATCGGTCCAATGAGAGGTTGATAGCAGAGCTTAGGAGTCAGGTCAGCAAAAGTCGAGAGGACTTGGAGAGATCTGAAGCTTGTATAGCAAGAATGAGGGTCAGATGGGCAAAAGGTACAATGGCCCAGAGGAAGCATCTGCAACAAGTCATAAGGGATTCTGAAATGAGCATCGGGCTATTAAGGAAAACGAACTCCACACTTCAGGAGCGGATCTTCAAACAAGCCCGAAATGCCCAAGCTGACAGAAGGCGCTGTTATGATGTGATGACCAGAATGGAAAAACAAATGGAAAGGTTCCAAGATCGACTCACCGATAATGCTCAAGCACTGGGACTAAAAAACCGGCGAATAGAGCACTTATTCAGGGAAAGGGACAACATCTGAGACAGGATTGACGAGATTGGGCACTACATTTACAGGAGATGCTTGGCATGTGAGCAGATGCCTCGTGATACCCTACTCGCCTCTGTCATGGGCTATGTTCACCGGATCATGAATGAGTTGAAAAGCTTACAAATAGGTCTCACACCAAAACCCGCGGAAAGGTCGAATGATGCCTCGCGAGCACCTAAGTTGAAATCCTTAATGTATCCCTAGTTCGAGTCTTGTTTGTTGACTTAATGGGTCCGTTATCTTCCCATATGTTGTTTTTTTTTGTGTTTTCTTTTATCGAGTCAGGTTAAGAATTTTGAAATCTGTACTATTGTTGTTCTGTGTCTAAAATAAGTAGTTTGTAATAGCAAATTTTGGTGATGAATTGAATGATTCCAAAGGAATTTTGCGTCTTTACTTTGTGGCAGAACTACGCCCGGTCTGATTCATGTGGGGACGTGATACGTAGGCAATCCACGTAAGATTCGACCGCCACTAAAAAGAAAGAAGAGAAAAAAAAAAAAAAAAAAAAAGAAAAAAAAAAGAAAAGAATAATAGAGAGAAAAGTGGGGGTTCCCGAAACACTTTAAAAGCACAAATAAAGCAAGCCGGGATGACGCATGTGGTTGAAGCAAAACATGTTAGAAATGGTTAACTGTTTAGGAAGCATTGCATCCCCAATGTGCTATTACCAAATCTGTTAAACTCTAACGCTAACAAGTTTGTTGTTTTCCACAAATACCAGACAGTTAGTCGTTAAAGCGTTCTGGCAACACACCCTTATCAGACCAGATCCAAGGGACATGTACCAATAATCATGACTACTTCAGAAAACAGTACCGAGGAAGAAAGGACAGTAAGCCAGTTGTTGAAAGAAGCGATGGAGAAGATAGAGAGGATGGGATTGGAGATGAATGCGATGCAGTTAGCCTTGGCTAAGGTACAAAAGAGACCTGAACCACCCGCTGCTCTTACACCAGGGCATATGCCGGAATACCCTCACTCTGGCCCTTCAACAAACCTCCCGAATCACCGCTATTATCAGGAGAGAAGCCCCCATTATTCCCAAGCTCCACCACCCCATCAACCTTTCCCACCACCAAATATTCCCACCTTTATGGGACACACACTAGCCACCCTACAAAGATCAACTAGTGAGCCATTGTTTCAGGTTCACGATGTGCAGTAATATCCCCTTGAACATCATTCAATACACCAGAACCCCATACCTATAATCCACACTTGGAGGTCCCGGCGGAGATTGAAAAGCCGGCTAAGGTGCCAGAGCAGGATGAGGTAATGAGGAAGTTCAAAAGCCTGGAGCAATCCTTCAGGAGCCTGCATGGATTGGGCAACCAGGTCAGCGTGGCCTACAAGGATCTATGCCCTTTCCCGGACGTCCAACTCCCGGCTGGGTTCAAGATGCCTAAGTTTGACTTATATGAAGGGCATGGTGATCCTATGGCACATTTCCGGGGGTTTTGCAGCAAAATGAGATACGCAGGCGGCAAAGATGAGCTACTGATAGCTTATTTTGGTCAAAGCTTGAGTGGATCGGCATTGGAATGGTATACTAGGCAAGATCCCAGCAGATGGTACACTTGGGATGATCTAGCGCAGGCTTTCGCGGGTTACTTTCAATACAATCTCAAGATAGTCCCTGACCGTCTCACATTATTGAGGACCGGAAAGAAGCCTGGGGAAAGATTTCGTGAGTTTGGTTTCCGCTGGAGAGAACAGGCAGCCAGGGTGGATACTCCCATGAGAGAGGGAGAAATGGTGGACTACTTCCTGCAAATGCTGGATCCAACTTACTTTGGTCACTCGGTGACGACAGTTGGAAAATCCTTCAATGAAGTAGTAAAGATAGGGGTCATGATAGAGGAGGGGCTGAGGTCTGATAAAATCCTGAATTACTCGGCGCTCAAGGCAATGACCCAGGCTATTTAGAGCGGCACAGGAAGTGCGCTGGGAAGGAAGAAGAAAGAAGAAGTCACCACGGTTGAGGCAGACAGTTGGTTCAGGTCCGCCAAACTATACTACAACCAACCCAGACCCCATAGGCCAAATTATCCATACAACTCGCCACAACACTACTATCCACCTCAAGAACCATACTTCTCCGTGCACCAAGCCCAAACATACACTCAGTCTCTAGTTTGCCCGCAATGGCGCGCGCAGGCTCCCCAAAACACATATGCACCACCACAAAACACCTACCCTCCACTACAAAATGTCTATCCTCCACCAAGAGCATACAGGAACCCTCTAGGGGCGGGCTTTCGAGGAAGTCAAGCTGCTAGAAATGACAGGCTACAAAGACATAGAGCTTTTACTGAGTTGGGAGAGACCTATACCGCCGTGTTCCACAAATTGAGGCGGCTAGGTTTGGTGAGTCCTATTGAGCCTAGAGAGCCAAACCCCCCACCCCCAAATTTGGACCGATCGATAAGCTGCGAGTACTGCTCAGGAATGCTAGGGCATGATACCGAAAAATGTTGGAGGTTGAGGAAGGCAATACAAGATCTTATTGAAGCCAACAAGATCGAGGTCCAGGCGCTGGAGGCACCCAACATCAACCAGAACCCATTTCCAACACACCACGAAGCTCACATGATCGAGTTAGTGTATGAGGGAGGAGAGCCGAGGAAGCCCTCACAGACAGTGATGATGATCCAGGCCGCTCCGAAAGAAGAATCGACTGGTGGGAGACCAGGGGTACAGTTGAAGGGGGAGGGTGTCAAGCCAGTGGTGATATTAGGGAAGAATCCGTCCACCGCAACAAAGAAACTAGAGCCTGCTAAATTGGTATTATTAGGGACATCAGCCACACCCGTAGTTGTATTGAAAGGGGTCTGCAGGGAACTGGTCACTATAAAGCCGGTAGTCCAATTACCAGTGATTGATAGCAAGGCCGTGACTTGGAAGTATGAAAAGGCAGTGGTAATGTACAAGGGAAAGCAAGTGGATGAGGATAGTTGTGAGGCGCAGGGACTAACTCGATCAGGACAGTGTTTTGCTCCAGTAGAGTTGAGAAGACCCAACCCAGCCGTAACAAAGAAACCCGTGTCAGAAGAAGAAGCTGAGGAATTCTTGAAAAAGATGAAAGTGCAATATTACTCCGTGGTCGAACAGTTGAAGAAAACACCGGCCCAGATCTCGTTGTTATCATTACTGATCCATTCGGATGAACATCGTTGGGCCTTGATGAAGATACTGAATGAAGCTCATGTGCCCAATGAAATTTCAGTAAACCACCTTGAAATGATTGCCAACAAAATTTTTGAGGTGAACAGGGTAACATTCTCTGATGATGATCTGCCAGTGGAAGGCACGGAACATAATAAAGCTCTCTACTTGACTGTCAAATGTGAAGATTCGGCAATTACTCGGGCATTGGTGGATAAACGGCTCGAGTACCAATATTTGTCCATTATCCACCCTGAACCAGTTGAAAATTGACCATGGTAGAATCCACAAGAACAGCATTTGCGTCCGAGGGTTTGACGGAAGTGGAACAGCCACCGTGGGGGATATTATACTTGAGTTCACCATCGGTCCGGTCCAGTTTACCATGGAGTTCCAGGTATTAGATGTCGCAGTATATTATAACCTTCTGTTGGGACGACCATGGATCCACGTGGCTAAAGCGGTGCCATCCACCTTGCATCAAATGGTCAAGTTTGAATGGGATAGACAAGATGTCGTGCTGCAAGGCGAAGACACTAGATGCACCATAGGAGGCGCCATTGTGCCCTTCATAGAAACCAACAGTGACAAAGGTCCCTGGGTTTATCAGATTTTCGACACAGTGTCACTAGACAAGATTCCCGAGGGTGAAAGCATTCCACACCCCAGGGTAGCTTCTGTAACTGTCATGATGGTTTTAGAGATGCTGGGTAATGGGTTTGTGCCAGGAAAAGGCCTGGGGGCTAAGCTTCAGGGGATTGTTCAACTTGTATCCTTGCCCAAGAATTTAGAGACCTTTGGATTGGGGTTCAAACCGACTGCGGCAGATGTAAAGCGAGTGCGGAAAATGAAGAAGAGAGTTTGGTTTCTTCCCAAACCAATTCCGCGTCTCTCCAGATCCTTTATTAGAGCGAGTGCCAAGGGGTCACCGGTCCCGAAAATTCTCGGGCCATTGATTGGGATGGACGGGGATTTGAATCAGAGCTTCGAAAGGCTGTTTGCTTATGTCCATGTGATAGAAGTTGGAGAGGGTTCCGGCGGAGCAGACATACAGTTTGTGGGGCCTGAGGCCAAAACCAACAATTGGATGGTTACTCCTCTTCCTCCTGGTAGTAGGCTTTGATTTTTCTTTCTTGTTTTTCGGATTATTCCAGGGTGTAATCCAAATCTCATTTTATTTTGTACGAGTGTGAACCCTGTTATCTCGCATTTTTAACAAAATTCTCTTTTCTTGTCTCATTTTAATTTTGTTTTATTCTTTCCTCTTTTTGAACAGTTCTCTTTTTACTGGTTCTAATGATATGGCATGCACAACGGATCTTCAACCTAGTCTAATAAATCAATCTGACTCCGACTTAATTACACAAGAGATCTGTTATGACGATGAGTCTGAATATGACGAGGATGAAGCCTTCAAAGAAATAAACCGAGAATTGTGCCAATTTGAAGAGAAACCCAAGCCTAATCTGCATGACACCGAGGCTGTGAATCTGGGGGATGCAGATAATGTCAGAGAAACCAAAATCAGCATCCACATTGAGCCAAACATCAGGGAGGAATTAATCAAAACCCTCATTGAGTTCAAAGATGTTTTTGCATTGTCATATGATGATATGCCGGGATTAAGCACCGATCAAGTGGTTCACAAATTGCCCACTGACCCGGCATACCCTCCGGTCAAGCAAAAACTGAGGAAGTTTAAGATGGATATGAGTGTGAAGATCAAAGAAGAAGTGACCAATCCGCTGCAGGCAAAAGTTATTCGGGTCACTCGATATCCCGATTGGTTGGACAATGTGGTACTAGTGCCAAAGAAGGGTGGGAAAATCAGGGTATGTGTCGACTACCGCAATCTCAGCAAGGCAAGTCCTAAGGATAATTTTCCATTGCCCAACATCCACATCTTGATCGATAATTGCGCTGGGCACGAGATCGGATCCTTTGTGGACTGCTATGCAGGATATCATCAAATCTTAATGGACGAAGAAGATGCGAAAAAGATGGCTTTCATTACGCCATGGGGAACTTACTGCTACCGGTAATGCCATTCGGATTGAAGAATGTTGGGGCGACGTACATGAGAGCAATGACTACTGTATTTCACGACATGATACACAAAGAAATTCAAGTGTACGTAGATGATATGATCATAAAGTCTTGGCGTCAGGAAGACCATGTAGCAGACTTAAGGAAGTTCTTTCAAAGACTTCGAAGGTATGATATTAAGCTCAACCCGGCCAAATGCGCCTTCGGGGTTCCATCAGGAAAGCTGTTAGGATTCATCGTTAGTCGACGGGGTATTGAGTTGGACCCATCCAAGATCAAATCCATCCAAGATTTGCCACCGCCAAAGAACAAAACGGAGGTAATGAGTCTATTGGGAAGACTAAATTATATCAGCAGGTTCATCGCTCAACTCACGGCAACTTGTGAACCCATATTTCGACTGCTGAAGAAACATGTTGCGGTAGACTGGACGGCGGAGTGTCAAGAGGCTTTCGACCAGATCAAAGGGTATCTGTCCAATCCACCTGTGTTGGTTCGACCTGAGCCGGGGAGACCATTAATTCTTTATCTGATGGTCCTGGAGAATTCGTTTGGCTGCGTGTTGGGGCAACACGACATTACCAGAAGGAAAGAACAGGCCATTTATTATCTTAGCAAGAAGTTTACATTATATGAGGTCAAGTACACTCAACGCGAGAGGACATGTTGCGCCCTAACTTGGGTGGCTCAGAAGTTGAAACACTACTTGTCCTCGTATACTACTTATCTCATTTCCCGTTTGGATCCATTAAAGTACATTTTCCAGAAACCTATGCCTACAGGGAGGTTAGCAAAATGGCAAATTTTGCTCACAGAGTTTGATATCGTCTATGTGACGAGGACGGCCATGAAAGCCCAAGCGCTTGGCCGACCACTTGGCTGAGAATCCCGTTGATGAAGAATACGAGCCTTTGAGGACGTATTTTCCAGACGAGGAAGTAATGCATACAGGTGAGCTGGAATTACCCGAGGAACCAAGCTGGAAGCTTTTCTTTGATGGAGCCGCAAACGCGAAAGGGGTTGTAATAGGAGCATTACTCATTTCTGAAACAGGACGTCACTATCCTGTTACAGCTCAGCTACACTTCTATTGTACCAACAACATGGCAGAGTATGAAGCATGCATTTTGGGTCTGCGACTAGCTGCAGACATGGATGTTCAGGACGTTTTGGTCTTGGGAGACTCGGACCTCCTGGTGTATCAGATTCAGGGTGAGTGGGAAACACGGGATTTGAAACTCATACCATATCTACAATGTTTGCACGATCTGAGCAAGCGATTTCGATCAGTAGAATTCAGACACATCCCCAGAGTTCATAATGAGGTTGCCAATGCATTGGCCACCTTAGCATCAATGTTGCACCACCCCGACAGAATGTACGTTGACCCGTTGCACATTCAGGTTCGTGATCAGCACGCTTATTGCAGCATGGTAGAAGAGGAAGTGGATGGCGAGCCATGGTTTTATGACATAAAGGAGTACCTCATGATGGGGATATATTCGGAGCAAGCCACCGGAGACCAAAAAAGAGCCATTCGGCGTTTGGCAAATGGTTTCTTCCTCAGTGGAGGAATGTTGTACAGAAGAACCCTAGACTTGGGATTGCTAAGATGTATAGACGTTGGTCAAGCCACGACGGTTATGGCAGAGGTGCATGCTGGAGTTTGTGGGCCATATATGAGCGGATATGTATTGGCAAAGAAGATTCTTCGAGCAGGGTTCTATTGGCTCACTATGGAGCAGGATTGTATCAATTTCGTGAGGAAATGCCATCAATGTCAGATACACGGAGATTTGATTCATTCACCGCCGACAGAATTGCATACAATGTCAGCTCTATGGCCATTTGTTGCATGGGGCATGGATGTCATTGGGCCTATTGAGCTGGCAGCGACCAACGGCCATAGGTTCATTTTGGTGACCATCGACTACTTCACCAAGTGGGTTGAAGCTAAAACTTTCAAGTCGGTAACCAAGAAGGCAGTGGTGGATTTTGTTCCCTCCCATATCATCTGCAGATTTGGGGTCCCAAAAGTGATCATCACGGATAATGGTGCAAATCTTAATAGCAACTTGATGAGAGAGGTATGCCAAAGGTTTAAGATTACACACCGCAATTCCACCCCATATCGTCCCAAGGTGAATGGAGCAGTTGAAGCAGCCAATAAGAACATCAAGAAGATACTGAGGAAGATAGTAGAAGGATCCAGACAATGGAATGAGAAATTACCCTTTGCCTTGTTGGGTTATCGCACTACAGTCCGGACTTCCATAGGTGCAACTCCTTATTCGTTGGTATACGGAACTGAAGCAGTAATACCAGCAGAGGTCGAAATTCCGTCCCTCCGAATTGTCGCTAAAGCCGGGATTGACGACGATGAATGGGTCAAAGCTTGACTGGAGTAGTTGAACTTAATAGATGAAAAAAGATTGGCAGCAGTGTGTCATGGCCAGTTGTACCAGAAAAGAATGGCGAGGGCATACAATAAGAAGGTGCGCCCCAGAAAATTCGAAGTAGGGCAGCAAGTATTGAAATGGATCCTCTCATATCAGATCGAAGCAAAAGGCAAGTTCACCCCAAATTGGCAAGGGCCTTATGTCATGACCAGAGTGTTGTCTAACGGCGCTCTATGTCTAACAGATATCGAAGGAAGATGCGTCGATATGGCTATCAATTCTGATGCAGTCAAAAGATATTATGCGTAATTTCTTTGATTATGATAGTTATTGGTTCGTTTGTTTGTACTTGGTACTTATTGGATAATAAAATGACGGAGGGAATTCTTTCTTCTATCCAAACACGTTTAACCTTTGCTTCCCCCCTTTGAGCCTTATTATTCCTTCATACCCCTCTTTTGGAATCACTAATAGAAAAATATATGGAAAAAAAAAAGAGAAAAGAAAAGAAAAATGAAAACAAGATAAAGGTCATAAGAAAATAGAGGAACAGCAGGAACTACGTTTGATCTGATTCCTCAAAGAGGATACGTAGGCGCCTCACGGCTCGGTCATAGTGCACCGTAGTGTGCATAGCTCCACATAGTGTAAATATAAAAATTCCCAAGCAAGAAAACTGGGGCAGGAGTTATGTTTTTGAAGTTTCAAAAAGGATTGATTCCAAGAGTTGTAGCGTTTCACCCGTCGAAGTTATTTTTGAATTTTGCTAGCCTTTCTTTAAAACCCACACAAAACCAACATCGATGTCCAAAAAGACCTCCCGATCAATATCCGAGTGGTGCCAAGTCAGGCAAATGAAAGCCGAGAATAATACACTGATCCCCAGCAAAGAAGAGGATCATAAACTGGAAATGAATTGATAACCGAAAAGAATCTCCGAAAGAAAGAGTCATATCGGCAGCACTCCAATCCCCCCGCTGAAAAATAAAATGAGAGAGTCTTATCGGTGAAAACCTTCATAGGCACCATAAGGCGATGAAAGATGAGAGAAATAAAATGAGAGAGTCTTATCGGTGAAAACCTTCACAGGCACCATAAGGCAACGGGAGCTGAGAGAAAGGAGAGAGTCTTATTAGTGAAAACCCCTCGAAGGGCACTATAAGGCGACAAGATAGATCGGCAAAAAGGCTTCGCGTTTGCGAACAGGTGGACACTTATTTATCCCCAGCAAGTGAGGCTATCAGAGAGATTAATTGATACAAATAGACTGGGTCGACTAATCCGTAATGCACGACATGATCGTTGGGACCAGTCATACCGTCCAGATAAGCTCTTTCTTTTTCCTCTCCCCCAGCATTTGTTCAGAAAGATTTTTCTCTTTTTCTATATTTTTATTTTCTTTGTCTAAAAGTGACTTTTCCCAAAAATTTGTTTTGAGAAGGATTTTTCAGAGCTTACTACCAAGGGCCAAAATGAGACAAGGCAAAATACGAATAGGACAGGCCAAAGCCGGGGCAATAAGACAAAAGGCGTTTGTTGCAAGACCAAATGACAAACTGACCTAAAAAGTTAAGAGGAACATGAAGAAAAGCAGAAAACGACAATTCAGAGACTCTTGGACCAAGTTCCAAGAAGATCCCTAGCAGAGCTTCGATAGATCACGGACCAAGATCCGAGATGGTAATACACCACAAAAAGGGGGAAAGAGGAAGAGAAAATTAATCTGCCGCAAGATAACCCCAACAGTCCTATCCTCAATAATGTTATCCCCAGGTGATAACATTTTATGCCAGTGCTGGGAGAAAATAAACTTTTAAGGGAGTAGTTTTGGAGGCGAAGAGGACTCCCACAGCATGTCTTGAAACAAAAGAGCGGGGAAGGGATAAATGGAAAGCCATCCCCAGCAGAAATACCATCCCCAGCAGAAATACCATCCTCAACAGACATATCATCCCCAGCAAGCAACTTTATCCCCAACCAGTTTTGGGAGCGTAGAGCAAGGGAAAGGGAAAGAAAAAGCATCCCCCAGCAGGAGTGACACGATCACTCACCATGTTAAAACTAACAAGACTCTCTTTGATTTCTACAGGAATATGGAGGTCGATGGTGGCAGAAAGACACGCCACAAGGAAGGTCACCAAAACCGGGGAAGAAAATTTTCTGCCGTTGTCAAAAAATTTCTCGGAGGAACGAGGAAACAAATTCAAATATTTTTATGTCTTAGTTAAATAGGCGTCCACCTGTATAATGAGAGGAATATTTTTATGTTTTAGTTAAATAGGCGCCCACCTATATAATGAGAGGAATACTTTTATGCTTTAGTTAAATAGGCGCCCACCTGTATAATGAGAGGAATATTTTTATGTCTTAGTTAAATAGGCGCCCACCTGTATAATGAGAGGAATATTTTTATGCTTTAGTTAAATAGGCGCCCACCTGTATAATGAGAGAAATACTTTTATGCTTTAGTTAAATAGGCGTCCACCTGTATAATGAGAGGAATATTTTTATGTCTTAGATAAATAGGCGTCCACCTGTATAATGAGAGGAATACTTTTATGTTTTAGTTAAATAGGTGCCCACCTGTATAATGAGAGGAATACTTTTATGCTTTAGTTAAATAGGCGTCCACCTGTATAATGAGAGGAATATTTTTATGTCTTAGATAAATAGGCGCCCACCTGTATAATGAGAGGAATACTTTTATGCTTTAGTTAAATAGGCGCCCACCTGTATAATGAGAGGAATACTTTTATGTCTTAGTTAAATAGGCGCCCACCTGTATAATGAGAGGAATACTTTTATGCTTTAGTTAAATAGGCGACCACCTGTATAATGAGAAGAATACTTTTATGTTTTAGTTAAATATGCGCTCACCTATATAATGAGAGGAATATTTTTATGTCTTAGATAAATAGGCGCCCACCTGTATAATGAGAGGAATATTTTTATGTCTTAGTTAAATAGGCGCCCACCTATATAATGAGAGGAATATTTTTATGTCTTAGTTAAATAGGCGCCCACCTGTATAATGAGAGGAATATTTTTATGTCTTAGTTAAATAGGCGCCCACCTGTATAATGAGAGGAATACTTTTATGCTTTAGTTAAATAGGCGCCCACCTGTATAATGAGAGGAATATTTTTATGTCTTAGTTAAATAGGCGCCCACCTGTATAATGAGAGGAATATTTTTATGTCGTAGTTAAATAGGCGCCCACCTGTATAATGAGAGGAATATTTTTATGTCGTAGTTAAATAGGCGCCCACCTGTATAATGAGAGGAGTATTTTTATGCTTTAGTTAACTAGGTCGCCCACCTGTATAACAAGAGGAATACTTTTCAGTCTTTACATTTCATGTCTCAGGCGCCCACCTGTATAACGAGAGGAATACTTTTCAGTCTTATACTGCAGATATTGAAATCAGTAACCCACCGGAAGGCAGAGGGTTACCACAGGAATCCCCAGCAGGAAACAATAAAAATCCCCAGCACCGGAAAGCAGAAGGTTGCAACAAGAGGTCCTAGCACAAATTCAAGCGCATGAGTCAAAAGGAAGAAAAGACGCGTCTTGAAAGAAGCGGCCTGGGAACATTAAATTATGCCCAGCATAACAAATCTGATGAAGAAAGATGTATCCCCAGAGGAACCACCGAAAAGCTTAATGAAGGAAGCCATATCCCCAGTGGACCGAACAAAATGAGGAAAACTGGTATTCAGAAAGGAAAAAGGCCAGTGTCATCCCCCAAATTCACGGAAGAAAAGCACCGGAAGAAACACAAGCCAACAAGAAAGCAAGGCTACAAGAACAAGTTGAAGATAGATGAGATCTTATGATCCGTAGTCTTGCCTAGCTTCTTGTTTTCTTTTAAGCACTGTGTAACAAGGAGATCGGTAAGCAGTGGTAATAGCATGCAACAACAGTGGCATTGCAGTCCCATGATAGTCCCAGCTACCAAAACTTCCTGAACTACATTAACCTGATTCCCTTCTAGCCAGGGATATGTAGGAAACCTTTGAAGCAAATGTTCAGTTAAATCTTTTTCAAAAAATGCTTCACACGGAGTATTCCAACGGGCAAAAATCGCTCGTATCCGCTCACTTTATCTTTGCACGAAAACTCTTTGTGTTTTCGGCCAAAGAGGGGCAGCTGTGAGCATGTGATTTTTGCTTCACGGAAACTACTCCAAAAGAAATTGGAAAAGAAATAAAACAAGTTACCTTCGGGTACAATTTTGAGGATTTGTGTGAAATTTTGATAATTGTTTTGTCTGTAAATGCTCGCCTTGCTATAGTTAAAAATACAAAAATACATGTTGCATGCATTTAGGAAAAATGGTACATTTGAGAATTAATTAACCATTATTTGGTTTGTAAAAGCGAAAATCACAAAAAATAGGCATGTTATTCTATTTTGTTGTCATGGTAATTTTATTAAATGTTTTAATTCGTGTGATAACTGTTGGTAGGTGTTAATTAATATTTGTGTAGTTTAATTTTGGTTTTTAGGAATTTTTGTTTAATTATAAGAGGGAAAGTATCGGATTTGGGCCAAAAAATTCAACTAAAAACAGGCCCAAACCAACACCACGACCCAGTCCAAAACCAGGCTTTCCAGCCACACCCCCAAACGACGTCGCATAGGGTGTTTGATCTGAGCCATTCATTCATACTCATCCAACGGTCCACGCTCACGCCCGTAACCCAACCTACTTACCCGAGTCGACCCAGCCCCTCATTAAAACCAAACAACCCCGTTTCTACACCAAACGACCCCGTCTTGTCCCTCACCAGTTAATCCAAGCCGTTGAGATCATTTGATCTTACGGCTCAAATCAATTGCCACGTTCCGTATATAAGCCTCTCATCACACCCCACGCCCCCAAACTAAACCCCCCCTTCATGCACTGTGCACCATCGTCCCAAACACAAACCCAAACCCCCTGTTACAAACCCTAGCCGCCCCCATATACTCTCACCGTAAACCCGGCGGCAACGATGCTGGTGACCACCAAAGTAACACCCCTAATGCACCCAACCACCCTGAACACGGATCTGTTACCCCCTTGCCTCGAATCATCCCCCATCATCTCGAATCTTAGTTTGAAGATTCTAACCCAACCGTGATCTACACCAACCCACCCCAGCTTCACACCAGTCACTACCCTGGCCTCACTCATGACCAAACCAAGCTTGGTTTGGTCCGAATCTACCCACAAATCCTCAAGCCCCAAATCGGACTGTTCAAACCCTAGAACACAAGAACTTTGGGAATCCGGCCAGTTTTAACAGAGGGTTGGGGTCTAATATACCTTAATCGAAGTGTTCTCGGTTGAGAACACCTCGATTAAAGTCTGTTCGACCTCAAAATGGGCAAATCCAGTTCAGACCTGGGTCGTTTGTTGTTGAGCTTCCACAATGAGTTTTCCATTTTCTTTCTATTTTTGTTTGAGTGTTGTTTGAATTTGATAACATGTTTAATTAGTTTGTTTGGTATTTCTGATATTTTCTTTCAATTGTTCTCCATCTTCGTAAGACCTTTTATTTGGTCGATTGTTATTCTGTTTATGGTTGAATACGTATGGTGATATACATGCTTGATTTGATCAGTGTCATCGAATGTTCCATTTATGTTGTTCCTCTGTTTTGTGCAAAGTTGTCTGAAGCCATTTGGGACCCTGTTCGTATTATTTGTTTAATCGACTGATTGTTCTATGTTATAATTAGTATAGTCGATTGGATAAACGTCGTCGATTAGTGGTACATGACTGAATGTTCAAATATTCTGATTCTGATAAGCCTCACACATTTGATCAAACCATTGTGATGTAGTTGATTATTTGAATTTAGCTGGGTTTGGTTTATGATTGAAGTGCACGTGGGAAATGGTTAGAACTCAGTTTAGGGCAGCTTGAATTTGAACTTTCAGAAGTTCAAAATTTCCTGTTGCTGAAGTAGGGTAAAACAGTAATAACCAGGGGCTAACAGGGGTAGTTTGGGGGTGTGAAAAGATCAGAAATGGTCAGTTTAAGTGGGCTGACAGTAGGGTACTGAAATAGGATTAAACTAATACAATAGTGGGGAACAAAACTTGATAGCATGAGGATAATTGAAGATTGTCAATTGCCCATACCATTTGGGGCACAAAACACATGTTAATGGGAAATAAAGGGGTATGGGCAGAGTTGAGGGCTGGGGGGAACGAGGCAGCTTGGGGCCTGCCTATAATTTGCCTATAAATAGTCTCTTTTAGGGTAGAGAAAAGGGTTCAGAAATTAGGGCTGAACAGTTAAATTTATAGGCTGGGCAGAAGTGAGGGAAAAACAGTTTGGGAGAGAGATCAGAGTTGAAGGGGTTTAGAAATCAGAAAGTTAAGGCTGGACAGTTTTTGAGTGTTGAGAGATAAAAAGAAAAAGCAAAACAAAGCTGGACTTTCAATAGGCTAGCCTAATTTCAGTTTAATGGAGAGTTAAGAGAGGGCTGGATTTCTGAACACAACAATCAGAAGTCTGCTTTTTCTGCATTTGTTTCCCTTCTCTGCTTAGCCTGTATTTGTTGGGACACTATTGGATTTCAGTTTAGCTTTCCTGTTTTCTTCACTTGTTAAGTACTGTTTCAGCTGAGTGTCTTGGTTTTCTGTTTGGACTGAAAGTTCACTAGTCCTCTGCTTGGTTTAAACCTGTTGTTGGTTCCTCTTATTGGTTATTATTGGGTCTTCCTGCTGGGTTTGTTTGGTTTTCTAAAATTGCTGCCGGGTTTTCTCTTAAATTGCTGCTGAGCTTTGGTCTATTTTTTTGGGCTGTCTCTTTTACTGTTACTAGTTTGGGGCTGTTTGACTGAGTGTGTTGCTGTTTTCTGCTACTGCTGTGTTGTTGCATACTACTCTGTTGATCATTCCTCTTCTTCTTTTGCTTTCTTATACCAGGTACACAACGGATACATTGGTCAATGTAGGCTGAAATTTGAAGCATGAATACAAAGAGTTGAAGTTATTTTGAATTCATTTTAGAAATATACTGAGCATTAATTGTATGTATGATAGTGTACTTCCTCTACTAGAACCATGAAATCAACTGTGGTGTGACTGCACTTTTACACATATCATTTAGTTGGAAAACTCTATATTTTTGCTTCTAATAAAAAGGGATCAATATTGCAGTAGTCATGTTCTGTTAAGTTCATCATTGTTGTCAAGAAGCATGTTAGGTGTCCAATAGTTACCTCCTTAAACAAATGGCAGTTTTTTTTAGTTGGTAAGAATATGGTTTGATTAAGGTAAGATGTAATTGCATGTTAGCCTTCCCCCTTGTTTATAAATGTTAAACATATATCAAATAAGTTGAATAGGCCCAACTGGAATAAGGGTGGCCCAGGCCGAGCTTAACGTTATGCACATTGGGCCTGAGCCTATAATATCTAAACGACTGCCCATATACGCGTTCATGTTCGGATTTTGCAAATCATATTAGGAACCCCACTATAACTAACTTGTGCGCATGTAAATAGAGTTGAACCGTTCTTCTTCTTTCATTATTAGAGACAAACTCAATAGAAAACATAGCCACTATAGGACGACCTTTTAAATAAAAATGAGACGAGCCTCGTTAGATAAAACACACACACTGTGGGGCCCTCACAAAAAATATATGTGTTAAGTACTTAGAACTCGTGATAGGCCGCTTAGCGAACTCCACGGCCTTGCCCCAAAATAACAACACACTAGTTCTTTGGGACGCGTCTTAATTAATCTTGCTTTCTTAAATTCGGGTGCGCATTTATGTGACCCAAATCCAAATCTCAGCGGAGTCGGAATGTGTCTCTAATCACGGGTACATTGATTGTGACATGGTTTGAGATGCGTGTCCATTACGTTGCAAATTTTTAAAATATATATATATATATATATATATATATATATATAAGAATGAGACGAGCCTCGTCGTATAAAAATACAAAAATTGCAGGGCCCTTAGTAAATATTTGCTTTAAAAAATGCTTAGACTGCGGGATGGACCGTTTAGTAAAATTTCACGGCCCTACCCAAAGTAAATGATACGCTAGTCGCTCTAGGCGCGCCTTTAATAATTTAATTTTCTTAAACTCGGGTGCACATTTATGTGATCCAAATCCAAATCTTAACGGAGTCAAAGTGTGTCGACGACCACGGGTACATTGATTGTGATGCGGTTCGAGATACATTTTCACAACGTTGCAATTCCCTGTAAAAAATAATAATAATTATGAAAGCGGTAAAAAGTTAAAATCTGCACATAAGTTCATATTTGTATAAAATCAAATAATCAAGCCGAACGTAACAGTTGAGCGACCGTGCTAGAACCACGTAACCCGGGAATGCCTAACACCTTCTCCCGGGTTAACAGAATTCTTTATCCGGATTTTTGGTTCACGGACTGTAATACAGAGTCATTCTTTTCCTCGATTCGGGATTAAATTGGTGACTTGGGATACCCTAAATCTCCCAAGTGGTGACTCTGAAAAAAATAAACAAATCCCGTTTCGATTGTCCTTTAATTGGAGAAACTCCTTCGCCCCTCGTGGGGGCGGAAAAAGGAGGTGTGACAACAGTCACTTGAATGTAGCTCCAGGGCACAGCTTTCTCATTTGTTATAGGCAACTGCATTACTGGCCTGATAATAACTGGTTCTACACGGGCCGCCTTCACAACTAATACTGGTGTGCTTGGTACTCCCTGCAGCACTACCTTGACCAGCTCTGGCTTCTTCGCAACAACAGACGAACCTTTCCCCATTACCACAATTGGCTTGTCATCTACCCTTCCCAATTGTACCACTACCTTTCCACTGGTCGGCTTTTCATTTGGACTGGCACGAATCATCATTACCGTTTGTGAGGGTTTCTTGGGCTTCCCTCCTTCGTGCACTAGTTCGATCATGTGGGCCTCATGGTGCACCGGCAACGGGTTCTCATTGATGTTGGGTGCCTCTGGTGCCTGAACCTCGATCCTATTTGTGTCAATAAGATCTTGTACGGCAGTCTTCAACTTCCAACACTTCTCAGTATCATGCCTAGAAGCCCCCAAACAATATTCACAGCTTACCGAGTGGTCCAGATTTTTGGGAAGCGGATATGGCAATTTGGGCTCAACAGGACTCAATAGGCCTAACTACCTCAATTTGTGGAACAGAGTAGTATAGGTTTCTCCCAACGGAGTGAATGTTCTCGGCCTCTGCACCCTTTCGTTCCTGAAAGCCTGATTTCTGCGGAAGCTTGGCCCTGAAGGATTCCTATAGGCCCTTTTGTGGTGGATATGTGCTTTGCAGAGGTGGGTATGTGTTTTGTGGAGGTGGATATGTATTCTGGGGAAACGGTGCATGCCATTGCGGGCGAGCCGGAGGCTGGGTGTAAGTTTGGGCGTGATGGACGGAGAAATGTGGCTCTTATGGTGGATAATAGGGTTGTGGAGGGTTGTATAGAGTGTGTGAATAATTTGGGTAAGGGGGTCTGGGTTGGTAGCGAGAGGAAGGACCTCTTGATCTGGACCAAGTACCTGCTTTGACTGTTGCAACCTCCTCTCTCTTATTTTTCCCGAGCGCACCTCCCGTGCCGCTTTGGATAGCCTGAGTTGTAGCCTTGATTGCCGAATAACTCATTATCTTGTTGGACCTGTGTCCTTCTTCAACCATACCGCCCATTTTTACTACTTCATTGAAAGATTTACCAACTGATGTCACCAGGTGACCAAAGTAAGTTGGCTCCAACGTTTGTAAGAAGTACTCCACCATTTCACCTTCCCTCATTGGTGGATCGACTCTTACTGCTTGTTCTCTCCAACGGAATCTGAATTCCCTGAAGCTCTCTCCAGGCTTTTTCTCAAGTCTTAATAGTGTTAGACGGTCGGGGACGATCTCAAGGTTATACTGGAAATGACCTGCAAATGCTTGTGCTAGATCGTCCCAGGTATACCAACTGCTAGGATCCTGCCTCGTGTACCATTCCAGTGCATACCCGCTTAAACTTTGACCAAAATAAGCTATCAGCAGCTCATTCTTTCCACCTGCCCCTCTCATCTTACTACAGAAACCTCGTAGATGTGCCATGGGATCACCATGTCCCTCATATAGATCAAACTTTAGCATCTTAAAACCTGCTGGCAATTGAACATCGGGAAGGGACACAGATCTTTGTAGGCCACACTAACTTGGTTGCCCAATCCATGAATATTCCTGAAGGATTGCTCCAGGCTTTTCACTTTACGGAGCACTTCGTCCTGCTTCGGATTCATCGCTGGCCTCTCAGTTTCTGTCGGGAGCTGAATGTGAGGGGTGTAAGTGCATGGCTCGGGTGCTTTGAAGGTGAGTTTGGGAGGATAGTATTGGTTGTCGTGAACCTAAAACACTGGTTCATCGAATGATTTTTGCAATGTGGCGGGTGGAGGTGCCACGAAAACAGGAATAGTTGGTGAAGGAGGCTTTTGTTTGGGTGGTGAAGCTTGGGGATTATAGGAAGTTTCCCCCTAATAGTATTGGGCAATGGGGAACCTCGTTGATTGACTAGTGGAAGGGTGTTCCGGAGTCCGAGCTGGTGAGAGGGTAGGAGTAGGGGGAAGGGTTGGTGATGTTTTTCCCCTAGCCCAGGCTAGGTGCATCCCAGCTATCTCTTGTCTCAACCTGTCTACTTCCTCCTTCATCATTTGCATCTCTGTCTTTTCCTCCTCAACACTTTTGTCTGAACCAGACATACTTTTCGGAATGGGCCTTTTAGATCTTGTGTGGTAATGGTAATCTGCCAGAACGTTCTAACGAGCTAACTGTTTCGAAATCTTTCTTTGGATAAACAATAAACTTGTTAGTGTTAGAGTTTAACACATATTGCAATTTCACATTGGGGAATGCAATGTTCCTAGGCAGTTTAACCATTTCTAACATGTTTTTGCTTCGAATGCATGCGTCATTCCGGCTTATGTCCTTTCTTCTATTCACTTTGCCTTTTTTTTCTTTTTAGTGGTGGTCGAATCTTATGTGGATTGCCTACGTATCATGTCCCTGCATGAATCAGACCGGGCGTAGTTCTGCCACAAGTGCGGATAATAAAGACACCATTTTTGGATTTTTCAACCT
Source organism: Nicotiana sylvestris (assembly GCF_000393655.2). Classification (NCBI taxonomy): domain Eukaryota; kingdom Viridiplantae; phylum Streptophyta; class Magnoliopsida; order Solanales; family Solanaceae; genus Nicotiana; species Nicotiana sylvestris. The sequence continues at coordinate 197,481,768 of NC_091064.1, forward strand.
TTATTAGCAAAACGTTTTATTATAAGACAAAACATTTTTGAAAGGGAATTAACAGACAGACTACAGACTTTTATGCCAAAATGGGAAATACAAACTCCGACGGACAATAGACTCTGAAGATAAGGAAAATACAGACTCAAACTATGAATGTTTCAGAGTATTGAATTTTGGCGCCTGTGGGGCGTCGTTCGGCTTTGCCGCGGATTTTGGTGCAAGGCCCCTTTGAAGATCTTTCAAATCTTCCATGATCTGGTAGACATAAACCATTATGGAAGCAAGGAAGGTGGTGCGGGACATATCCTCACAAGCTAGGCACTTTATAGTGACGTAGTGCCTGATATCGTCGATTCTTCCCTTGATTCTGTCCCTTTCCATAAGCAATCGCTCTATTTGTTGATTCCGCGTCCCCAGCATTTGAGCGTTGTAAAGGAGTTGATCCTGAAACTCATTCATCTGTTTCTCCATTCGGGCCATTAGATCATAGTAGCGCTTCCTATCTGCTCTGGCATCTCGGGCTTGTTTGAAGATCCGCTCTTCGAGAGTGGATATTATTTCTCTAAATAGAGCGATGCTCCTTTCGTAGTCCCTCTTTATTTGTTGCATAGACTGTGCTCGTTGTTCTGCCTTCTTTATCCATTTCACCTGGATTCTCGCTAGACCAGCTTTAGATTTTTCCAGGTCTTCTTTATACTCGAGGACTTTCTTCTTCAGACCGTTTATGAGCTTTTCATCAGCCCGGCTTCTCTTCGGGTTTCTGGCAACTATTTTCATTTCCCAGATTTGAGATTTGAGGATCTCACTTTCCCAAGCTAATTTGTTCTTCTCTCCTTCATCGGCAGCAACTTGCACCTTGTTCTCAAATTTCATATCCTTAATCTGTTGTTTCAGCTTGCCTATTTCGGCCCGATATTCGCGCTCTTTGGCCAACCAGTCCCACGGTTCTTGCGACACCTCAATGAGCTCTTGAATGTGAGGTTTTTTGGCTGGTTGTTCTGGCTCGTCTCTTACAATATCTCTCTTCATGTACCAGGCGATATAAGTCGGTGAGACTTCACCTCTGGATAGGTCGCGCACTCGAGTGTTTACCATTAAATACTTGAATTCATTCCATATAGAACGAACGGCTTCTTCATGAAATTGGCCGTTGATACCAACCTCGGTTGCATAAATACTAAGATCTTCATCTAGGTGTACCACCTGACACCTCCCTAACTGCATCATCACCCGATAAGGCGCATAAGGTTGAATGCTTCGGAGTCCTATTAAGAGGAAGTAAGGACCCGTGGCGGGCATGTACACAATTTCTTCAACAGGAAGCCAACCCAATGTCCACCCTATTTGTGCTGCAGTGATGGTGCGAAGGCAAGATACCCAGTCCTCAGACCTTCTCGCAATTTGAGCCTTGAAACCCTCATGTTATATCCTTCAATGCAACCTTCATTTGTAAATCTATAGCTCGTATACTGAGGATGATGACACAAGTGCTCGTTCATCCACATCTGTAATAACAAATTGCATCCTTTGAAAAAATCTGCCCCAGCTTTATAGGTTGTGAGAGCTCGGTATATCTCGGACACTATCATAGGGGAAAGCGTGCTTTTGTTGTTGGTAATTAGGACCTTGACGACTCCAGCCACCTTCAAATCAATATTTCTGTCTTTCCGAGGAAACACCACAATGCCCAAGAATGCTACCATGAAGGCGAACCGCCTATGTTCATCCCATTTTGTCTGATTCCCTCTGTTGCAAACCCCGCTTTCCAGATCGTTGAACCCTCCTATATGCCTATACCTCTGGTATATGAACTGCAAAGTAGAAAAACCCCTATCCAATTCAGAGTACGGGACTCCCTTGCTTATATTCAGCAGATCCATGAACTTGTGCGAATTGACGGCTCTTGGAGCAATCAGATATTTGTGCCTTAGCCCCTCAGTAATGTCCATATAATCTGCTACCTCTTCTAAGGTTAGGGTGAGTTCAAAATCCAAGAAGTGGAATACGTTGTGGGTCGGGTCCCAAAATGTGACCAAAGCCTTTATGATGTCACATCTGGGTCTGACTTTCAACAAACTGGTGAGACCTCCCAGATGTAGTTTGATCTTATCTCGCTCTGACTTTTCCAAATCTTCCCACCACAAGCGCAACTTCAAAGTGATCTTGCTCCTAACTGTTATCGGCAAACTTGGACCCGGGCTCATTCTGTATGTTTGTTCGGGGTGATTAACACTCATTGGACTCTAAGAAAGAATAAACTAAAATTGACACACATTAAAATAAAACTCCAGTCTTGTCAATACGGCCTTTCAGCACTTCGAAGAAGATTTAAAGGCTGTGTTTTACCAACCAGACAAAACATTGAAAATGATCAAAAGTGGTTATTTTCGCAAAAATAGCCTTCCGGCATCTTTTTAAGGAAATTCGTCTATTTTTACAATAATGGAATCACCCGACTTATTTATGACGAAAGATTAAAAATTTTGACATTTTTGGCTATTTTTGCAAAAGGGGAGGTTGGACCCGATGAGGGTTGCCTACGTATCTCACATCCTGTGAAAATCAAACCGGCGTAGTTCGGGCCACGAAAATAAACTAATTCTGAAAACAAGACTTGTTTACTAAAAAACACTTTTTTTCTTCATTTTCTCAAAATTTTGGCAGAGTTTGTTATATGGACACTGTTTTTTTTCTTCAATATTCCAGTATTTTCATAAGTCGGTCAGCATGCAAGTCTGCGGCAAATAAATGCATAAAACAAACAGGATGCAGCAGGATGGTCTTTTTATTTTAGGTTGCTTGTCCTAGACGGACTCAATCCCTGTGTTGAGTCTCCTAATTAAGGGCACATGATGCAAATAAGCGTTCCTACTAGGGATCCGGCATGAGGTTTTGTTATACTAGGTTTATCCTGGGTGTTTGTTCTAGACCTGGCTTACCCGAGCGGACAACTCGAGCCGAGGATGGGAACTGCGTACCGGTAACCAAAAGATCATCCGGTTTTGCAACTCCTCCGAATCCTCATTCTATTTTGGGATATGACATTAACAGAAAGAAGTCATGACCTGCGTGCACTCCTCAAGAGAGTGAAGAGAGGGATTTCGTAGAAGTTTATATATACAGTTCAGATAATATCAAAGCGGTAAGAGCAACATTATGCACATTTAGGCTAAAACGTGTAATAAAATCAGATAATAAATAAAGCCAAATAATAACAATTATTCTAAGATCGAATTTTTTGAACCCTGAACCAGAGATTCTGGGTTCCTCCCCAGCGGAGTCGCCAGAGCTGTCGCACCTCCTTTTTCACCTACACCCCGGTGAAGGGACGTAAAGGGAGTTTTTCCAATTAAAGGACAATCGAAATGGGATTTTATTTAAAGATTCAGAGTCGCCACTTGGGAGATTTGTGGTGTCCCAAGTCACCGGTTGAATCCCGAATCGAGGAAAAGAATGACTCTATTTTACAGTCTGCGCACCAAAAATCCGGATAAGGAATTCTGTTAACCCGGGAGAAGGTGCTAGGCATTCCCGAGTTCCGTGGTTCTAGCACAGTCGCTCAACTGTCATATTCGGCTTATTTATCTGATTTTTAATTCATGTTGAATCTATGTGCAAATTTTAACTGTGTACCGCTTTTATTATTATTATTTTTTACCGAGAATTACAACATCATAAAAATACATCTCGAACCACGTCACATCAATGCACCCGTGGTTGTTGACACATTTCAACTCTGTTGATATTTGGATTTGGGTCACATAAATGTGCACCCGAGTTTAAGAAGATAACATTATTAAATACGCGCCTAAAGCGACTAACGTATCATTATTTTGGGTAGGGCCGCGAAATTTTTCTAAACGGTCCATCCCGAAGTCTAAGTAATTTTACCAACACGTGTAGAGGGCCCCGCAGCTTGTGTACTTTTATTTATCGAGGCTCGTCTCATTCATTATTTTTAAAAGGAATTTGCAATGTCGTGGGAATGAATCTCTAACCACGTCACAATCAATGTACCTGTGATTAGCGATACATTTCGACTTCGTTAAGATTGGTATTAGGGTCACATAAATGTGTACCCAAGTTTATGAAAATAGCTTTATTAAAACATCGCCCTAAAAAGCCACTACGCATTTTTAACTTTGCGCAGCCATGGAAAATTCACTAAATGGTACACCTTGATTTCTAAAGGATTAAAGTTAATTAAGGGAGGGCCATAATTGTTGGCCTGGCTAATATAGCACATCTTAAACCAATTGAAAGAGTCTGATTAATTAAGGTGAGTTTAAAGGAATTCTAATTATTTTTAGGCTAATGTTCAAACTAACTTAATAACTATTGGGTTTGTGTTAAATTGAAGCTAAGCGTTCAGCTGAAATGGCATTGGGCTGGCAGCTGGCCCAAATGAGTTGCAACTCTATACATTCCTTATTTCATAATGGCCTTATGGCTTAAACAATTATCGAAATGGCTCATTAACAGAATAATTCAGAACCAATATTAGCACAACCACCAAACAAATATTATATAACATCATTCAAAATCTCAAGTTCGTTCGCCTCTGTTTTCGTTGCTTTAGACATAAGCCTTTTTTTAACAATAACAAACTAGTATTCAAGCATGAGGAAATGGGTTGTTATATTTCCTTTTAATGAATTTTGTTGCCCGGACTCCTGAAAAAGAACATGGTATAGACATAAAAATAATAGAGTGTACCCTTTGTCAATTAGCAGTAAACAATAAATCACAAACATATTTCAATCAGTCACCAATGTGGAGCCATAATAGGAATCAAACTTCCAACTAATCCAGAAGGCCAATAAAACTTTTTAACAATTGAGTTCTACCTTAAGCCTACCAACAAACAGATACGCTAACCAATGGTTGAATATGTTCTAGTGCCAACAATCACAAAATCATCCTTTAAGTAAGCTTACTCCTAAAATACTGGTGCAACAATTATAACCACAAACTCTAGCTCAAATCATGTTTAGGTAAGGCACACTGACAACCTAGTAGCTCAAAGTTATAAACTAATAGCATATCAACATGAGCCTAGCAGTTCAAATTTGTAAATTAAAAGCATGTCAACATGAACATAGCAGTTTAGTTAGCTCTTAGTTACAATCCGTATGTCTCCATTGTTCACATAATATAAAACACATAGCCAATATTGACTAGGTATAACTGACTAACAATTCATCCAATTATAAATAACAGACAACCTACTAATGAACACAAATCTATGAATATTTCCATTTTTTGTGAACTTCAAGGAACTACATCAAAAGAGTTCGAAGCATGCACCTGGTATTGTCAATACAAGAAGAAGAAGAAGAAGAAAGTCAGCAGTAGCAGTAGTAGCAAACAGAAATGGCAACCAGCAGTGTAGCCACAAATAGCCAGCAACTATGTACTTCCCCAAGTATAGAGCAGAAGTAAAAGAAAGAAAGTTCTAACTAATTTCAGATCCTAAACCAGACAAATAATGAAAATAGCTATTCTTTTTCAACTTTTTCCAGCTTTCAGAATTCAATTTTTTTTCCTCTTCAGTATTCAAATTTTTCAGTCCCCTTCTATAGACCTCCCTCTGCCTTCTTATACAAATTTGCCCTCCTTTCAAACTTACTGCCCGACCCTCCTTTTCCTACTAAATCTGAAATTTTTCACTTAAAATCCACTAAGGAAAAACTTTTCCTTATTTTCAGCCCCCATTCCCTTTTGTTCCCCATTACATATTAATTTAAAGACACTAATATCCCACTAACAAAACACTAACATTAAAATATTATCCTAACTGTTTCATTCCCAAATCACCCCTGAAACCCCTTAATATTACTGCCCCTAATACAATTATTCAACTATATTAAAACTTTTAATTCTAAGATCTGCTCAACTAGCAATTATCTAAAACTAATTTGATTAACACCTATAACCAATTCTCCTAACAAACTGAATGATTAAGGTGGAGTTCCCATTGAAACAACAACGAACTGAATTTAAATCAAAATCAAACTATCATAAAACAAACCTTAACAGAATCATAAAAACTGAAACCGAAACTGAACCAAAATGAACATGAATGCAGGTAACATGAATGCAAGTTCATTGTCAGCCTATTGACAATGCCCATAAGCTAAATGTCCACAGATCAAGCACACACAACATTCAACCTTAAATCATTTTACGAAACTACTGATAAAACTTGACTTAATCGATGATAACTGATTAAACGATTGCCTACAATAATTGACAGCAATTACTCAGAAATAGATAATCAGGCCATTCAAGTAATAATGACAAGAACAGGGATTTATAATAAAGCTAAACTAATCGACGAACTTATTCGAATCGACTACACAGCCTATAATTAACAATGAATAGAAACAAATTCGACCAAATAAAAGGTCTGAGGGAGAAGAACTGGACAATCGACAAAAGAAATTGAAAAACCAATAAAACTAAACTAAATAAATAAACAGAATAAGCAAACACAAACTGGGACAATAGGAAATGGAAAATACCTCAAGAAATTCGGGACCTGGACAACCCCGAATCGAACTCAAACTCGAACTTTTTGAGGTCGAACTGACCTTAATCGAGTGTTCTCAACTGAGAACACTTCGACTAAAGTCGGTTAGACCCCAAAACCTCCTTTAGTTGGAACAAATTTCACCCTCTGGCTTGCTAGGGTTCTTGGGGGTTTGATTTGGGGTTCGACAGTTCTGGTCAGATTCGAACCAAACCCATGGTGGTTTAGTGACGAGGGAGGTCAGGGATATGTTTGGTATGAGTTTGGGAATGGTTTGGGTAGATCTAAGTCCTGCTCGAATCTTCGATTGAAGATTTGAGAAGTTGGAGGTTGATTCGAGGTAAGCAACCAATAGATCCGTAACGAGGGTGGTTAGGGGGTGCCTTGGTGTGAGTTTAAGGCGGATTGGGGTAGGTTTAGGCTTTGCTCGAATCTTCAAATGAAGATTCGAGAAGTTTGAGGATGATTCGAAACAAACGGGTACTGGATTTGGATTGGGGGTGGTTAGGAGGTTCAGGGGTGTTATTTTGGTAGTCACCGGCGTAGTTGCCACCAACTTTCAAATGGAGGGGTTGCGAGCACGTGATTTTTGCTTCATGGAAACTACTCCAAAAGAAATCGGAAAAGAAATAAAACAAGTTACCTCGGGTACAATTTTGAGGATTTATATGACATTTTGATAATTGTTCTATCCGTAAATGCTCGCCTCGCTATAGTTAGAAAATACAAAAATACATGCTGCAGGCATTTAGGAATAATTCGTACATTTAGGAATTAGTTAATTATACTTTGGTTGTTTAAAAGCGAAAATCACAAAATACGCATTTTCGTTGTCATCGTAATTTTATTAAAATGTTTTAATTCGTGTGATATTTGTTGTTAGGGATTAATTACTATTTATGTGTTTAATTTTGGTTTTTAGGAATTTTTGTCTAAATTATAAGAGGGAAAATATCTGATTTGGGCCAAAAATTCAACTGAAAATCGAGCCCAAACCAATACAGTGACCCAGTCCAAACCAGGTCTTCTAGGGATGCCCCCCAAACGACGTTGTATGAGGCGTTTGATCTGAACCGTCCGTCCCACCTAATCCAACGATCCCATAGCTTTCCCCATCACCCGACCCGTTTAAACCTTAGGCCGACCCATTCCCATTAAGGGGGACAACGTCGTTTCCTAGTACCAGATAGATCCTGGCCATAGATCCAACTCGATCCAATGGCCAGGATCTAAACCCTTACCCCATATATAAATCCCTCATCACACCCCCACGCCCCCATCCGAACACCCCCCCCTTCATCGTCCCAACACAAACCCATACCCTCGCTCTGAACCATATCTGCCCCTGTGCACTCTCACCATAAACACGGCGGCAACGACGCCGGTGACCACCAAAGTAACACCCCTGACGCACCTCACCATCCTGAACACGGATATGTTACCCCCGTGCCTCGAATCATCCCCCATCATCTCAAATCTTGATTTGAAGATTCGAGCCCAACCCCGATCTACACCAACCCACCCCGGATTCATACCAGCCACTACCCTGCCCTCACTCGTGACCAAACCAAGCTTGGTTTGGTCCGAATCTACCCACAAATCCTTAAGCCCCAAATCGGACTGTTCGAACCCTAGAACACAAGAATTTTTGGAATCCGACCAGATTAAATGGAGGGTTGGGGTCTAATAGACCCTAATCGAAGTGTTCTCGGTTGAGAACACCTCGATTAAGGTCTGTTCGGTCTCAAATGGGCAAATCCAGTTCGGGCCTGGGTCGTCTGTGTTTAAGCTTTTCAGAGTGAGTTCATTTTTCCTTTTTTGTTGTTGTTTTAGTATTATTTTAGTTTATCGGCATGGTTAATTAGTTTGTTTGTTATTTCTGGGATTTTCTGTCAGTTGTTCTCCATCTTCGTAAGACCTTTTATTCGGTCGATTGTTATTCTGTTTATGGTTGAATACGTATAGTGATATACATATTTCAATTTGATTAATATCGTCGAATCGATAATGCCTGTAGTTTCCCTATGTCGTGCAAAATTGTCAAAGACAATTGATGCCCTATTCGTGTTGTTTGTTTGGTCGACTGTTTGTTCTATGTTATAATTAGTGCAGTCGATTAGATAAACGTCGTCGATTAGTTTATAGAACTGAGTGTTCAAATATTCTGATTCTTATAGCTTCGTATGACTGATCGAATCATTGACGTTAGCTGTTTGTCTGACATTATCTGGGAATGGATTGTAGCTGCACTATAATAGCTAGAACTCAGTTTGGGCAGCTTGAATTTGAACTTGCAGAAGTTCAAAATGTCCTACTGCTGCAGTGGGGTAATACAGTAATAATTAAGAGCTAACGGGGGTAGTTTGGGGTGTGAAAAAAGCAAAAATGAGTAGTTTAAGATGGGCTGACAATAGGGTACCAAATAGCATTAAACTAATACAATAGTGGGGAACAAAACTTAATAGCATGGGGTTAATTTAAAGGCTGTCAGTTGCCCATACCATTGGGGCACAAAACACTTGTTAATGGGGAATAACGGGGTATGGACAAAGTTAAGAGCTGGGGGGAAACGAGGCAGCCTGGGGCTGGCCTGTATTTAGCCTATAAATAGGCTCATTTGAGGGAAGAAAAGGGGTTAGACAAAAAAGGTTAAAAAAGGTTGGACATCAGAAATTGAGAGAGGTAGAGTGTTAAAGCTAAAGATTCCACATTAAAGAGTTTTGAGTGTTGGGAGATAAAAAGAAAAAAGCAAAAACAAGGCTGGTCCTTCTACCTTTAATGGGTTAGTCCAATTTCAGAATAATATAGAGTAAGAGTGTGCTGGATTTTTTACCATAACAGTCAGAAGCTACTGCTTTTCTGCATCTGTTTCCTTCTCTACTTAGCTCGTATTTGTTTTGGTGTTGCTGAGCTACAAACTGGGTCCTTTACTGGTAGAGCGTTGTTTTAGTTGAGTTGTTTTTGCTTTTCCGAGTTCACTGGACCTTTGTTTGGCTCAAATCTGTTGTTGTTTCTTTCTCTACTGGTTATTTTTTTTTTTTCATACTGGGTTTGTTTGGGCTTCACAAATTTGACTATTGGGTTGCTTGAAGCTGAGTGCTGCCTTTCTGTTGCTGCTGTTGTTGTGTGTGTGCTACTGCTGCATTGATCATTCCTCTTCTTCTTTTGCTTTCCAAATACCAGGTACATCACTGATACACTGATCAATGTAGGCTGAAATTTGAAGCATGAATACAAAGAAATGAAGAAGTTGAAGTTATTTTGGAAATTCACTTTAGAAATTTATTGAACATTAGTTGTATGTATGGCAGTGTACTTTCTCTACTAGAATCATGTAGTTAACTATGATGTAACTGAATCTTTATACAGCTCATTTAGTTGAAGAACTCTACTTGTTGCTTATAATGAAAAGGCATTGATGTTGTAGTAGCCATGTTCTATTAATTCATTATTGTGTTTTTCAAGAAGCATGTTAGGTGCCCGATAGTTCTTTCTTTAAACAAATGGTCTGTTTTAAGTTGTTAAGAATATGGTTTGATTAAGGCAAACAGCACATCGCATTTCAGCTTTTTCCCCCCTTTTTTGTTTATAAATGTTAAACGCATATCAAATGAGTTGAACAGGCCCAATTGGAATAAGAGTGGCCCAGGTCGAATTTAACTTCATGCACATTAGGCCTGGGCCCATAACTGCCAAACGGAATACCCGTATCACGTCCCTCTTTCAATAAATCACGTTTGAAACTTAACTATAATGACTCATAAGTATGTAAATACGGTTGGACCTTTCCATTTTGTTAGAGACAAACAAGGATAGGAAATCATAGTTTGCTTTTAGGTTTGCCTTTAAATAAAAGGAGATGAGCCTCGCCCAAATAAAACGCATAAATTGCGGGACCCTCGTTAGATGTATATATTAAATATTTAGATTCTGGGATGGGCCGTTTAGCAAATTTCACGGTTTTTCCTCAAAAATAATAACACGCTAGTTCTTTAGGACGCGTCTCAATTAATCCTATTTTCTTAAACTCGGGTGTGCATTTCATGCGACCCAAATCCAAATCTCAAAACATTGGATAAAAATATGTTCCGGATTGCGGGTGCATTTCATGTGACGCAATCCAAAGACATGTTTTAAACGATGTTCACATTCCTTTTAAAAATATAATAAAAGCGGTAAAGAGTTAAAATCTGCACATAAGTTCATATTTGTATAAAATCAAATAAATAAGCCAAATATGACAGTTGAGCGACCGTGCTAGAACCACGGAACTCGGGAATGCCTAACACCTTCTCCCGGGTTAACAAAATTCCTTATCCGGATTTCTGGTTCGCAAACTGTAATACAGAGTCATTCTTTTCCTTGATTCGGGATTAAATCGGTGACTTGGGACACCCTAAATCTTCCAAGTGGTGACTCTGAAATAAATAAACAAATCTCGTTTCGATTGTCCTTTAATTGAAAAAAACTCCTTCGCCCTTCGCGGGGGCGGAAAAAGGAGGTGTGACAGCTCTGGCGACTCTGCTGGGGATGATATATGACCCAGAACCACTGGTTCAGGGTCAGAAATTCGAGCTTATATAAATTGTTATATTTGGTTTTATCTGATTTTGTTACATGTTTTGGCTCAATGTGCTAATTGGTTGCCTTTTACCACTTTGATATTACGTGAACTGTATATAAACTGTGTCGAAACTCATCTTCTCTCTGAGTCTTCTGAATCATGAAGAAGGGTGTACTTCGTACAACTTCTTTTCTATATAGTGTCAAAACCCAATTTAGAACGAGGTTCGGACAAGTTGCTAAGCCGGCGAAGCTTCTGTATTCCCGGTATGCTGCCCCCCCCGGCTCGAGCTGTCCGCTCGGGTAAGCCAGGTCTAGAACAAACACCCAGGTTCTGAACCTAGTATAACAAAGCCACATGTCGGATCCCTAGTAGGAACGCTTATCTGCATCATGTGTATTTTTGACTTAGGGGACTCAACACAGGGGTTGGGTCCGTCTAGGAATAGCAACCTGAAACAGAAAAGACCATCCTGATGCAACTTACTCAACGCTATGCATTTATTTGTTTTGGACTTGCATGACGACCGGCTTTGAATATTGAAAAAAAAAAAAGAGGAAAAATAGCAGTGTGTAGGGTTAATCTTCTGTTTTGAAAAAATAACAATGTCCAAATAGTGTCGAAACTCTAACGAAATTTTGAGAAAAATATTTTACTTTTAATATAGTTGTTTTATTCAAAAAAAAAAAAGAAAAAAAAGAGTATCATTTTTAGTTTGTCTGATCTGCAGAAATGGAAAAATGGAAAAATAACTTGTTCTGTTATGGGAAAAGAGTCTTGATTTTTGTTTTAGTTTATTTGCCAACAGAAGCGAAAATAGGTTTTTTTTTATTAAAAAAAATATATATAAAAAATATTAATATATATATATATATATATATATATATATATATATATATATATATATATATATAAAATATATAAAAAAATCAAGGTAATAGTTTTTTCCTTATTTTATTTATTTTCATTTTTAGTTTGCTTAAAGTACTTCAAAATAGTTTGTTTAATTGGGTGAACAACGCCGGTTTGATTCTCACCGGATGTGAGATACGTAGGCAGCCCCAATCGGGTCCAACCTCCCCTTTTGCTAAAAAATAACCAAAACATGTCAAATGTTAATTTCATCAGAAAAAGTCAGGTTGTTTTGCCATGAATAGCCGAGTATTCCCGAAAGGGACGCCGGAAGGCTGAATTTGCACAAAAAAGGGCCATTTTTTGTGATTTTGACCGGTAGACCCACACAGCCTTAAAATCTTCGTCCCTGAAGTGCTGAAAGGCCGTATTTGTAAACCAGTCCTTCGTCTTCAAAAAAATCGAATATAGATAGTTCTGTTTTGAGTCTAATAAAAGTTTTCTTTCTTTAATTACCTTAATAAATGTGTAGGATGAGCACAAATCGAAATGAACCGTTCTCAGTCTTTAGCGAGGTCCCTCTGCAACTCCACATATGGTGGAATGATCTGGAAGCCGATAGTAAAAAGATAGTGGGAAGAGTATTGGGAGGCTTTGTCAATCTACTGAATATCAAGCCAAGGACAGATATCCTCGAAGCTCTAATACCGTTCTGGGACCCAACCCGCAATGTATTCCGTTTTGTTGACTTTGAACTTTCACCTACACTAGAGGAAGTCGCCGGATATGCGGGATTGAATGGAAAATTAAGAGGACAGTATTTACTTTCACCAAGACCAGTATCTCCGCACGCGTTTTTAGATTTGCTAAGCATTAGTCGGAAGGTGAAAAATGATGATTTGTCGAGAGGATGTTGTGCTCTCCAATTCTTATATCAACGGTATGGTACTCCTCAGGGTTTTGAAGAACCAAACCTCGGATTAATTCATGCTGGGAACAGAAAAAAGTGGGAAGCGAGACGTACTTTGGCTTTCATCACAGCATTCCTGGGAATCGTGGTCTGTCCCCACAAAGATTAGAAAGTAGAGATAGTCCTTGTAGGGATGGCCGATGTTGCAATCAAAAGAACTGACAGTACTGTGGTTCCTTTGATTTTGTCTGAAATCTACCGAGCTTTAACTATATGCCGAGAAGGAGGCAAGTTCTTACAGGGATGCAATCTGTTACTCCAGCTGTAGATGCAAGAACACCTCTATCACCGAGCAGGATACATGAACCACGGATTGACCGAGAGAAATTGTATCAGCGGTTTTGAGAAACGAATGACAGGCGTCGTATTCCCCGAAGGTGTCGAAGCATGGCTTACATGTTTGAGGTCAACAACAGCCGACCAAATTGAATGGGCATTTGGTTGGTTGACTGATACAGAGGTAATATACATGGTGGCCGAGGAATGTCATATTCTTTTGATGGGACTTCGAAACATCCAACCATATGCTCCTCATCGGGTATTGCACCAACTCGGAAGATTTCAAGTAATTCCCACTGATGAGGATCTAAGCAAGCACGCCATTGAGTTGAGCCTAGGAGTCGTATTTCCCAAAGGAAAGATTAGAAAGTTGTGGCACGAATGTAGATTCTTGGAGCCCAAGACTATGGTTCGAGAACTGGCTAAGGGTGAGGTAGACCCAAAGTACGATGTTTGGTTTGAGAGAAGGTTCCAGATTTGTCAGAGACCTGCTAAAAGAGCTCATGTCCAACGGTTTACGGATGATTCGCAGGAACAGTGGGGCTGGTTAATGAGGGAGGAAGGCTACCGGGTTGAAATCGGGAAGCTGAAACGACAAGTTGAAAGGCTTATATTTGAGAACAACGTGCAAGTCGCCTCTAAGCAGGGTGAAAAGAACAAATTAGCCAAAGAAAACCAGGCACTGAAAGCCCGAATTCGCCAAGTCAGTAAGAGTAATAGTGACCGACAGAAACGTCGCTCCGATGAAAGATTGATAGCAGAGTTGAGAAATCAAGTCAACCAAAGTCGAGAAGACTTGGAGAGATCTGAGGCATGCATAGCAAGAATGCGGGTCAGATGGGCAAAAGGAACAATGGCACAGAGAAAGCATCTACAACAAGTCATAAGGGATTCTGAAATGAGCATCAGGATATTAAGGAAAACGAACTCCACTCTTCAGGAGCGGATCTTCAAACAAGCACGAGATGCCCAAGCTGACAAAAGGTGTTGTTACGATGCGATGACCAGAATGGAAAGACAAATGGAAAGGTTCCAGGATCGACTCGCCGACAATGCTCAAGCACTGGGGCTAAAGAACCGGCGAATAGAGCAATTTTTCGTTGAGAGGGACAACATTCGAGGAAGGATTGATGAGATTGGGCACTACATCTACATGAGATGCCTAGCATGTGAGAAAATACCTCGTAATACCCTCCTTGCTTCCATCATGGGCTACGTCCACCAGATCATGAATGAGTTGAAGAGCTTGCGGATATGCCTTACACCAAAGTCCGCGGAAAGGCCGAACGATGCCTCGCGAGCACCTAAGTTGGAATTTTAATGTATCCCTAGTTCGAGTCTTGTTTGTTGGCTTTATGGGTCCATTGTCTTCCCATATGTTGTTTTTTCTTTTCATCGAATCAGGTTAAGAATGTTGGGATCTGTACTATTGTTGTTCTTTGTTTGAGATAAGTAATTTGTAATAGCAAATTTTGGTGATGAATTGAATGATTCCAAAAGAATTTTGTGTCTTTACTTTGTAGTAGAACTATGCCCGGTCTGATTCACGCGGGGACGTGATACGTAGGCAATCCACATAATATTCGACCGCCACTAAAAAGAAAGAAAAGAAAAAAAAAAGAGGAAGAAAGAAAAGGAAAAGAAAAAAAGAGAAAGAAAGAAAAGGAAAGGAAAAAAAGAGAAAGAATGAAGGGAATAATAGAAAGAAAAATGGGGGTTCCCAAAACGCTTTAAAGGCATAAATAAAGCAAGCCGGGATGACGCATGCGTTTGAAGCAAAACATGTTAGAAATGGTTAACTGCTTAGGAGCATTGCATCCCCAATGTGTTGTTATCAAATCTGTAAAAAAACTCTAACGCTAACAAGTTTGTTGTTTTCCCAAAATACCAGACAGTTAGTTGTTAAAGCATTCTGGCAACACACCCTTATCAAACCAGATCCAAAGGGCCAGTACTAACAAGCATGACCACTTCAGAAAATAGTACCGAGGAAGAAAAGTCGGTAAGCCAGTTGTTGAAAGAAGCGATGGAGAAGATAGAAAGGATGGGACTGGATATGAATGCAATGCAGTTAGCTTTGGCTAAAGTACAAAAGAGCCCGGAACCACCAGGGCATATGCCGGAATACCCTCACTCTGACCCTTCAACAAGCCTCCTGAATCACCACTATTATCAGGAGAGAAGCCCCCATGATTCCCAAGCTCCACCACCCCATCAATCTCTCCCAACACCAAATGTTCCCACTTTTATGGGACCCACACCAGCCACACTGCAAAGATCAACTAGTGAGCCGTTGATTCAGGCTCACGATGTGCAATACTATCCCCCTGAACCCACATTCAATGCACCAGAACCCCATACCTATAATCCACACTTGGGGGTCCCGACAGAGATTGAAAAACCAGTTAAGGGGCCAGAGCAGGATGAGGTAATGAGGAAGTTCAAAAGCCTAGAGCAATCCTTCAGGAGCCTGCATGGATTGAGCAACTAGGTCAGCGTGGCCTACAAGGATCTATGCCCTTTCCCAGACGTCCAACTCCCGGCTGGGTTCAAGATGCCTAAGTTTGATTTATATGAAGGGTACGGTGATCCCATGTCACATTTGCGGGGCTTTTGTAGAAAAATGAGAGGGGCAGGCGGCATATGAGCTACTGATAGCTTATTTCAGTCAAAGCTTGAGTGGATTGGCATTGGAATGGTATACCAGGCAGGATTCCAGCAGATGGTACACTTGGGATGACCTAGCGCAAGCTTTCGCGGGTCACTTTCAATACAATCTCGAGATAGTCCCTGACCGTCTCACATTGTTGAGGACCAGAAAGAAGCCTGGGGAAAGCTTTCGTGAGTTTGGTTTCCGCTGGAGAGAACAGGCAGCCAGGGTTGATCCTCCCATAAGAGAGGGAGAAATGGTTGACTACTTCCTGCAAACGCTGGATCCAACTTACTTTGGTCACTTGGTGACGACGGTTGGAAAATCCTTCAATGAAGTAGTAAAGATAGGGGTTATGATCGAGGAGGGGCTGAGGTCTGATAAAATCCTGAATTACTCAGCACTCAAGGCAACGACCCAGGCTATTCAGAGCGGCACGGGAGGTGCGCTAGGAAGGAGGAAGAAAGAAGAAGTCGCCACGGTTGAGGCAGGCAGTTGGTCCAGGTCCGGCAAACCATACTACAACCAACCCAGACCCCACAGGCCAAATTATCCATATAGCTCGCCACAACACTACTATCCACCTCAAGAACCACACGTCTTCGTGCACCAAGCCCAAACATACACTCAGCCTCCGGTTCGCCCGCAATGGCGCGCGCCGGCTCCCAAAAACACATATGCACCACCACAAAACACCTACCCTCCACCACAAAACACCTATCCTCCACCAAGGGCATACAGAAACCCTCTAGGGGCGGGCTTTCGAGGAAATCAAGCTGCTAGAAATGACAGGCTACAGAGACATAGAGCTTTTACTGAGTTGGGAGAAACCTACACCGCCTTGTTCCACAAATTGAGGCAATTAGGTTTGGTGAGTCCTGTCGAGACTAGAGGACCAAATCCCCCACCCCAAAATTTGGACCGATCAATAAGCTGTGAGTACTGCTCAGGAATGCTGGGGCATGATACCGAAAAGTGTTAGAAGTTGAGGCATGCAATACAAGATCTTATTGATGCCAACAAGATAGAAGTCCAGATGCCGGAGGCACCCAACATCAACCAAAACCCATTGCCAGTACACCACGAAGCTCACATGATCGAGTTGGTATACGAGGGAGGAGAGCCAAAGAAACCCTCACAGACAGTGATGACAATCCAAGCCGCTCCGAAAGAGGAATCAACCGGTGGGGGAGTAGGGGTGCAGTTGAGGAGGGAAGATATCAAGTCAGTGGTAATACTAGGGAAAAATCCGTACACCGCAACAAAGAAACCAGAGACAGCCAAATTGGTGGTGTCAGGGACATCATCCCCACCCCTGGTTGTTGTGAAAGGGTATGCAGGGGGCTGGTCACCATAAAGCCGGTAGTCTAATTACCACTGATTGATAGCAAGGCCGTGCCTTGGAAGTATGAAAAGGCAGTGGTAATGTACAAGGGAAAGCAAGTGGTGGAAGATAGTTGTGAGGCGCAGGGATTGACTCGATCAGGACGGTGTTTTGCTCCAGTAGAGTTGAGAAGACCCAACCCAGCTGTAATAAAGAAACCTGTGTCAGAAGAAGAAGCTGAGGAATTCTTGAAGAAGATGAAAGTGCAGGATTACTCTGTGGTTGATCAGTTGAAGAAAACACCGGCCTAGATCTCGCTGTTATCATTACTGATCCATTTAGATGAACATCATCGGGCCCTGATGAAGATACTGAATAAAGCTCATGTGCCTAATGAGATTTCAGTAAACCACCTCGAAACGATTGCCAACAAAATCTTTGAGGTGAAGAGGGTAATATTATCTGATGATGATCTGCCAGTGGAAGGCACGGAACATAATAAAGCTCTCTACTTGACTGTCAAATGTGAAGATTCGGCAGTTACTCGGGCATTGGTGGATAACGGCTCAAGTGCCAATATTTGTCCATTATCCACCCTGAATCAGCTGAAGATCGACCACGGTAGGATCCACAAGAACAGCATTTGCGTCCGAGGATTTGACGGAAATGGAACAGCCACCGTGGGGGATATTATACTTGAGTTGACCATCGGTCCAGTCCAGTTTACCATGGAGTTCCAGGTATTAGATGTTGCGGTATCTTATAACCTTCTGTTGGGACGACCGTGGATCCATGCGGCTAAAGTAGTGCTATCCACCTTGCATCAAATGGTCAAGTTCGAGTGGGATAGACAAGAGGTCATGTTGCACGGCGAGGACACTGCGTGCACCATGGGAGGCGTCATCACACCCTTCATAGAGATCAATGATGATAAAGGTCCCTGGGTTTACCAGATTTTTGATGCAGTGTCGGCAAATAAGATTCTCGAGGGTGAGATCATTCAGCACCCTAGGGTAGCTTCTGCAACGGTCATGATGGTTTTAGAGATGCTGGGTAATGGGTTTGTGCCGGGAAAAGGCCTGGGGGCTGAGCTTCAGGGGATTGTTCAACCTGTCTCCTTGCCCAATAATTTGGAGACCTTTGGATTGGGGTTCAAACCGACTGCGGCAGATGTAAAGCGAGCGCGGAAAATGAAGAAGAGAGTTTGGTTTCTTCCCAAACCCGTTCCGCGTCTCTCAAGATCCTTCATTAGAGCAAGTTCCAAGGGGACACCGGTCCCGAAAATTCCCGGGCCATTGATTGGGATAGACGGGGATTTGAATCAGAGCTTCGAAAGACTGTTCACTGATGTCAATATGGTAGAAGTTGGAGAGGGTTCCAGCAGAGCAGACATACAGTTTGTGGGGCCTCAGGCCAAAACCAACAATTGGACGGTCACTCCCCTTCCTATCCGGGGGGAGTCCTGGTAGTAGGCTTTGATTTTTGCTTTCTTGTTTTCGGATTATTCCAGGGTGTAATCCAAATCTCATTTTATTTTGTACAAGTGTGAGCCCTATTATCCTGCATTTTTAATAAAATTCTCTTTTCTTATCTTATTTTAATTTTGTTTTATTCTTTCCTCTTTCTGAACAGTTCTCTTTTCACTGGTTCTAGTGACATGGCATGCACAACGGATCTTCGACCTAGTCTACTAAATCAATCTGACTCCGACTTAATTACACAAGAGATCTGTTATGACGATAAGTCTGAATACGACAAGGATGAAGCCTTCGAAGAAATAAACTGAGAACTGTCCCAATTTGAAGAGAAACCCAAGCCTAATCTGAATGACATCGAGGCTGTGAATCTAGGGGATGCAGATAATATCAGAGAAACCAAAATTAGCATCCACATTGAGCCAAACGTCAGGGAGGAATTAATCAAAACCCTCATCGAGTTCAAAGACGTTTTTACATAGTCATATGATAATATGTTGGTATTAAGCACAAATCTAGTGGTTCACAAGTTGCCCACTGACCCGGCATACCCTCCGATCAAGCAAAAACTGAGGAAGTTTAAAACAGAGATGAGTGTGAAGATCAAAGAAGATATGACTAATTAGTTGCAGGCGAAGGTTATTCGGGTCACTCGATATCCCGATTGGTTGGCCAATGTGGTACCAGTGCTGAAGAAGGATGGAAAAATCAGGATATGCGTCGACTACCGCAATCTCAACAAAGCAAGTCCTAAGGATAATTTTCCATTGCCCAACATCTATATCCTGATCGATAATTACGCTGGGCGCGAGATCGGATCCTTTGTGGACTGCTATGCAGGATATCATCAGATCTTAATGGATGAAGAAGATGCGGAAAAGACAGCTTTTATTACACTATGGGGAACTTACTGCTACCGGGTAATGTCATTCAGACTAAAGAATGCTGGGGCAACGTACATGCGAGCAATGACTACTGTGTTTCACGACATGATACACAAAGAAATTGAAGTGTACGTAGATGATGTGATCATAAAGTCTTGGTGTTAGGAAGACCATGTAGCAGACCTAAGGAGATTCTTTCAAAGACTTTGAAGGTATGATATTAAGCTCAACCTGGCCAAATGCGCCTTTGGGGTTCCATCAGGAAAGCTGTTAGGATTCATCGTCAGTCGACGGGGCATTGAGTTGGACCCATCCAAGATCAAATCCATCCAAGATTTGCCACCTCCAAAGAACAAAACAGAGGTAATGATTCTATTGGGAAGACTAAATTATATCAGCAGGTTCATCGCTCAACTCATGGCAACTTGTGAACCAATATTTCGGCTGCTGAAGAAAGATGTTGCGGTAGACTGGACGGCGGAGTGTCAAGAGGCTTTCGACCAGATCAAATGGTATCTGTCCAATCCACCTGTGTTGGTTCCACCTGAGCCGGGGAGGCCATTAATTCTTTATCTGACGGTCCTGGAGAGTTCGTTTGGCTGCGTATTTGGGCAACACGACATTACAGGAAGGAAGGAGCAGGCCATTTATTATCTTACCAATAAGTTCACAGTGTATGAGGTCAAGTACACTCAGTTCGAGAGAACATATTGCGCCCTAACTTGGGTGGCTCAGAAGTTGAAGCACTACCTGTCCTCGTATACTACTTATCTCATTTCACGTCTGGATCCATTAAAGTACATTTTCCAGAAACCTATGCCTACACGGAGGTTAGCAAAATGGCAAATTTTGCTCACAGAGTTTGATATTGTCTATGTGACGAGGACGGCCATGAAAGCCCAAGCGCTGGCCGATCACTTGGCTGAGAATCCCGTTGATGAAGAATACGAGCCTTTGAGGACGTATTTCCCAGACGAGGAAGTAATGCATACAGGTGAGCTGGAATTACCCGAGGAACCAGGTTGGAAGCTTTTCTTTGATGGAGCCGCGAACGCGAAAGGGGTTGGAATAGGAGCAGTACTCATTTCTGAAACAGGACGTCATTATCCTGTTACAGCTCAGCTACGCTTCTATTGTACCAATAACATGGCAGAGTATGAAGCATGCATTTTGGGTCTGCGACTAGCTACAGACATGGCTGTCCAGGACGTTTTGGTCTTGGGAGACTCGGACCTCCTAGTACATCAGATTCAGGGTGAGTGGGAAACACGGGATTTGAAACTCATACCATATCGACAATGTTTGCACGATCTGAGCAAGCGATTTTGATCAGTGGAATTCAGACATATCCTGAGAGTTCATAATGAGGTTGCCGATGCATTGGCCACCTTAGCATCAATGTTACACCACCCTGACAAAATGTATGTTGACCCGTTGCACATCCAGGTTCATGATCAGCATGCTTATTGCAACGCGGTAGAGGAGGAAGTAGATGGCGAGCCATGGTTTTATGACATAAAGGAGTACCTCAAGATGGGGATTTATCCGAAGCAGGCCACTAGAGACCAAAATAGAGCCCTTCGGCGTTTGTCAAATGGTTTCTTCCTCAGTGGAGGAGTGTTGTACAGAAGAACCCCAGACTCGGGATTGCTAAGATGTATAGACTCCGGTCAAGCCATGACAATTATGGCAGAAGTGCATGCTGGAGTTTGTGGGCCACATATGAGCGGATATGTATTGGCAAAGAAGATTCTTCGAGCAGGATACTATTGGCTCACTATGGAGCATGATTGTATCAATTTCGTGAGGAAATGCCATCAATGTCAGATACACGGAGATCTGATTCATTCTCCGCCGACAGAATTGCATACAATGTCAGCGCCATGGTCATTTGTTGCATGGGGCATGGATGTCATTGGGCCTATCGAGCCGGCAGCAACCAACGGCCACAGGTTCATTCTGGTGACCATCGACTACTTTACCAAGTGGGTCGAAGCTAAGACTTTCAAGTCGGTAACCAAGAAGGCAGTGGTGAATTTTGTTCACTCCCATATCATCTGCAGATTTGGGGTCCCAAAAGTGATCATCACGGATAATGGTGCGAATCTTAATAGCAATTTGATGAGGGAGGTATGCCAACAGTTTAAGATTACACACCGCAATTCCACCCCATATCGTCCCAAGGCGAATGGAGCAGTTGAAGCAGCCAATAAGAACATCAAGAAGATACTGAGGAAGATGGTAGACAATGGCATAAGAAATTACCCTTTGCCTTGTTGGGTTATCGCACTACAGTCCAGACTTCCATAGGTGCAACTCCTTATTCGTTGGTATACGGAACTGAAGCAGTAATACCAGCAGAGGTCAAAATTTCGTCCCTCCGAATTGTCGCTGAAGCGGGATTGACGACAATGAATGGGTCAAAGCTCGATTGGAGCAGCTGAACTTAATAGATGAAAAAAGATTGGCAGCAGTATGTCATGGCCAGTTGTACCAGAAAAGAATGGCGAGGGCATACAATAAGAAGGTGCGCCCCAGGAGATTTGAAGTAGGGCAGCAAGTATTGAAATGGATCCTCCCGCATCAAATCGAGGCAAAAGGCAAGTTCGCCCTAAATTGGCAAGGGCCTTATATCGTGACCAGAGTGTTGTCCAACGGCGCTTTATGTCTAACAGATATCGAAGGAAGATGCGTCGACATGGCTATCAATTCTGATGCAGTCAAAAGATATTATGCGTAATTTCTTTGATTATGGTAGTTATTGGTTTGTTTGTTTGTACTTGGTACTTATTGGATAATGAAATGACGGAGGCAATTCTTTCTTCTATCCAAACACTTTTAACCTTTGCTTCCCCCCTTTGAGCCTTAGTTATTCTTTCATACCCCTCTTTTGGAATCACTAAATGGGAAAAAGATATGAAAAAAAAAGAAAAGAAATTAAAAGAAAAATGAAAACAAGATAAAGATCATAAGAAAATAGCGGAGGTAGGAACTGCGTTTGACCTGATTCCTCAAAGAGGATACGTAGGCGCCTCACGGCTCGGTCATAGTACACCGTAGTGTGCATAGTGTGCATAATGTGCATAGCTCAACATAGTGTAAATATAAAAATTCCCCAAGCAAGAAAACTGGGGCAGGAGTTATGTTTTTGAATCTTCAAAAAGGGTTTGATTCCAAGAGTTGTAACATTTCACCCATCAAAGTTACGTTAAATATTTGACAGCCTTTCCCTTTTTAACCCACACAAAACCAATATCGATGTCCAAAAAGACCTCTCGATCAATATCCAAGAGGTGCCAAATCAGGACAATGGAAGCCGAGAATAATACATTGATCCCCAGCAAAGAAGAGGGTCATAAACTGGAAATGAATTGATAGCCGAAAAGAATCTCCGAAAGAGAGAGTCATATCGGCAGCACTCCAACCCCCCGCTAGAAAATAAAATGAGAGTCTTATCGGTGAAAACCCTCACAGGCACCATAAGGCGACGGGATCTGAGAGAAAGGAGAGAGTATTATTAGTGAAAACCCCTCGAAGGGCACTATAAGGCGCAAGATAGATTGGCCAAAGGATTCGCATTTGCGAAGAGGTGGGCACCTATTTATCCCCAGCAAGTAAGGCCATCAGGAAGATTGATTGATACAAATAGACTGGGTCGATTAACCCGTAATGCATGACATGATCGTTGGGACCGGTCCTACCATCCAGATAAGTTCTTTCCTTTTCTTCTTCCCCAGCATGTGTTTAGAAAGATTTTTTCTCTTTTCTATCTTTTTCATTTCTTTGCCTAAAAAGACTTTTCTAGAAATTTGTTTTGAGAAGGACTTTTCAGAGTTTACTACTAGGGGCCAAAATGGTGCAAAACAAATGCGAAAGCCACAGGCCAAAGCCAAGGCAATAGGACAAAAGGCGTTTGTCGCAAAATCAAACGACAAACTGACCTAGAAAGTTAAGGAGAACATGGAGAAAGGCGGAAAATGATGGTTGAAGGACTTGTGGGTCAAGTTCCAAGAAGATCCCCAGCTAGAACTGTGATAGATCACGGACCAAGATCCGAGATGGTAATACACCACAGAAAGGGGAAAGGAGGAAGAGAAAATTAATCCGCCGCAAGATAACCCTAACAGTCCTATCCCCAATAATGTCATCCCCAGGTGATAACATTCTATGTCCTGCAGTGCTGGGAGGAAATAAACTTTTAAAGGAGTAGTTTTGGAGTTGAAAGGGACTCCCACAGTTTGTTTTGAAACAAAAGAGCGGGGAAGGGATAAATGGAAAACCATCCTCAGCAGAAATACCATCCCCAGCAGACATATCATCCCCAGCAAGCAACTTCATCCCCGACCAGTTTTGGGAGTGCAGAGTAAGAGTAAGGGAAAGGGAAAGGGGAAGGAAAATCATCCCCCAGCAGAAGTGACACGATCACTCACCATGTTAAATCTAACAAGGTTCTTTTTGATTTCTACAGGAAAAAAAAAAGTTGATGACGGCAGAAAGAAACGCCACAAGGAAGGTCACCAAGACCGGGGCGGAAAATTTTTTGCCATTGTCAAAAATTTTCTCGGAGGAACGAGGAAACAAATTCAAAATTTTATGTCTTAGTTAAACAGGCGCCCACCTGTATAATGCGGGAATACATTTCTTTTTTCATTTTCATATTCTAGGTCGCCCACCAGTATAATGTAGGCATACATTTCTGTTTTTCATTTCATGTTCTAGGTCGCCCACCAGTATAATGCGGGAATACATTCTGTCATTTCATTTCATGTCCTAGGTCGCCCACTAGTATAATGCGGGCATACGTTTCTATTTTTCATTTCATGTTCTAGGTCGTCCACCAGTATAATGCGGGAATACATTTTCTGTTTTTCATTTCGTGTTCTAGGTCGCCCACCAGTATAATGCGGGAATACATTTCTGTTTTCATTTCATGTTCTAGGTCGCCCACCAGTATAATGCGGGCATACGTTTCTGTCTTTTCATTTCATGTTCTAGGTCGCCCACCAATATAATACGGGCATACATTTCTGTCTTTTCATTTCATGTTCTAGGTCGCCCACCAGTATAATGCGGGCATACGTTTCTGTTTTTCATTTCATGTTTTAGGTCGCCCACCAGTATAATGCGGTAATACATTTCTGTTTTCATTTCATGTTCTAGGTCGCCCACCAGTATAATGCGGGCATACGTTTCATACATTTCATTTTATGTTCTAGGTCACCCACCAGTATAATGCGGGAATATATTTTCTGTTTTTCATTTCGTGTTCTAGGTCGCCCATCAGTATAATGCGGGAATACATTTCTGTTTTCATTTCATGTTCTAGGTCACCCACTAGTATAATGCGGGCATACATTTCTGTCTTTTCATTTCATGTTCTAGGTCGCCCACCAGTATAATGCGGGCATACGTTTCTGTTTTTCATTTCATGTTCTAGGTCGCCCACCAGTATAATGCGGGCATACATTTCTGTTTTCATTTCATGTTCTAGGTCGCCCACCAGTATAATGCGGGCATACATTTCTGCCTTTTCATTTCATGTTCTAGGTCGCCCACCAGTATAATGCGGGAATACATTTCTATCTTTTCGTTTCATGTTATAGGTCGCCCACCAGTATAATGCGGGAATACATTTCTGTCTTTTCATTTCATGTTCTAGGTCGCCCACCAGTATAATGCGGGAATACATTTCTGTCTTTTCATTTCATGATCTAGGTCGCCCACCAGTATAATGCGGGAATACATTTCTGTTTTCATTTCATGTTCTAGGTCGCCCACCAGTATAATACGGGAATACATTTCTATCTTTTCATTTCATGCCCTAGGTCGCCCACCAATATAATGCGGGCATACATTTCATATTTTTGCATTCAGGCGCCCACCTGTATAACGAGAGGAATACTTTTCAGTCTTATACTGCAGATCTGGAAATCATCTTATACTGCAGATTTTGAAATCAATAACCCACCGGAAGGCAGAGGGTTACCAAGAATCCTCAGCAAGAAACAATAAGAAATCCCCAGCATCGGGAAGCAGAAGGTTGCAACAGGAGGTTCCAGCACGAATTCAAGTGTATGAGTCAAAAGGAAGAAAAGACGCGTCTTGAAAGAATCGGCCCGTGAACATCAAATTATGTTCAGCACAACAAATCTGATGAAGAAAGTCGTATCCCCAGTGGAACCACCAAAGAGTTTAATGAAGGAAGCCATATCCCCAACGGACCGAGCAAAATGATGAAACTGGTATTCAGAAAAGCAAAAGGCCAGTGTTATCCCCAAGTTTTCGGAAGAAAAGCACCAGAAGAAGCACAAGCCGACAGGAAAGCAAGGCAGCAAGAACAAGTTGAAGATAGATAAGATCTTATGATCCGTAGTCTAGCCTAGCTTCTTGATTTTTCTTCTAAGCACGGTGTAACAAGGAGATCGGTAAGCAGTGGTAATAGCATGCAACAGCAGTAACATTGCAGTCCTGTGGTAGTCCCAGCTACCAAAACTTCCTGAACTACATTAACCTGATTCCCCTTTAGCCAGGGATATGTAGGAAACCTTTGAAGCAAAGGTTCGGTTAAATCTTTTTCAAAAAATGCTTCACACGGAATATTCCAACGGCTAAAAATCGCTCGTATCCGCTCACTTTATCTTTGCACGAAAACTATTTGTGTTTTCGAACAAAGAGGGGCAGCTGTAAGCACGTGATTTTTGCTTCATGGAAACTACTCCAAAAGAAATCGGAAAAGAAATAAAACAAGTTACCCTCGGGTACAATTTTGAGGATTTATGTGACATTTTGATAATTGTTCTGTCCGTAAATGCTCGCCTCGCTATAGTTAGAAAATACAAAAATACATGTTGCAGGCATTTAGGAATAATTGGTACATTTAGGAATTAGTTAATTATACTTTGGTTGTTTAAAAGCGAAAATCACAAAATACGCATTTTTGTTGTCATCGTAATTTTATTAAAATGTTTTAATTCGTGTGATATTAGTTGTTAGGTATTAATTAATATTTGTGTGTTTAATTTTGGTTTTTAGAAATTTTTGTCTAAATTATAAGAGGGAAAATATCTTATTTGGGCCAAAAATTCAACTGAAAATCGGGCCCAAACCAATACAATAACCCAGTCCAAACCAGGTCTTCCAGGGACGCCCCCCAAACGACGTCGTATGAGGCGTTTGATCTAAACTGTCCGTCCCACCTAATCCAACGATCCCATAGCTTTCCCCAGCACCCGACCCGTTTAAACCTTAGGCCGACCCATTCCCATTTAAGGGAGACGACGTCGTTTCCTAGTACCACATAGATCCTGGCCATAGATCCAACTCGATTCAATGGACAGGATCTAATCCCTTACCCCATATATAAATCCCTCATCACACCACACGCCCCCATCCGAACACCCCCCCCCTCTTCATCGTCCCAAACACAAACCCAAACCCTCGCTCCTAACCCTAGCCGCCCCTGAGCACTTTCACCATAAACCCGGTGGCAACGATGCCGGTGACCACCAAAGTAACACCCCTGATGCACCTCACCATCCTAAACACCGATCTGTTACCCCCGTGCCTCGAATCATCCCCCATCATCTCGAATATTGATTTGAAGATTCGAGCTCAACCCCGATCTACACCAACCCACCCTGGATTCATACCAGCCACTACCCTGCCCTCACTCGTGACCAAACCAAGCTTGGTTTGGTCCGAATCTACCCACAAATCCTCAAGCCCCAAATCGGACTGTTCGAACCCTAGAACACAAGAATTTTTGGAATCCGGCCAGATTAAACGGAGGGTTGGGGTCTAATAGACCCTAATCGAAGTGTTCTCGGTTGAGAACACCTCGATTAAGGTCTGTTCGGCCTCAAATGGGCAAATCCAGTTCGGGCCTGGGTCGTCTGTGTTTAGCTTTTCAGAGTGAGTTCACTTTTCCTTTTCTGTTGTTGTTTTAGTATTATTTTAGTTTATCGGCATGGCTAATTAGTTTGTTTGTTATTACTGGGATTTTCTGTCAGTTGTTCTCCATCTTCATAAGACCTTTTATTCGGTCGATTGTTATTCTTTTTATGGTTGAATACGTATAGTGATATACATATTTCAATTTGATTAATATCGTCGAATCGATAATGCCTGTAGTTTCCCTGTGTCGTGCAAAATTGTCAAAGACAGTTGATGCCCTATTCGTGTTGTTTGTTTGGTCGACTGTTTGTTCTATGTTATAATTAGTGTAGTCGATTAGATAAACGTCGTCGATTAGTTTATAGAACTGAGTGTTCAAATATTCTGATTCATATAGCTTCGTATGACTGATCGAATCATTGACGTTAGCTGTTTGTCTGACATTATCTGGAAATGGATTGTAGCTGCACTATAATAGCTAGAACTCAGTTTGGGGCAGCTTGAATTTGAACTTGCAGAAGTTCAAAATGTCCTACTGCTGCAGTGGGGTAATACAGTAATAATTAGGAGCTAACAGGGGTAGTTTGGGGTGTGAAAAGAGCAGAAATGAGTAGTTTAAGATGGGCTGACAATAGGGGTACTAAAATAGCATTAAACTAATACAATAGTGGGGAACAAAACTTGATAGCATGGGGTTAATTTAAAGGTTGTCAACTGCCCATACCATTGGGGCACAAAACACTTGTTAATAGGAAATAAAGGGGTATGGGCAGAGTTAAGAGCTGGGGGAAACAAGGCAGCCTGGGGCTGGCCTGTATTTAGCCTATAAATAAGCTCATTTGAGGGAAGAAAAGGGGTTAGACAAAAAAGGTTAAAAAAGGTTGGACATCAGAAATTGAGAGAGGTAGAGTGTTAAAGCTAAAGCTTCCACATTAAAGAGTTTTGAGTGTTGGGAGATAAAAAGAAAAAAACAAAAACAAGGTTGGTCCTTCTACCTTTAATGGGTCAGTCCAATTTCAGAATAATATAGAGTAAAAGTGTGCTAGATTTTTTACCATAACAGTCAGAAGCTACTACTTTTCTGGATCTGTTTCCTTCTCTGCTTAGCTCGTATTTGTTTTGGTGCTGCTGAACTGCAAACTGGGTCCTTTACTGGTAGAGCGTTGTTTCAGTTGAGTTGCTTTTGGTTTTCCGAGTTCACTGGACCTCTATTTGGCTCAAATCTGTTGTTGTTTCTTTCTCTACTGGTTATTTTTTTTTCATGCTAGGTTTGTTTGGGCTTCACAAATTTGACTGCTGGGTTGCTTGTTGCTGAGTGCTGCCTTTCTGTTGCTGTTGTTGTTGTGTGTGCGCTACTGCTGCACTGATCATTCCTCTTCTTCTTTTGCTTTCCAAATATCAGGTACATCACTGATACACTGATCAATGTAGGCTGAAATTTGAAGCATGAATACAAAGAAATGAAGAAGTTGAAGTTATTTTGGAAATTCACTTTAGAAATTTATTGAACATTAGTTGTATGTATGACGGTGTACTTTCTCTACTAGAATCATGTAGTTAACTATGATGTAACTGAATCTTTATACAGCTCATTTAGTTGAAGAACTCTACGTGTTGCTTATAATGAAAAGGCATTGATGTTGTAGTAGTCATGTTCTATTAATTCATTATTGTGTTTGTCAAGAAGCATGTTAGGTGCCCGATAGTTCTTTCTTTAAACAAATGGTCTGTTTTAAGTTGTTAGGAATATGGTTTGATTAAGGCAAACAGCACATCGCATTTCAGCTTTTTCCCCCTTTTTTGTTTATAAATGTTAAACGCGTATCAAATGAGTTGAACAGGCCCAATTGGAATAAGAGTGGCCCAGGCCGAATTTAACTTCATGCACATTAGGCCTGGGCCCATAACTGCCAAACGGACTACCCGTATCACGTCCCTCTTTCAATAAATCACGTTTGAAACTTAACTATAATGACTCATAAGTATGTAAATACAGTAGGACCTTTCCATTTTGTTAGAGACAAACAAAGATAGGAAATCATAGTTTGCTTTTAGGTTTGCCTTTAAATAAAAGGAGATGAGCCTAGCCCAAATGAAACGCATAAATTGCGGGGCCCTCGTTAGATGTATATATTAAATATTTAGATTCTGGGACGGGCCGTTTAGCAAATTTCACGGTTTTTCCTCAAAAATAATAACATGCTAGTTCTTTAGGACGTGTCTCAATTAATCCTATTTTCTTAAACTCGGGTGTGCATTTCATCCGACCCAAATCCAAATCCCAAAACATTGGATAAAAATATGTTCCGGATTGCGGGTGCATTTCATGTGACGCAATCCAAAGACATGTTTTAAACGATGTTCACATTCCTTTTAAAAATATAATAAAAGCGGTAAAGAGTTAAAATCTGCACATAAATTCATATTTGTATAAAATCAGATAAATAAGCCGAATATGACTGTTGAGCGACCGTGCTAGAACCACGGAACTCGGGAATGCCTAACACCTTCTCCCGGGTTAACAAAATTCCTTATCCGGATTTCTGGTTTGCAGACTGTAATACAGAGTCATTCTTTTCCTCGATTCGGGATTAAATCGGTGATTTGGGACATCCTAAATCTCCCAAGTGGCGACTCTGAAATAAATAAACAAATCCCGTTTCGATTGTCCTTTAATTGGAAAAAACTCATTCGCCCCTCGCGAGGGCGGAAAAAGGAGGTGTGACAGGGGTTTCAGGGCGGTTAGGGTTTGGTCAAAGCTTTGGGATCCGTCTCTGAAAGAGACGATGAACAGGGTATGGCTTAGGGGTGTGAGGAGAGGGGTTAAGTTTATATACGGAAGGGATGGTCTAATCCTGGTCGTTGGATCAGGCACTATCAATGACCTGGATTAGTTCATCACCTGGAGACGGTGTCGTTTTGGGGTAGTGCTGGGGCAGGTGTGGTTCGGGGTAAGCGGGTCGGGGTCGGGTTTGGCCAAAGTTTTGGGACCGTTTGATCAGCTGAGATCAACGGTCCAGATTGAAACGTGTCCAAACGACGTCGTTTGGTTCTGGTGGGGGTGGACCAGGTATGGTAGACGGGTCTGGGCTGGTTTGGCGTGGGTTTGGACGGATTTC